>NW_017805275.1:1439184-1446712 GCF_001891065.2 Hippocampus comes
CGCTGTGGAGAACTACATTGGTGAGTCAATGAATTTTATTTTACATTTCTTCTTGTCATTTTATTTCGTTAGTATTAAATTCATGGTAACGAAATAAAATGACAAACGTGTATCAAATAAATCTGCTCACCTGCAATTTATAATGGCGCATTGTAGTCACCTTCGTGCACGAAAGTTCGTTCAATCTCAGCTGCTCAACATTTTCAGTTATTTATTGTTGTATCGCCGATTTTCAAAATGCAAATGATCTGTTTATTTTCAAAGAATAGTTTGTTTTGTTATTGTTTGGTTGGTGTCTTATATGAAACTGCGACATTGCGCAATGTATTGGACAGACTTGTTTAAGATCACACAGCGTAATTTGGGTGGCATTTTATTTCGTATTTTTAAATCATCTTTTTATTTTTGACTATCTGTAAATTTAGTTTCCTGCTCTTAATTGTGAATGCATACTTGATGGTTTTAAATGCTGCTGAAATTAAGTGCTGCTTGACGAGCCTATACAGTATTGCGTTCATGTATGTGACGTCACTGAAGGCCTAAGGTTGAAATGCACGGCCCGCCACTGGGGACAGGATTATCTTTTTGTTTTTACTACTGTCCAGGACTGGGGTGGGACAGGGTTTTTTTTGGGGGGGGTGGGGCGAGTGAAATGGGACAGAGGTGAATATCCACTCCCTTTATCATACGATTAAACCCTATACGCACTCGTAACACTACTAGTGCAACTAGGCATGTGTCATGTACTAGTAACCTCCTTGCACCGAATGTTAATTCATAGTTTTCCCTCACTAATAATACTTAATCGTCCTACTGGTATGCAAAATTTGTCCTACTTGTATTCATACTAGTGTATGCACCTTAATGTAGACATTATGGCTGTGTAATAAATCCATCCTTAAAATGCTTTGTCCTTACTCGTAGGAAAAATGTGGCATATCTGTAGAACACCTTGGTATTAACAGTCCTTCGAGTGCAGTAAAATTAGCTTCATTATACTGTAGTAACATGTAGCTGACCCAAAGTTGTCCATTAACAAAGAGTGGTGTTTTGTCATATTTCAAGTTCTATTTTCAAGTTCCATGTAACTAGTATCCTCACTAGTAAGACTTTCACCGCAATGACAAAGGCACGCTCGTAGATAGACTCTTTATTACTTGTAATGTTTTTTTTTTCCACTATTGTATGACATTTCTTTTCACAAATGTACAACTTTGGCACGCTATGAAACAAAAAATGTGCACTAGTTGACATCTGACATCGTGATACGCAAAATTTTAAGATAACACTCGGGGTAAGTGTATGCATTTGATGTCTATGGGGATAACTCAGAATGATTCTTGTCCATGCAAACATTTGTAAGGCAGTCCCTGAAAGGAAAATGACAGCATTTCATTCAGAAATCAGCGCAAATACCGTATATAGAACAATACAAACCCATTTCCCGGAACACATATCCATTCTTGGAGCTCCCGGTTGGTGGGGCCTCTGTGGAACACAAAACATAACCATATTTATTTATTTTTCATTCAAATATGCTCCATTACTCGTTTAAAACTTTTTTGGGTGACAAAACAAACACTTGACCATACATATACTATTAAGTTAATACTTTACATTAAATTTTACTTCATAGTGTAGTTAAGGTTAATCCCTCCATTTCCGACACCACTTTCCGTCATTTTAGTTCAATGGTCTTGCAGTTCGTAGTTTTTGCTTTCGAGGTCGCTGCTGTCTCTGTTTACATAGTGCCGGACACTACATTACGTAGACCTGCTCAAAATTTCTTTGCGAGTCGGAACGTAGTAGTCAGTTGTTAACCAAACCTACACACAGTATACTAACGCATGAGTGAAATCATAATTGGAGAAAATATATATTTGGCATGTAAAGACATTGTATACACCCCTTCGCATTCACATTGACACCAAGAGTCTTTGATGTCCATGCCATGTATGTTTTTTTAAAAAGTAATGCCAGCCTTTTTTTTTCCTCAAATTGGAACAGCCGGTGCCAGCATTTTTGACCATTTTGACTCATTTTTTATATAGAAAAAAAATATGTTGACATATGCATTTTGGACAGTGTCACTGTTGTTAAATTCCCACCACACTAACATAATGCGAAGAGTTTTTTTTTTTTTTCAAACGGTGGAGGGAACTAATATCGTGTGGTGAGAACTCAAAAACACATACTCCACTCTCACTTACAATGAAAACCGGAGAGCAGCTGTGCCCTGTGTTTTTAATAGCAGTAGTTGTGTATCTGAAAAGATGAGCTGTTCGGCTCTGAACCCTCCTGAGCAAGATTCTGTCTTGTAGCAGATTAGCACAGAACATTCCCAAGGCCTCCTTTTCCCCCCATGGGAGATGCTCGGGAGCCTCACAGCTCTGGCAAGAGATTTTTACCGTGCAGGTTGGCTGCAAGACTTTTACTGTGTCGTGACGCCAAAGGAAAGGGTCCAATTTAGCACAGCCATTCATAACGGTAGCATTGAGAGCCTATTGAGCTATAATATGTGACATGAAAAAGCAAAATGCACTACTTGGGTCTCAATCTCGTATTCCTTAAATCAGTGATTCCCAACCTTTAGTGAGTCAAGGCACATATTTTAAGTTTGAACAATCGCACGGCACACCACCAAACAGAATTGTCACAAAAAGAAAATAGATATGTCAATTTCATACTTTTTTTCCATCTAATAGAAGATAATTTATTTATTCTTTCTGTCACTATAAGTTGACGGCATAGATAGAGGGACAAAGATACATTAATTGTTATTAATAAATAAGTTTGTCACCAATTAAATGACATTTGATAATTTCCCACTGCACACCAATGGAGCTCTCTCGGCACTCTGGTTGGAAATCACTGTCTTCAGAAGTGGTACATTATACCATGCCTCGAATAAGTGCCTGATGCATCACACCTCAAATAGATACCATCTTTTTGCCCCCTGAGGAGAGGGGTGACACTCGTTGGATGGCAGTACCTTTACTATGCCGTCTTTTCCGCAGACAGGTTGCAAATCTGTCATTTAACAGCCCTATTCCTGGAATTGCACAATATTCGGTCCGTTAAAACAGAAGAGCGAGAAAATAGGCGTCCTAATCACACCACACATTGCCTACACAGCAGATACAGCATCTGTAAAGATATCCTCTATCGTCCCTGTCCAGTAAAAGTATGTACAGTAAACCCGCGTGTCTCATAGGGGATAGGGACCGAGCCATAACACGAATAGCAAAAACAGAGTAATTGCGTATCGTCATAGGTTACCATTGCACAAGCTATCATCCCAAAACACTTAAATATTATTTTAGACTCAACCTATACAATCACCCTAAAAAAAGAAAGGGTTTATTAATAATTCGATTTTTTTTTGTTTTAAATGCACCGGAAGAATGCAAGTACTGAATGTCACCCTTGTAACACACCAATTGTCAAACAATACTGTGTGAGACAGCCGTCGTTTGTTAACGTAAGCCTTTTAGTAGCCACTCAGCAGAGCAAAAATACACTTGTTTAATATGGCAATATCTTGTGGCATCTTAGGGCGTTAGAGAATGTGCACAAAAATGTGAGTGAAAGTCTCAAATAGCTGAGGATAGCTTCCACAGAGAGAAAATGCAAATAGGTGAATTTGTGAATAGAAATCCACAAATAGGTGTGGGACCACTCTAACTCCATCCATCCATTTTCTAATCCACGTTATCCTCACAAGGTTCGCGGGCCACACTGGAGCCGATCCCAGCCGTCTGCGGGCAGTAGGCGGGGTACACCCTGAACCGGTTGCCAGTCAATCGCAGGGCTAACATAGACGAACAACCGTTCACGCTTACAATCACACTGAGCAACAATTTAGAGCATTCCGTTAACCTGCCATGCATGTTTTTGGAATGTGGGAGGAAACTGGAGCAACCAAAGAAAAGCCATGCAGGCACAGGGAGAACTTGCAACTTCAACACAGGAAGGCCAGAGTCAGACTTGAACCCTGCACCTCTGCACTGTGAGGCTGGCGTGCCCACCAGTCGACCACCGCGCCGCTCCACTCTAACTTCATTTAAAACATTATTTTATTTTATTTAAAAAACATATGCACGCGCACACACACACACACACACACACACACACACACACACACACACACACACGAATGCCTTTCCACTTCCTACACTTGGTGCTAACTGCAAATAAATACCCCTGGGTGCTATTTGAGCTAATGTGCTAACTACTGTATGTCTCACAAAAGGTAACATGTGGCAACATACAGTATATAAGATAATCAGCGTAACAGCATTAAAAACTTTGCATCGTTGGAGAATGTAAGCATTAAAGAATAATTGTTTTTCACTGAGCTAACCCTCAGACACGAAAACAAATGTCTGGATCCACTGAGCTGCCTCTAACCATGGAGAGTGTTGTATTCATCTTCGCTGCCCGCTATCAGCGAGAAGAGGATGTCCTTCAGCAATCGGAAACAAACGGAAAAAAGAACTCTTGTAGTGTCTTCGAAAACAAATTGTACAAGCTTTGTCTTTTGAATATGAAGCTGCTGTCACTCATCAGATTTGATCAAGGTCACGTCACGTGCAGTCGGATCTCAGTCGCCCTGATTGCTGTGTGAACTGTGTTTGCTCTTCAAGTCGCAGTGTACACGTTCGGCCGTGAAATAAAGCGAATAGCAGGAAGGAACGCCTCACAGCTCCATCCGCTTCAACATCTCAACGTCTTGCAATTGAAAACCACCTGATGTTTGCTCATCCGGCACAGTGGACGGAGCCAGTGGACCAACAATAATCTCAGCCATAAATGCTATCAGAAAACATTAGTGGACAACAGTCTTTTGAAATCAAATACTAACAGTCACTTATGAAATGATACCATGAGAACGGGGATACATCATATCAATTCAAACCTGGTGTGCCAGATCTAAAACACGAGACATTTTTCTTCTTGCTAATCTTCTTAATCTGTGACCTATGATCAAGATTTAACCGGTTTACAGCGACCGAAAGACGCTGGTGCAAGAAAATCTTGATGAAAAATCTCATTTGACGATGTAAATGGAGTGCATGTGTTGCTGCCTCACGTCAACCCTTTTTTATTGCCTGGTGATAAATATTGACTTTGGTTGCTTTTTGACAACACAGGCATGCTGCACATCACGTATTCTCATAGGAAGGGGGAATAAAACTAAAGCAAAAGTCATTTTGTCATAAATCTGTCCACACACTAGCAGAGGTCTCTACTCCACGTGCACCGTGGGAAACTTTCCAACCACACACACACACACACACACACACACACACACACACACACACACACACACACACACACACACACAAACACACTACATCAAAAATAAAAGACAAACTTACCCGCTGGCACAAAATGCAGGACTTTTTTCCCCTCCATGTTCTCCAGGGTTTCAGGTGAGATGCTCTCAAGAGATCAACCCATAATTTTCATGTTTACTTTGCCATGCACACTCTCTCTCTTTCTCTCTCTCTCTCTCCTCTGTCGATATCTTGCACACACACACACATAGAGGACACACGCACACGTGGAGGTTCTAAGACCTCCTCCGGCAGCACATGCATTTGAAAGAGGAAGTGGTTAAGTGACGTGTTTGGGTGGAGTGCTGGGTACCACTGCCTCTTCCTATGAGCTGGCTCATGTTACTAACTACTACTACTACTACTACTCCGGACATAACATTCGGAGCGCTTGCACAATATCTCAGCTCAGAGTTCTGCCTTTTCAAAGATAATAATGATTAGTTTTGATTTACAAGAACATGGAGGTATTCAAATTTTTTGTGGTTATAGTTTGCATTGCTGTCTGTGTATTATACTGAGAGTTGTTTCTTTTATTTTAGTTACTCTCAGTGTAAAGTTGTTTCATGCCACTACAAAAATAAATACTCTTCAAATTATTGTTTGGATGTGTCAATCAAAGCTGAGCATCATAATCATTGTAGTGTGCGAATTGTTGATATAGTGAACACCCACATTGTTGTGGAGTCAGCATTTGCCAATTCACCTCTTCCCAAATTTTGGTGGGAACGTACCCTCCGTTTTCTGCTGAAACACCTCATCTTTTTACGTTGTCTATGCAGCCCTGTCCAATGCAAGAATATGGCTTTGGTGCTATCTGGTGGTAGCTTAGTGCCAAGCACATACGGTGAACTGAAGAGAGAAACTTCGCTGAGTTGTTAAATTTGTCTAATAGGTTGCTTTTTTGCCATCGTGTGGCAACTACAGTTTGGCAATTGGTGGCCGTCAATTACTCGCAGACTTTGGCTATTTGTGGCAAAGTTCACCCCCTAATCCCCGTGAAAAAGCTTGCGGTCAGTGCTCTGCTCTTTGTGGTAGAATCATTATGCAGGATACACACATCCATTTTTAACACCTTAACATAATTTTTAAGTGTGGGAGATGCTGCACGTGACGAGGAGAAAATCTGCACTATTGCTGAACTTACAATGTGTGATGGAGAGTGACACAAACCACCTACACACACAGTAATGTTATCTTTTCTGAAGGCTTTTCTTGCCCATTTTGGGGGTTACCCCTGCTAAACTGAGAAATTATGATTTTCTTACTGTCAGTACTTCTTAAGCAAGCTAGAATACCGTACAACCATGCTGTTGTTCCAACCACAGAAAAAAATGACAGGCAAGGCTGCCAATTGCCAGGACCTCAAGTTTATGGGATTTGAGAGGGATGGCTGACATTGGCCCACTGCTTTAACACTCGAACAAATGGAGCGTTCACACGTACAAAGCCCCTGAGCGTATTAGTACCGGCGCAGCGTCGGTGCAGCTCCACTTGCGCTCACACGGCAGTTTCTGCAGCGGAGCAAAACGACAGAAAACCAATGAGCTGTCGTGTGGGTTCTTTTTAAAACGTATACACAACTCAAGCAACTACTGTACAGGTACGTCCTTCTCCTTCTCGGTCTCCGTGCCTTCTGCTTGAGAGTGACCGCCCCGAAAAATGTAAATCAACGATGACTTCAATGACACTCAGAAAAGCAAAAATGTAATGCGCCAAACAGAAAAATCAAGAGAGGAAATCACAAAATAAATTCTATGGGGCACGGGGGGGTTGTAAACACACAACAAAGGAACAAACTACACAAACAACTCCGAGACAGTCCAGTCTCCTACAAAAGGAAATATGATGTTTGGGGACTATTCCCCCCCCCCTGTTCTAGTTGAGATGGTATAACCCAAAAGGTGCTTGCTACTGTTACCAGCCATGTCTTGTTATTAAACAAACACATGACGGAAGTCCGACAGAGCACGAAAGCAAGGCATTCTCGCCGTACGTAATCAACTCTTCTCATTTGTAGTGAGGCTACTCCCCCCTCGCAAACGAGCATTTGCTCCAGAGCAAATTGTAGCGTTCACACGTACCATTTTACATCGGTGCTGCCCCGCAAACGAGCATTTGCACTGGAGCAAATTTTTAAACCACCTCCCTGAGGTGGATCAAATTTGCTCCGGTGTAAGCTGTTTTCC
>NW_017805275.1:1446747-1447313 GCF_001891065.2 Hippocampus comes
TTAACGCCTTTCTGTTGCAGCGCCGGCGTAGCGCTAGAGCAAATCTTGCCGTGTGAACACCCCTAATGTGGTTCCCAACCACCAGTCTCCGCCAGGTACTAGTGATAAAACAGAACTCCTCCTCGTTGGTACCAAATCCACCCTACACAAAACCAACAGCTTTTCTCTCACTATTGATAATTCCACTGTATCCCCCTCCCTTCAGGTCAAAAGCCTGGGTGTCATCCTCGATAGCTCACTATCGTTCCACTCTCATATCAATAACAGAACCCGGTCCGCGTATTTCCACCTACGCAATATCAACCATCTCCGTCCCTCTCTCACCCCTCACTCCACTGCCATCCTTGTCCACAGTCTCGTCACCTCCCCTATTGCAACTCACTTCTCTTCGGTGTCCACAACAAATTTCTCCATAAACTTACAACAACCAACAATATTTCACTTTGTTTTCCCTTTTTCTATGCTGCGATGTATTTAATTGGTCCCCTGATTTGTCCCGAGTCCAAATTGCTTTTTGTGTTGTGATTTAAGTTTTGTCGAATGGAAGTTTTTACCCGTTGAGTTAA
>NW_017805275.1:1447477-1456537 GCF_001891065.2 Hippocampus comes
AAAGGCGCTTATAAATAAAATGTATTATTATTATTATTATTATTATTATTATTATTATTATTAGGCCGACAGACCCCCCAATGTTTTTATTTTTGGGGCGGGGGCATCAGCCCCCCCGCACACCTCCCTTCCCATTCGATTACCTTCTGAAGCGCAATATAAATTGGGCTAGGTGATTATATGATTGAGAATCTTGATATTAAGTGACCAGCTGCGAACTGTGAGCCTATGTACGCCATGTGCACAACTGCAGCCAATCAGAGTCCAGTTTTTACGTCTAGCCTTGGTTGAATTAAACAGAATCTGCTCATAAATGTAAGAAGAAACAGTAAACTGAAAGTAATAGTAACGATGACCAAACATACAGCTAAACGCGCAGCTGATGAGCAGCAATAACTTGGGGTAAACCTCCGAAGTTGAAGCTATTTTGACAAGACAAGTTTCTCCCTATCACTTGTGTGGCAGTATCTCCAGAGCGACACGGAGAAAGCCGTCGTGCAAGGTATGTCATCAAAAACAAGGCAATACAAAAAGCATGTTGAATCATTTGAACAAGTAGTGCCCAAGTGATGAAGTGGATAGCATGAAAATGTGGGCAGTGTTTGCACAGCCTGCCCACGTAAACATGAGCCATTTAGCCAATAATAGCCGGCAGCCACCGGACAAAAGCACCAATTAATCGTGTCATCTTTTGATCATGCACATTTGCAAGTAGCAATGATGCTAACGCCGTACCTAGGATCATAAATTAAACAATATTATGTGTACATTTTAAGGCGTATTCAATACTTCCCAGGAGTCCGTTTTGAGTAGTTCGCTGCGTTATTTTATAAGTTAATGAAAAAAATCCATGTTGAAAAATATTGAATTACTCTATAATTATTTTTGTTGTCAGTACTGTACCAATGCTTTAAGAAGAGAGGGAAAATGTGGCCGGAAAAGGTGCGAAATTGCGAAAGGACCTTAACCTTAAAAGGATTGAGGATTGTCATGTTACGGTGATCCAGAAATGTGGGGAGCTTGATAATTAGTAGATTGAGAATGGGGTCAGTGCGTCAAGAGCCACCACATACAGACATCTGCATGACATTAGATAAAGCTGTAGAATTCCATGCATTAAGGCATTATTGAACAGAAAACAACGTCAGAAGCATCCGGGTAAAGGAGAAAAAATACTGGTCTGTTGCCCAGTGGCCCCAAGTCCTCTTTTCAGTTGAAAATGAATTTTGCATTTAATTTGGAAATCAAGGTCCCAAAGTCAGGAAGAAAGCTGGAGAAGGACAAAAGTCAAGCTTGAGGTCCAGTATGTAGTTAACCACAGTCAGTTATGGTCGGGGGAGCCATGTCATTTGTTGGTATGCGTCCATTTGTCTTTTCTCAAGTCCACAGTCAATGCACCTGTCTTCTTGGGAAATGTAGAATACAACATGCTTCCCGCTGTCAACAAGCTTTTTGGAGACAATCATATGATTTCCCAGAAGAATTTGCCTCCTGTCCACAAAACCAAGATCACCAATAACTGGTTTACTAGCCATAACTACTTGATTGGCCAGCAAAGTCAGCTAACTTGAACCCCATTAAAAATATATGGGGTATTGCCAAGAGGAAGGTGAGTGAACAGAAACTCTGCAGGCCAATGTCAAAGCAACTTGGGCAGCAATAACACTTGAACTGTGCCAGAGGCCGATTGCCGCCATGCCACGTTTCCTTGATGCTGTCATTAATGCCGAAGGAGGCCCAACAAAGTACTGAAGGCATACTACTTTAATAGACTTTTCCGAATGCCCGCATTTGTGTGTTTCAGGTGATTGTTTTATCGTCACATAAAATATTCAAATATTGTGGAACACTGGAATTTTTTGTTTTTGTTTTTTGTCTTGGCATAATCATCAAATTGAAACAAATAAAGGCTTCACATATTTCACTTTTTGTGTGGTAAGCTAAGATATAAAAACATAACTTACAATAACACAATATAACAGCAAATAATTTCACTTTTCGAAGAAAAAAATGAACTAAATGGAATTTCCCTCGATATTCTTTTTTTTTTTTTTTTTTTTTACACCTACCCCCATAGACGGTAACATTATTAGTCCTACTTTGCAGCATAAAAGCCTCTAGATGGCAGCACAGCTCATGAAAACCAAATCAGGACCATGTTACATGTACAGAATGTAATTACTGTATGTGGGTGGTAATAGTTGAGATTACTGTACAGTTTCTAAATATTTGGTGATATTTCAAATAAAATAATATTCCTGTTCTGATTTATGTAAGTGGTAATTTTCTGGAGTTCTTTTTTTTTTAAGCATTGGTTGAGTGACATTTTCAACAGAACAAGTCTTGAATTTATTTCTATTCATGATCTTGTACTAAACAGTGGTGCAGCATTTTCCTTTGTTTTATTTAATTCTGCCTGCTTATTCATCATTTAAACACACACACACACACACACACACACACACACACACACACACACACACACACACACACACACACACCAGCCTTAAATCACTAACTCATGGACACAGATTGGCAGCAGATGAACCTAATTGGGGACAGAGTCCAACGTGAACTTTTTACAAGTGTGAGATTAAATCCTTTTCACTGCTTAGGTTCTTCTCATGCTCATATTCGAGAAGTGGGCGTGTCCAATTTTGAACTCTTTGGTCCTACTGCTGCCCTAGTAATTCACTTCACAACTCATCTGATGTTGACATCACAGTCGTGGGGAGAAACTAAAATCATTCCTTATAGGGGTTGAATTTAATCTCTTTAAAAGCCGTTGCCACTCATCCGACTCATGCATTATGGGATTAAAATCAGAGAGTTGGAGATGTAAAGTTGCCTGTTAGGGGAGGAGAGAAGTATGTTTCCAAGAGTAAAAATAATTTTGGACAGTAAAGTCATAATTCCGTTTAGGTATTGACCTAATGATTATACAGAAACGAGTTTCCTCTCATTCCTCGAAATGTGGCACAACTCATAGTCTCGACAGGGACCTGGCACCATTCCCTCTGCAAGAGAAGACAATGCGCAAAAAGCAGAAATCCGTGCCTGACTGGAGCAATGACTGAAGTGTTACTGTAACCTGTCTTTTAAAGCTTGCCGCTGGGACCAAGT
Organism: Hippocampus comes; assembly: GCF_001891065.2. Classification (NCBI taxonomy): domain Eukaryota; kingdom Metazoa; phylum Chordata; class Actinopteri; order Syngnathiformes; family Syngnathidae; genus Hippocampus; species Hippocampus comes. The sequence goes on from NW_017805275.1 coordinate 1,450,601, forward strand.
TTGAAGCGGAATCACTTCTTGCAGTTGTAGGTTAAAAACAAAGCCCATTGCCACCAAATTCTTATAATATCTAGAAGCATCAGGACTAAAACTGGAATAACTAACACTGCCTTTTTCACTAGCTCAATAAAATATGTGTATTTTTTTCTGTCCCAGATATATACTGTACATTTGTTAGCTTTCTACAAGTCTGTCATGTGGAGCCGTACCGTATGGTGTAAATGCGTATGCGTTAAATACAGAAATAAAACCCGTAACAGACTGCGCCTTTTAATACAGTACGCTATATTGGTCGCGAAAATACAGTACCTCTTTGAGAAAACGTTTTTTTTTTTAATAGGCCTCTTTATTTCTTAATTGATATTAACTTTGAACAACCTAAATAAAAAAAAATAATAATAAATAAAAAAAAATAAAATAAAAATGACTAATTTTCCTAATTTTAAACAAATGCAGATTACTTCTTTTTGCATTGGAACTCTTCATGAGGCCCAATGAGCACATTCACACAGGGGCTGCTTTTCTAGATGGAGCCTCTGTAAAGCAGATTTTCACCTTTTGTGGGCTGGTCTGGAAAATATCCCCCACAATGAACAGGGGTTCACTGCAATATGAATGCAAGGCCTGTCATTGGTTAGAACACGTACAGTATGTCCTCCGGGTTTATTATAAAACTATCTTTTGATCACTCTACATTGATGGGTCTTGGAAGTTTTCCACCTTCTGAGGGAGTAATAGGGCTGTAAAAAAAAGCCCGGACAACGTGTGCAAAAGGCAGTGGTTTCACAGTCACGCTCATTTCGCTAAACATGTTGTGTTGCTGTCCAACAAGTATTTCATACGTCACGCCAGATGCTGAAACTGATGTTATTCAAACATTTGATTGTGGGATATCCACAGTTGTGACAATATCCTGCTTCAATGAATGATTCTGTAAAAAGCAGTAGATGCGAGTCGAGTCTCGTGCTGCATATTTGCAGGATCTCTGTGGGAGAAAGACTGCAGGTGACCGTTGTCTGCATTTAGAAAACCTGTTTTCCAGTGTTTGAGTTTTCAGGTGTCTGCCGCAAATTGTAATCCCCGCAGCTTCACCCACAAAAGCCCCCTCGCTGAATAATGACCCCTTTCTCCCTGGGGTGATTCAGACGCCTTTTCCCCTCAGTTGTCTGCATGCTTGTTCGGACTTTCACCATCACCCGTGCTGGTCAAACAGTGACCACTAAACAATGAGCAATGAAACGCTGCATTAATAAACTAATCTTCTGTGCAAGGGCAACCTTTGTCGAGCTTATGGTACAGTAACACATTAATCTAACTCCAAAGAACAGTGGGAGGGGCGCAACTAGGCAGAGAAAAACAACGCATGCAGAAAGGATGTTTTCCCTGAAACTTTGTTTTTCCATAATCTATGACAGTTATAAATGTACTGGTACATACCATGGGCGAATATGTGAGATGAGTACCATACCATTCTTAAAAGAAAAAAAATCTGTAAACAGTAAAACTCACGCATTTTATTTTGAATGGGATTCAAATAGAACCATAAGGTAGCTCACAATGGCACAATTATTAAGCGAAACAACATTCTCACAAATTCAGCCATGGCAAGTAAATGTGGGAGCACAAGAGGTAACGTTGGCAGCAGAGAACCAGCAGGCACACTCGTTTTTTTAAATAGGCACTAGATCACTTATAAGTGCTACTGAATGAGTCTGTAGATAATATTTTAACCCCCGAGACCGATAAATGTACAACACGGTGTGTGTCAATTTATCTTTTTGCCTGTCAAACATTAAAATATGTGCAGACACATGATGCAGTATTACACATAGGAAGAACTAACCGCTGGCTGAAACTTTTGATGGCAACCAGAATTGAAGGGTTATTTAGGAAATAAAACACTACACATTGTCCTCTTCAGCCATTCGATTGTTTATCCTACATCCCTTTGCGAGACTGCTTCTTTTGTAAGAGTCACAGGATGCATCCGGTCACAACAGTCTACACTTGTCCAACCAGGGACCTTTTGGTTTAGTTAAAGGCACATAGAAAGTACATATAGTTGCAAACCCATTTAGAATGAGCGCACACCTTCTTACTGTGGGGTGACAATGTGAAGCAAACCCATTGTGCCATCGAGCACAAACTATTTTTAACATTGGGAGTTATTTTCAAATTTGAGAGGAAAGCGTTATTGACAGTATGTGATGTACATGAGATGATCAAAACCCAACACCAGACACACAGCGATACCTCAACTGACAATGGTTGAGACTCCGCCTTCTGACCAGATGGCTGTCAGTATGCTTAGAGTGACCCGTGAGAAGCAACATGGTGCTACAGGGCATTCAGACTGTTGGAAAATATTAGTCGAAGAAGCAATTTTAGAAGCAAGGCCGGGCAACAGCAGGAGCTTCACGTCACTGGCTAATTGGCTATGGTTTCATTCCATGATACAGTCACGGTTACTATGGCTCCGCCGAATGTTGTGTTGACCACACACATAAAGATTTGCAATTGTAATATTTAAATATTCGGGAATATCAGCAGCGGCATCTGCATCCGGGGCAGCATGGTGGTCGACTGGTGAGCACATCGGCCTCACAGTGCAGAGGTGCAAGGCTCGATTCTGGCTCCGGCCTTCTTTGTGTGGAGTTTGCATATTCTCCCCGTCCCTGTGTGGGTTTCTCCGGGTACTCCGGTTTCCTCCCACATTCCAAAAAAACGTGCATGGCAGGCTGATTGGCCAGTTCAAATTGTCCCTTGGTGTCATTGTGAACGTGACTGGTTGTTTGTCGATGTGGGCCCTGCGATTGGCTGGCAACCAGTTCAGGGTGTACCCCGCGTACTGCCCAAACACATCTGGGATAGGCTCCAACACGCCCGCGGCCCTTGTGGGATTAAGATTCAGATAATGGATGGATGGATGATTATCCGCAGGGACTGTTTTCCAACAGATCCGATGGGGAAAAACCAACCTTAATACACCCCACACCACAGGATAATCGATCACATCAAAGAATCGGGCTGTGATGAAATTCATCGGTGGAATGGAATTTTTTTTTTTTTTAATTAAGCTCGATAGTTGGTACATACATAACCCGCTTTCGACAGTGTTGGCTAAGACAAATAATTATGTGACAAATCAATTTTTGTGACAAAGAAAACAGCTGCAATATGCATCCTGGGCCTGTAGTTGGCGATTACATTTTGTGAAGAGACACTTCACGTATTACATAGGCACACTAACTCCTTGTCCTTTCCCGTGTTTTTGTAAAGTGTTTTCTGAATATCCTTCTTCACTACATATATTGAACAATTTGTCATATTAAAGGAATGCTTCTTGAGAATGATAGTGATTTGTGTTATGATTTTACACTGTGCTGGAGAGACATCATAAGCTGTACTGTGTTCTACCAGTTCAAATTATATTGTTTAGTTCATAATCAATCAACTTGATTAACTCCTCTTTTTTCAAATGTAGGAGTTCCGGCTCCTCAACCTAGTCCGTGATGCTTCGAGGTTGCGTCTGGCACAAAATGAACAAAGTTTTGACAGTGGCATAGTAAGAGTTTGTCAAAATGCAGCACAAGCAGGCACGCTCGGTTACCACCATGCTTATCTTATTGTCTTTCATTTGATTGTTCTTTAATGTAATGGTTTGGAAATGTTTGTGTACAAATATTTACTTGAATTATGACTCTGTTGGGTTAGTGACTGATAGACAACGGTACATTCTGGTTTGCGTACAAATTTGGCTTACGTCCCTGCTATATGACAAAGCGACATCGTAAACCAAGTAATCCCTCTCGAATATCTCACATATTTTTCTCTGAAGCTTCTGAAGCCCTGCTGAGTTGACTGAGTGTCGTTATGGCTTCGAGGAGGTCCGTGTTGTTGGACCTCAACTTCCCATAGTTGATATTGTGATTTCCGTTTTGCTTTCACCCATGATCCATTATTGTCCAAATTCATGACCAGTAATAAAGAACGATGTCGTTTTACTTTGTTGCATAACTCCAGTAGCTTTTTGCAAAATTAAAGAAGTTCAATAATGGTCGAAATGAAGAGCAAACTTTCCAGGATGATGGTGTTTCTTTTGAGCACAAAAGGTTAGTATGATGTATGCTTGCAGCAATTGATGCATTCAAAATTTGGATGGGCTTTTTCTTGGTTCCACACACAACTGAAATTAATACAATAGTTTTAGTCTTACCTTGAGCAAAACGATTGAGCGTGACTCCTGATGTGTCACTGGCTTTCTTTTTCATCTTCATGATGCGACACTCTTCCAAAACGGCTCAAAAAAACGGTGAGATTTTAAAAAAGACTTTTGTCCACAATGAGAGAAAACTCAAACAAAGTTAATGTTGGGTTAGGCAGCTCCAGACTGTGAGGGCCACAGATAGATGGGGGGCGGGCACCACCAATGAGTAACACCTTAATGTTCTCTCTTCCAGTCACTTTGAGGCAAGAGGTGATAAGGAAGCACTGGGGAGAAACAGGTAGATGGGGGAGGAAGGTGTAAGGGCACTATAGCCAATGCTGGATGGGTCTCCTTTGCTATTCTAATATCACTTGACGGCTATGCTAAGCCATGAACACATTTGATACTCTTAACATTCGTCTGAAACGTTCCAGTGAGGCTACCTTGATTTGAAATAACACAGGGGAAGTAGTCCAGTCGTATTATGTACATCGTGTTACACAAGACGATATTGATAACATATAGAAAATGGCATCATTTTGAAAAGCATCTTTGAGAAAGCACACGATTACTGAAGGCTAATTCAATATCGAGTATTGTAACGTACAGCTATTTTTTCTTGGGTATAAACTGTGGGCAAGATGACTTCTGGTTATTATGTTTGATTCTGGGCTCCCTATGTGGAGTTTGCATACAGTATGTTCTCCCTGTGCTTGAGTGGGTTTTCAAGAGTACCTCCGACATTCCAAAAGATGCATATTTGGTTTAATGCGACGGACTGCGACAAGTCGAGGATGTCAATTGGGATAGCCTCCAGCTCACCCATGACACTTAAGGGGACAACAAACACTTGAATAGGATGGGCAACCCCAGACCATATATGCCTCTCAGCGTTTGAACCGGGTTGATTATACATAATCATACACTTGCACTGCGGCCCAGTGGTCCAGTGGTTTGCACGTCGACCTCACAGTGCAGAGGTACCGGGTTCAATTCCAGCTGCGGCCTCCCTGTGTGGAGTTTGCATGTTCTCCCCGGGCCTGCGTGGTTTTTCTCCGGGTACTCTGGTTTCCTCCCACATGCCAAAAACATGCATGGCAGGCTGATTGACCACTCTAAATTGTCCATAGGCGTGAGTGTGAGCACGACTGGTTGTTCGTTTCTGTGTGCCCTGCGATTGGCTGGCAACCGGTTCAGGATGTACCCCGCCGACTGCTCGAAGTCAGCTGGGATTGGCTCCAGCACCCCCCGCGACCCTTGTGAGAATAAGCGGATCGGAAAATGGATGGATAAACTTGTATTTAATTGTTGCGTCACATCAAACATCAGTATACCCCTGGATCCAGAGTGTTCTAATCAATTGTATAAATTGAATATGACTGTATTGAGAGAGAGAGAAAGAGAGAGAGAGAGAGAGAGAGAGAGAGAGAGAGTGTGTGTGTGTGTGTGTGTGTGTGTGTGTGTGTGTGTGTGTGTGTGTGTGTGTGTGTATATATATATAGGAAGTCCAAGATGGCGCCCGAGTAGGCAGCCATCGGCAAGTGCTCTCATGAGCCTTGCTTTTTTTATTGTTTTTGTGTTTGTTTTGTAACTTTGTGTTTGTTGTTACGTCGTGTGGACCTGATGTGGACTGTTTTCAGCATTTTTTGGCCACGACATTCATCGAGGAGGAGACTCGGTGCTTGGTGGTTGCGCCTTCTCGGCAGCCTTTGTATAACAGCACTGTTTTT
>NW_017805275.1:1456857-1541988 GCF_001891065.2 Hippocampus comes
TATATATATAAACACACACACACAAATATATATAAAACTATACAGTATGTCATTGGAACTTGCTCCCCCACCATTTTCCTCTGTCAAGTAATGCTATTGTATGAACCAAAGTCGATAATACTGTCTGAGATTAGTTGTGATTCTTTCAGTGTGCCATTTTGAAGACAGCTCATTAACGTTCGTGGTAGTTCACAGAGGTTTCTCCTCGCCACATGAATTGATGGAAATCATCCACCTTCATGTGTAATCTGTCACCTATTGTGTTAGCTCCCTCCGAGAAAACAAAGTTAATTTGCCTTGCAAATGTTACTTCCTGCTCCGGTGCCAACGCAGTTGCTTGAAAAAGTGGTCTAATTATCACCACAATCACACCTTGACTTCAAGCTGTTTGTTTTCATCCCCACGAAGCCCACCCTTGTTCTAAAGCTTTTCACGGCTGTCTTGACTTGTCAAAATCAGCATTGTCTTCAATGCAGCTACTTCTTTGTCATTTATTCATCCCTGTCATCAGGCCAAAACCTCCTTTGCCACAATTGGGTATATTTCCTGTTTGTTAACAAATTTAAACTATCGTTCTGTCCACACGTGGGTGTTATTTTTCCAAATTATTGACCAATCTAAGTGTTGAAAATGCCTTGCTTTCCTTGACGATGCAATATTAATCGTCAAACAAATATGCAATTTTGAGGGTCTTCTGAAATGTGATCGTTTTGGAGGCACGAGGATTCTGCCTGATGCCAGCATTCTGACTGACCACTTTCAACATGCAGGGTTAATCTTGAGTGTACAAACATTTGACTCAGATTTCATAGCCGTACTTCTCACAGCCCTGAGGATGAATGTACAAGCGTTGTAGTCCTCAACGTGGTATTATGCTATTTCCTCTTGGCAGCAGCGTGTTCCAGTATCCATCAAGCCAGTTTCAGTGCCCTTATACTGTTGAGTGTTGTGGGGTAATGGAGTAGTTTATTCCAGATGGGTTCCAGCGAAAGGCGGATTACACCCTGAACTGTCACAGGATACACACCTGGATGGAGCGAGGCAACCATTCACATTCACACCATCACTTGAGGGGGAACTGAATCCACGCTGCTTTCACGGAAGTCATGTGAATTTACCATTACACCACCAATGACTCTTTCTCAGCATTTATACTCTACTTTTTCTGGGATTGTTTTTCTTCCAAATGCCCAAATCAATGTACCAACACCTAATTTGTAGACTTTCTAAATTTACATCCTGAGGACAAGATTTTGCCCTGTGCAATGAATGGTGACCACTCCAGGTGTAGTCAGCCTTTCATCAAATCAAGGAGTCTCCGTCTTTTCACGGTCCCTGAGCTGGATGAAGAGTGTGAAGAAAAATGAATCGATGCAGGAATATTTTTGTTCTTATTTTATGCTTACCTGAGCAGTTAAATACAATGAAGACGTTTTTTTCTGTGCAGTAATACAAAGTACTATGTAGGGAAAATACCAACTACTCGTAGTAGTTAGTTTCTTTTCATTGGGCCTCAACCTATAATTTAATCACTGTGGAATCAGCCATGCTGCAATCATTACTGCGAACCATTTAATTTACCTTTTAGCACTTCACATTATGCCACTGTACTATTGATTTTCCATTCGAAAGACACACACATTAAAAAAAAAATGTGACAAAGAGTTCTCCTATCATTCAGGCCTTTTGCACTTACATGGGGTGGTCAGAAATATCAACGTGTACTGAACGATTCCGAAATAACACGACTAGCTTTATGTCAACGGCTCATAAAAATATGTTTTGAATGCTCAGTGACATAATTTCATTCACCAATGTGGAGCCAAATTCCCTGCCATGGCCGCCAAGTGGACAGGACAACGTGAGTGAAGCTAAACATGATCTTTGATTTCACCTGGGAGAGTCTGTAATGCTTTGTGATCCGTACCGTTAAATGAAGGCAGCCTGATAAGAAGAGCTATTATGAAGCAGTCACACGCGCTCTGGTCAGTTAATGAACAACACTTACGTGGGTAATGACTGACCCTGCGTAATGTTGGCCCCTTGCTGGATGTCTCGGCTCTGTCTCCGAGCATTCTATGCTGAACACTATCATAGACCATAGCTAACTGTTAGAGATAGACAGAGGTGGGGGGATGGTTTGGTAAAATGACGCTGATTGGTGACATATTATGGTTGAGCAGCGAGGTAGCACTAATAAGGTAACAGATCACGGGAAGGAGTCTACTTAGCGCACACGCACGAACACGCACACACAGAAACTTTGTCTATCACACACAAAAAGTAATTGATGACTGTTCGATATGTTTCCCCCTTTATGATGATACTAATGCAGCGTGTTCTACCGGAGACAAATTCCTTGTGTGTTCTACATACTTGGCTGATAAAGATGATTCTGATTCTGATTCTGAAGTTTGGTTTCCTAGTGGGAACAATATTGCATCTGATCTAGGTTGAATCACTTGGTCACAGTTCTGCAATAGTTTTCCAAGGCTATTCTCTATTCTCCTGATTTGATCCGCAGACAAATTGGATCCAACTGACAACAAGGAAAACGGTACTGGAGTTTGTTTCAAGCTGACGACAAGGTGCTATCAACTTTCAAGACTTATAAGACAAATGAATGCAACTTGTCTCATTGAATTAAAACAACTTAAAATCCAGATTGCGAGCACTTGAGACAGCCTCCGTAACGTGTAAATTGTACAGTATGTCATTTTAAACTGTGTTCAAAACTGAAACGTTCCGCAGGCATGTACATAATTTTAATTGTGTTGAAACTGTAACTTTTTTTTTCTTGTCTCATGGCCAGCACTCCCTTAAAACATAGGTTTTTAATCTCAAAAGGATTTTCCTGGTGGAATAAAGGTTAAATAAATGCATTTAGTTAAGCAAATCAAGAGACAAATTGACCGTTCCCCATACAGGTGAAATTCAAACTAGCCAATTGCAGCACAGTACAGACTACATTCCTGGCAGCGTTTTGCTGTTATTTACTGATTTCTTTTTTGTACACGATTTTGGCCCGTTGCACACTCAGTGATGCAGCCGAATCTGGCTGAAGTGTCGCGCAGAGCATTAGGGGGCAGCATTGACAAAGGCTGCGACTTGGAAGAGAGCCCTCACGTCCTCTATTTCCTTCTACATTTATGGAAGAGAATATATAATCAGTGATGATTTCAACATATGTCCTGTGATTGACAGGCGACCAGTCCAGAGTGAAGTCTGTCCCAAGTCATCTGGGATGGGCTCGCAGCCACCCTGAATACGGTAAGTGCTGATTGAAAATGGATGAATTGATGGATTTCAACAGAATCAGAGTATGAGGCATGTATTTCCCATGGAGTGGTTACTTGGTGATCATGAATATGTTGTCAAGCACACCATCTCCCTCAAAGGTTGTAGATGACGACGTTAGCTGTTTGCTGTGCTTTGTATTTTGATTACTAATTGGTTAGCTCACACCAGTAATCATCCATTCCAATTCAATGGCTTTGCTTTAGTCAGTATTAAATCGTAAAAAAAATTGCATAGCGTACGGATGAGCAATTTGTTTTTACCACAAGAATTAAAATATATCACCATCACATCATCACATACAGTTCACAATCCAGTGGTGAAGCACACTGGACATGGATCAAGTGCAACAAATGAATCCAGTTTGAAACAGGGTTGACAACAACGCCAGCACTGTCATGTAATATTCAGGCTGTTGCACATCCTGATGAACTCACGAACATGTCACCTTGTCCCCCAGTTTTCTTTCCTTCACTGTGCCCATTGTTCTTGTTCCTGTGATAGTCACAGCTTGTTTCAGTGATGCACAAGTTTGCTCACAAATATTTAAAAATGTTGGCTGTTGGACTGAGCCAATCAAGGATAGAACACTGAATGAGTAGAAGAGCAACAAGGGAGCAACACCTGAATTTTGGGGTGTGTCTGTGCGATTTATATATGTATACTGTGTGTATATGTAAGCTTATGTTAAATTATTAATTATTTTCATTTTATATTTGAGCATTATGTTCTGTTGTGTTACAGTTACCTAGGTTATATTCTGTTTAATAATTGCTGAAACAAGTTTATGTTGATTTTATCTGATTGGTTAAGGAAACCAGGAAGTGTTTTGGTGTTTCCGGGAAGGAGGTGTGTTCTTGTTCGTTCGTTCGGAGGTGCAGACGTTGGGAAAATAAAACTGCCTTCAAAGGATTCCATCTCTCCTTTTGCCCATTTTTAAAGTAGAGCTATCCACTGAAAAACTACGAACCTCTCAACTTACACATATATATCGAGAGAGAGAGCAAGAGAGAGATACTGTATGTATAGATAGATAGATTTTTTTTTTTTTTGGGGGGGTGCATTCAGAGCAGCATTATTTGACTTCTGTCAATGAACAAGTTGACAAACTTATTCCAAATGTCCTGGATAATGAATGGCAACTCAGGAGGAGCGTAAAGGCCAAATCCAACTACTGATTAATAGTCAATTGATTGTGTCAGTCAGTCCTATCAATAAAGTTTTGCTGCAGCACCAGCTTTCACAATTAAAAGCACAGGAGGCAGAAGTGCCCCCCCCCCAAAAAAAAAGAAAAGCAAGTACACAGAAGTGATAAATAATAATAAATAATACAGTATAAAGGCTTAAAATATAAATAATTGTTGAAACGTATTGTATTATATCATGAATATACACGGCCAGTGCTGGTTCTGGTAGGGCTACCACACCACATGGCTAACCCAAAAAAGGGTTTTCTCTAGGACCCTGCTTACCAGATATGTTGTGTAAAGTGTGGATAATTGCAGAGAAGTGACGATTGTGCACTGTTCCTTTTTTTTTTGTGGGGGGGGGTAAATTTTCTTACTACTTATCTTCTCATTTACATTGCATTGATGGGACCCTCAGGCAAAGCCAGCATTGAACAACTTTTAAAAACAAATTACTTTGATTTGGATCTTTAGTGACTGTACTATTGTTGTTTGTTAAATGTTCTGTAAAGCGCTTTGTTACTGCTGTTGCGAAAGCGCCGTATTAATAAAGATATATTGGACTTTATTGATGTCCTGCGCATTTGTTTTTGTGCTGCTTTATGTGTGAAGCTACAGACTGCGACTTCTCCCACTAAGCACTATGAAGTTTCTCTCAAATGAGCTCAAAACTGGCGAGTCTTTGAAAATGCGCTGAGGAAAAGCACATGGTCAAAGTTAGGGAAAGGTCATGTCTGGGTAAACTAAAACAAACCAAAAAACCGACATGCCCATCCATCACCCTCAATCGCACCGCTTGCATGCTGCTCAAGGTAGGTGCAATGTTTATGAGGTGCAGATCTGTCCAACATGAGCTTAATTGCCGGTGACACAGGTCTGGAATATTACATATCTGTACAATGAAGCTGTAGATAAGTTTTGGTTGTCACTGTGGTTGCGCAGCTTTTACGCCGTAGTCAAAGTGTCAACAGACTGTCTGTGAAATACTGTGGTAGACAGTCATTGTAAAAGTGCCTCTGGAGGAGGTGAGCTTACTCAGAAAATTGCCTCCACAGGGAGAATTTCATGTGTCGAGCAATCTAGTGAGCTCCCGTGAGGCTCCAGTCCGGGTCCGTGGGGTTCCAGGCCAGTGACTGATTTGCTGTCATCGCTGTCCAGCTGCTCCCACGACATGAAGGTGTGTTCCGCGCTGCAGATGTTTGCTGCTGTCTCCAGAACTCTTTCGTGTAGTTTTTGAGACAGATGCTTGTGTGTAACCAAATACCTGCAAACTGAAAACACCTGGGCGCACTCATTCTCATGCATAAGACTCGACGCTATACATTCTCGTCTTCCTGAACACAAATGAACATGGCAAACGAACATGGCAAAAGGCTCATTTTAATTGCACTGTCACCTCTTGTGCAGTTAAAAGCCCGCACAGAAGAATTTCCAGACACCAAATGAATAAATATATGAAATATTCATATATTTTTTCAAAAAAGCCTCCCGACTAACCGAAGTGACACAGGGTTTTTTTCCTCTCCAAATTGCAGCCTTTACGATTTGAAAATTACGTCGTACTACACTGCGATGTTGATTTGAATTTGAGGAATTGTTCAGTCCTACTTCTGCTTCATGTTTTCATTCCCATTCCCACGATATACCAGTGTTTAGTCCAAGGCCCACTGACCGGACCTGGCCCTCCATATCATTATGTCGTCTTGTGGCCTGATTATTGGGATTCCCATATGGAATGTAATGGGTAAAGCACAGGAAATGCAAGTGCCTCCCATTCTAGCCACAGTGCTAGTCTGCAGACAAACACAGTGACGCTCAGCCTCTGACGAGAAGACATCATGACTGGCGACATGCTTTTGGCAGTATTTCAAACAAAGCTCTACCTTTATTTGAAATGTCATCACCCCAAAGTGAATATCAGTGCAGCACAAATAAATTAATAAAAACTAGTGAAGCACAAATGCAACCTCCAGCAGAATTGAAACAGCCTCTGTGAGGCTATTCAGTGGGAGCTGACGCACATGTTAATGCCATTGCTGTTTTTATAGCATAGCCTTATAACTCACACTTTTTGAACTGGTGACGTTGCACTTGTCGACATCATTCATTTTCTAAAAAGAAAACAAGCCATTGATGTTGTGCTTTCCTCAAAAGCAAATATTTAAAAATTGATGTTTCATCGATTGTCACAGGCCGGCTCAAAGCCTGAAGCAGAAATGAGGGGACGCGATAATGTACATTTAAATAATAAGTGACTTGAAACAATAAAAAGCAGTGTGGGATGTGAGTGTGTAGGTGTGAGAAGTGTGTGCAAAGCGCATGGGTGACTGACTGCAAGTGTATGTGCAATAGTGTGTGAATGAGACAACCAAACATAGCCAGAAACAAACAAATCAAGGGGTGTTACCCGAGGGCAGAGAGCGAGGTTGACTAGTGAGAAGCATACATCCAATGAGTGAGTCAGCCAGGTGGCTCCAATCAAGAGGACCCTCCCCTGCCTGCCTGAGGAATTCACCCCAGTAGTACACGGGAGGGGCCGTGTCATCCATCCATCATCCATCCATCCATTTTCAACACCGCTTATCCTGTTCATATTAAATGCTATTTATTCTGTTACTGTTTGCACACAGAAACATAAAACAGTTTTGCATTTTATTACTTTATTGGATTGATTAAAATCCAAACTGTACCTTTGAAAGACTGTTTATCAAGTTACAAACTGCCATTACAACGAGTCCCCCGAAGACAACCATAATGTGTTTTCATATTCTAACCCTTTACATTACATGTGTGGTGATTTTCCTTTGATACACGCATAAGGGTTCGTTGAGAAAATTAGCTTTCCAGTGTTTTATTGTTTCGAACATTCCGACATAAGAATATTACACATTTAATCAAATTTTTATGATGATGACCAATTATTCAAAATACAATTGATCTCAATTGGGCAATTTTTGTTTTGAAATTTGACATTTGATATGGAACTGATTCTCTTTGAATTTGGAGTTTACACTCTGTTTGTTTCTGAAGCAGACTTGGGCAGACAAAAGCAGGCCTGTTGTTGAGCCGTGTGTACATGCTTCATGCACATCCACATGAATTCCCTCGGATGTAGGCAGACAAATGCAAACATGTTTTCACATCTGGAGGTGGAAATCAGCGCAAGCAGCTTGTCAAAGATTGAAAGGAAGACTGTTCTATAAATATTCACTTTTGCATACATACAAAGAGATGAGGAGGAGGAAAAGGATTAGAAAAGCTACGGTGCACACTGTTGTGAATTTTACCAGGTCTGGACGCCAGCAGTCTTTCTTGAATGGAAAACAGAGCTGATTAGTTTGGATTAAAAAAAAAAAAACATACCTGTACAGTGTAATTACATGCTCCTACACAGGCACTCAACGTTCAAAAATATTCACATACAGTTACACGAAAAAGTATTTGCCCCCCTCCTGATTTCTGTTTTTTGGCATATCTGTCATACACAAAGTTTTCAAATCATCAAACCAATTTTAATATCACTCAGAGACAACCCAGGGAAATACAAAATGACAATTCAATTTATTAAGGCACAAAAAAATCCAAAACTTTCTGACCCTCTGTGAAAAAGTAAGGGAAGGTGAGTTCAATTCCACAAGCCACACCCAAACCTAATTACCACCATACTTGTTGAATCAAGAAATCACTTGAATAGAATTTGTGAGAGAACGTGAAGTAGGCTACAACATCTCAAGAACCAATGCATTATGTCACGTTCCAAAGAAATTCAAGAAGAAATGAGAAAAAAAGTGATCGAAATCCATCAGTCTGGAAAAGGTTACACAGTCATTTCCAGTGGACCACCATCAGAGCCATTATCCACAAATGGAGAAAAATGGAACCTATACCTTCCCAGGAGTGGACGACCAACTAAAATTACTCCAAGAGTGCGACGATGACTCTTTCAGGAGGTCACAAAACAACCTCGAACAACATGTAAAGCCCTACAGGCCTCGCTGGCCTCAGTTATGGTCAGTGTTCAGTAGACTCTACCATAAGAAAGACACTGGCCAAAAATGGCATCCATGGCAGAGTTCCCAAGCAAAAACCCCTGCTGTCCAAAGAATACAAAGGCTCCTTTCATATTTGGTCAAAAACATTTTGATGACTATCAAGGCTTTTGGAGAAACGCTCTGTGGACTGATGAGTCAAAATTTGAACTTTTTTGATGGTGTGCGACCCTTTACATCTGGCACAAAAATGACACAGCATTTGATAAAAAGAACATCATGCCAACAGTGAAGCATAGCGGTGGCAGTGTGATGGTCTGGGGCTGCTTTTCTAGCTCAGGACTCGGACAACTTGCTGTGATTGATGGAACAATAAATCCTGCAAAGTACCTGAAGGAGAACATCCGGCCATCAGTTCATGCCCTCAAACTCAAGCGCTCTTGAATCATGCAGCAGGACAACAATCTGAAACACACCACCAAGTCCAGCACTAAATGGCTCAACAAAAAACAAAATTAAGGTTTTGGAGTGGCCAAGTCAAAGTCCAGATTCAAATCCAGTTGAGATGCTGAGGTGTGACCTTAAACGTGCGGTTTATGGAAGAAATCCCTCCAATTTAGCAGAGTTGAAAGAATTCTCCCAAGAAGAATGGGCCAAAATTCCTCCAGAGCGATGTGAAAGACTCATCACCAATTATCGCAAACGCTCGATTTCAGTTATTGCTGCTAATGGTGGCACAATCCGTTATTAGGTTTAGGGGCATTTAAAAAAAAACATTTTCACAGAGGTTCAGAAAGTTTGGGATTTTGGGGGGGGGGGGTGATTAAATGGAATTGTCATTTGAAAACTGCATTTTGGATTTCCTTGGGTTGTTTCTGAGTGACATTAAAATTGCACATAGATTATTTTATAGTACATTATCGCGACCCGGCAGTTACAGTACAGGATACGTGTAGTGGTCTTAATTAAAGTTCTATAAATCATGACCATCTGCAAGGCTATGCAGTTGTCTGAATATGATTGGAATAGTCAGTCGGGGGCGAGTGCAACCGGGGAGTGGAGGCGGAAGAGTGAAAGGTGAGATAACACCCAGCTGAATGTTTTTTTTTTTTTTTTTTTTTTTGTATTTTGGTTGTTTTTATGGTTACAGCAGACTGTAACTTTTTATTGTCTCAATAAAGAGTTTGTTGATTGACCAGTGCTTGTCCTCTTTTCATTATGTGAGAAGAGGCTGCAGTACTGTACTTAGCAAATAACAATGTCATCATTTCAGTGTCGACTTAACCCCAAAATTCTACCGAACCAGTAGTGTATTTGCAGCTCTCATTTACATTTGATGAAAATGACTTGCATGGGGGTTTCATTATCACAGAAAATTTAATAATCTGCCCCCCCAAAAAAACTGCCACAAATGCCCAGAATGTTACACTAATATGCAACGTAACAAACTTATTTATTTTCATACACACTGTATAGTATGGACTTTGTTAAAATAGAAATGGCCCATTTGAGGAAAAATGTTCTCAACCCATTTTAGGCAAATGCAATTGGATGGAATTGTGGCATACAAATTAGTCCTCAACACAGAAAACCAGACAATAATTCTGGAATTAATGTCAAGACATGAATATTATCACAGATTTGGACGGATTTAATCATAAACTCATCAAAAATATATTCAGATGAACGTCTGTAATTATTTGACATTGCTCATTTTGAGTGGAATACCCTGAAATTCACAAGGGAACTCCAGAAGTAATCTTGTTTCTTTCTTTGTCTTGCTCCCTCTCACACGTCCGCATTGTTTTTCCATGCATTTAAAAACAACCACTTGTATTAATTCACTCCCTTTCACCCTCGCTCCTCCTTTCACCGCGATTCCTATTTGCCAGAAAAGGCTCTGAATCCAACTCCGATCAATGAGAACAATCAAAAGTTGCTCTAGGGTGTTGAAGCCTCACGCTACTAACCACAAGATGATTTTACCTGCACCATTTCAACACACTGCCACTACTCTACCGTATTCCAGTGTTTTTTTTTCTTCTACACGTAGCACGCGATATTAGAAGGTGGAAGAAATGATTGAAATTGATCCCGTTTCTAATTGGTGTGAACGTGTTACATTTGTCCCCTTGTATTATCACTGTTGGCGCTCCTCCTGACCTCTCAGCTGAAACACAATAAGTGTGATCAAATCTCATCAATTGTGAGGAAAAAAAAACAACAACCTTCAACGCTGGGTGATATAACTGAAAAGTTTATCATGGTATAGGCTGACTGTCAACAAAGGCAAACACAGATTGCTGATCGAGCTTTAGTGGCTTGGAAGAAATCTGGTCACAATTGTGTCAGCATTCGCCGCATACCGAGCCTTCATGAGAAGGAGACGGCAAAAAAGATGGTTTATGTGAAGAATACTGTGGCCGTTAAGGAGACGTTCTCCATCTGTATGGGAACAGAGAGGCGTTCCCACGTTAATGTTGCCTTTTTGTATTCATTGCATAAATATGTTTTTGTCCCCCCAAAACATACCGTACTTAATAGTTCGACACCATTCTTTGTGAGCCCAATATGCATGTGTGACGTGGTATCTGGTCCTGTCATCTTTTATTCACAAAATAAAATCCACAGCTACAGAAATCCATGTCACACTCTGCCAATTATTCATAACTGCCACTTTGCACAAAAGAAATGCTTAAAGCAACTACACTTTAGGGCCCGAACGTTAAATCGGGATCATTATCTTTTAACATCTGCAAAATCGTGGTGTTTCTGATTTTCTTTTTTTTCACGTTAACACGACATAACCGAAGACAAAGAAAATTACATCAATTAAACATCACCACCACCCCACACCTTGTGTGTCTATTTTTAACAAAATATAAAACGAGACTAAAATCTTTTTTGAGTTTTTGTCGGCTAAAACTAGCATAGTTTTTGAGCTTTTTTCGACGAAAAATAGATTAAATAATAAACTATCACGAATAGGTATGACCAAAATGTGAGAAAAACTAACAGGCATTTTTGCCCAAAAGACTAAATCTGAAATGGCTGCCAAAAACAACACTGCTGCTTTGTCACAATTTCAGTCATAGTATTTGCTTTTCCATCCTGGTTAGCGTGCAAAATAAAAAGAGCATCAACATGGCCATCGTGAAGACTCAAGTGTTGTCGCATAATGGTATTTCCAGCTAGGGAAAAAGAAAATCCCCTCACTCAGTGTGCTTGCCGCTGGGCCTGGTAACATTTGAACAATTTGGCCACACAGAGAAAAGTGTCCTTGTTCTGGGCCTTCCGCAGCAGTGGCAATTTGTAGTGTTTGCAAGTAGTGCTAAATAATCCCTCTCCATGTGCACAAGAGCAATTCTGCACTCTCCTTCCACTTTGAAAGTGTGGGCTGAAAGATGCTCCAAAAAAAATTCAAGCTCAAGCCGGTTTTTGTATCCTCAACATGTTTTCCTTCACTTCCCAAAGATGCATATACAGAAATAGAAGAAAACTGAAATCGGTTCAGGTGATGGACTAATTTCATCCAGCACACTCACCTGTTGCTGCCAGCAACTCTGCCTCCTCCTCAATGAGTGCATTCAAGGTGGCTCTGGGCGGCCTCTCTTTGCTCTCCGCGATAAACTTGAGCTGTTCAGCAAGCACAAAGTCTGGAATAGGAGTTTAGTCCAGGTCATCTGACTCCAGATTGAACCGTTTTTCTAACTGTGGCAGCCATGCCAGATTCTTGAACACAGAGTGAAGTTGATGTTGAAAACCATGGGACAGAAAGACAACCCCACACATTATTTGCGGAGCCTTGACCAACGTCTGTAGTACGGAATAAGCTGTGACATCATCTCTCACATCTCTCACTGTATCGCTCGCATGGTGAGTGATTTCTGGACACTTGCTTTTATGACAGTTTCATCTGAAAGCACGGATCGCACCGCAGTTCTTTGAAGAGCCACTGGAGCATGGCAACTTCGGAATCCCGCTGTACCAAGTAATCAGTCTGGAGTTTATCGCCGTGTATGCCAAGATGTGCCTGTCATCTCTTTGAGGCACAGGTGGCCATTGCAGAATAGTGAAACATGGCGTTGGGTTTCTCACCTATTTCCCACTCTACACTTTGCCAGTTTTCAAAGAAGTTCGATTGGCAAAAATCGGAGTAAATTAAGTTCAACGTGTGCTACATGTGCAGTTTCAACACCAAGACACACACAGACGAACAACCATTCACACTCACAATCATACGAGGGACATTTTAGAGTGTTCAATCAACCTCCCATGCATGTTTTTGTAAAGCGGGAGGAAACCGGAATACCCGGAGAAAACCCACGCAAAGACAAGGAAAACATACAAACTCCACACAGCGAAGGCTGGAGCCTGGAATCGAACTCCGGACCTCTGCACTGTGAAGGAGACATGCTAAACGATCATCCACTATGCGGCCCACAGTTGATTATTACAATATAAAATCGAATCGGTGACCGGGAATGAATTTATATACATTCTTATGACAATATTTGTTTTAACTCTGTTTGTCTTTGGGCGTTCAATTATTTTCAGATGCTTTACATTGAACACAAAAGTTGGGAATTGATAAGTTTCTTTATTTGCAGATTTCCAGAACAAAAAATACTGCCAAAGACGCTTTTCACATCAGTAGAATCTCAGTTGGTTTATTCATGTTGGCAAACCTTTCACTTTGCCCACTCTTGCGGTGTCCACTTGCACAACAAGAACGAGAACGTTATTACACTCACAATTACTTTTTGTATAGCAGCCAGAGGTCTAAAGGAATTGCCTGTTGAGGACTGGCTGATGATTCCCTTTTAAAAGCGAGGCCATGTTTTAGACTGTAGCTCAAGAGCTAACAAATAAAGTGAGAGTTTGACAAACGGCGATGGAGAGCATGATTGTAGTGTCAAGGTTAGTCTTTTGCACTCTCGGCTCGACGCTGCTGCAGGACACTGAAGAATCAGGGCATCTGTCGGCCACGTCCAAGTAAAATGTTGCTCGGTTGTCTCTCCGGCTTGCCCCCACCCTTTTGTTCCCCACTATTGATTAGAAATAATGGTCCTTTCGCACTCACTTTAGAAGAGCGCTGTTAAAGGGCCATGTGCTCCGGCAGCTCTCCTAACCCTGACGCACATTGAGAGCTTCTTTTGGTATCTTCGTACCGGTCATATAGAGAGAGGCCGAGATCTTAATCAGTCTCTAGCTCAATTCTGGCATGTCTCGACCACAGCAACAACGACTGTATGTACAACTGTACACATCGGCTTCCGTTAAGGGTCCAACTACCAAGACACAAAAATAGAAACGGAATTACTGTACAAGAGAAGGGGGAGGCAAGAGTAGCTGCAACGGTTCTTGATACTGCCTCCATTCTCTGTAGCAGGAGGGGAGTGCATCCCCACAGTCTTTAGCATCCACTGTCGAGTAAGCGAAACAACAGAAGACTGACGGCAACTGGAAGCAGGAGCCCGAGAGGGGATGCTGCATTTGGGAGGCTGTTGGACGGCAGAGTGGACTGGCCAACCAGGAGTTCATTTCCCATGGCCTAGGGCAGGTGGTACAGGGGGAAAGACAGATGACAGAATTAATTACAGTGTAGCCTACATAGTTGAGCTCCGCAAAAGTGGCGCAATTTCGACTTAAAGCAAAATGGTCTGGAAAAATCGGTCTCAAAAGTCAGTCATTCCAACAATCAAATGTCAGTCGTCAGCTTCAGCTCAGTTTTGACTTCAAAAGTGCTTTTTCACAGTTTGCTTTTTCCTCGGCTTTTTGTGATGCCACCACAGAAATCAGCGATGGCAGGGCAAGGAGGTACGGACATCGATCTTTCCTAAGGCTGTTCTAATCAGGGTTATATGCTGCACATAATGATCGTCCATGAATAAGATCGGCCGATCACAAATTAGCGATGCATTTTTCAATTTTAGACCTGCTAACGGTTATTTTCATCATCCATTAATCTGTCAATATTTGTTTTTGATTCAGTGACAAACTAGACTTTGAAAAAAGACATCTTATCCAACTTTCCGTTCTTTTATTGTACAAAAATAGGACATTTTTTTTCAAAACGGATATTATGATTCAGTTGCTGGTTTGCTATGTAACAGTCCAGTCATCAGGAAGGGGGGGGCGGACACTCCACTACACACAGGCTGGTCTCTAGCTAGCTGCAAAGAAAGTATGAGCTGTAGTTGATGGTCTATTAAAGGCATTGATCGAAATATGCCGATCACATACTTTTCCATGGAACTTGGCCGATGATGATCGGTGGTCGACTGATCGGAGCACCACTAATATTCACCACTAAACTAGCAATGCAGTGTTGTTTTTGGCAGCCATCTTAGTTTTTTTTTTTTTTTTTTTTTTTTTTTTTTTTTTTTGTCATTTGGACAAAAATGCTTCCAGTCAATGAAAACTCATAAACGTTTTGGTGTATAAACAAAAAAAAATAAAAATACAGTATGAGTCTTTTAATAAATGCACATCATCGTGTGTTTCAAGTTCAACACATACGTTTGAAAAAAATACTGCTATGTTAAGACAAAAGAAAGAGCAAAACAACTGGCGTGCTGGAGCCTATCCTGCCCGTCTTCTAGCAGTCGATGGGGTACATCTTGAACCGGTTGCCAGCCAATCACAGGGCACACACAGACGAAAACCCATTCGCGCTCACAATCACACCTACAGAATATTTAGAGTATTCCATAAACCTACCATGCACGTTTTTGCAATGTGGGAGAACACCAGCATACCCGAAGAAAACTTCCGCAAACACCGAGAGATCATGCACATGCTACAAAGTGAGGCTGGAGCCCGGATTCGAAACCACGACCTCTGCACTGTGAGGTGGACATGCTAACCAGTCGCCCACCCCTGTATTGTATATTATTTTATATAAAGATGTCTAATTTACCTGACAGCAGTCGAAAAAGGGAAGTAACAATATTTTTTTCCCCACTTAAAGCACTGAACTTAACCTCGAATGAACATCAGCATGGTAAGCATGCATTTGAAAATGTCTGACAGACCACCGTTTACATTTTTGTCCAGTCTTGTTACGTCAAAACAAACACAAGTCTCATGTTTTAGTCACCAAAGTGCCATACATACTTCACCGTCATTTCATCAGACATCAACCAAATCTTATGGTCAGGCATTGCTGCCGAAAACAACACTATTTCCCATTTATTATGATACGATACGAACATTCAGCAAACAGTGGACCTATTTGCTTGGGCTCGGGACTTAAACCCTGATGCAAATAGCAAAAATCTGTGAGCAATTAGCGTGCTATTATGCCAACATATGGCGCGACAGCATCGCCATTTTTGCAACAGGAAAAAAAAAAGTGAATTTTTCAGTGAATAATGGAAGATAGGTTAAAAAAAGAATCTCAGAATAGGCAAATTTGCAAATACCAAACCGTAAATATGCGGGGCTTCGTTGTACCTACAAAACACAACAACATGGAGGAACAAGGCACCAAACAAAAGTGAAGGACAACCAGAAAAAACAGACCTGTGTGGGGAATTTCTTATCCAGGATGTACCCCCTTGTTAGTATGCCTTCCGGTGGGGAAGTAGTGCTATTTTGTCTGTTGTGGTGGGCAGGGCTTAAGGTATTGGACTGGCCCGCCGTTGGCTGCTGGTCAGATTCACTTCCAAACACCTTGAGGGCATTCCCTGTTGCATGAGACATAATAGTAAACAAAGTATTTAGTAAAACTTAACCCGCATCATCTTCCGTCTCTGCCAGGCGTCTTCAAAGAGGGGAGTCACTTTATTTTGGTTAACTTTTATTTAATTGTATTGTACGTGAGTTAACGTTGTACTTCTGGGAGGGTTAGGAACTGAAACTGTTGCCAGTTCAGTTAAGAACGTTTTTTTGTTTTTGGTTTTAAAGGAACCAATTATTTTGACTCTTCGAAACCAATATTACTACCACTGCAACATCAACTGCTATGTCGAAAACAAATCCTATATAAGGAGGTAATGTGGCGGTTAGAAATTTAAGGACATAACATTGGCAATGACCACCTGTCAAAGATCTATTGGACCACTAATCGATGTAAAGGATGCCATATCTGACTGTTAGAATCCATTGTGTCTGTCCTCAGTGTTCCACTGTATGGCCCCTCCCTCTGTTGCTTTTGGTTTTCTTTCCCATAATTCAGTGTGGGCTGGGCGTCTCCCCAATCATTGCACCTATCTCATCTAAACACCTGCCAGTCTTCACCTCTTCAGCCACACTCTGCGTCTTAAAGGCCCGTCTGAAGATCCACCCGTTGCCAGTTCGTCAGCTACCTTCCCTGCCATACTCTGTGCTGTCCAGCTGTTGCACTCAGCCTTCCTGTACAACTTGGTTTGGTTTCTCAGACTGCCTTTGGTTCCCGTCTCCTTGACCTGGCCCTCTGCCCTGACAATAAACCAGTACTGACTTCATTGTGTCTGGCTGTGTGTCCTGTGCTTGTCTTAAGATAAGCTTAACACCGAAGAATCTTTTGAAGTCACTTTAATTCATTTAAGAATGTTGACATCGGTGTTGCTGTTCTGGTTAGCCAACAAGTTCAGCATGTATGGGTGGCCTACCTGTTTGTTTTTCCTGGGAGGAGAAGGGAGGCATCTGATTGAGGGCGGCATTTATTCATCTTAAATGGATCGTGCACCTGACGACTATTTGGAGCAGAGTGTTTATGTATTTAGTGTTTTTTAAATTACTGAGTATTCATGAGGACTTGCCCTTAGTTTGGACTTTACTGGCAGAGCATCGACAGAAACAGCAAAAAAGCATCAGTATTCTCTCTAAGCCGCCACACTGCACCTGCATCTCCACATCGGCCTCATTAACTCATAGAACCTTCTGACATGGCCAAACAACTCAGAGACTCTCTCTGTATCTTTTCTAGGCAGCAGGCCCAAGAGAGCTGCGCTCATTTGCCACGTCGAGCTCGGTGAGCCTTTCCGCTTGCTCGCTTGCGAGTGCAGTCCAGTAAGTGTAAGCTGGAAGTGATTTGGGGGATTGGAGAGTGGCAGTGCTCCACCGAAGTTGTACTGCGCCAACATTGTTACCTTTCACGGGTTCAAGTGACAAACGGTGCTAGTTAGTGTGAAGACGATGTCTAAACTGATGACAAAATTAAACTTTTTTTTTTCTCTAGCTTGAAACTTGTGCTTCACCATTACAAGGGGCGGGAAAATATGACTTATCTGACCTCTGTGATCTTTTCTTTGTGATAGAAAAATCTATGAGCAAAATTGTATCATGTTTAAAGTTTCATTTAATTTGGGCACGTCTAGACGTTTGGGTACGTATCCAGCGCCCCCAAATGCCTGTGCGCAAAGGTGTCGGCCGTCTGGGCGGAGGGCTTTTGAAGGCCACAATTATCACGTCAAAGCAAGGGAGTGAACAGAAGGAAGAAGGCTAGACTCGGTCACAAAGTGGGAAAGAACAATTCGGGAACAAAGCGTTGTTGAACAACAAAAGACGATTTGAGAACACCTGTTGCGCCCAGGCGACATTTGTCGTCTGCAAAGTCTGCAACTTGTTGATTCATTGTAGACCAGACAGAAAGGCGTCAACGTACTGGTGGTTCAAAGCTTAAACCAAGGTAACCAATCACTACTGTGGGGCCGGACCGGGGGCGCGGTATGCAAATATCGGGGGCAGTGTTTTTCTTGTATTTTGCATATGTAACAATAAAAGTTCAAACTGGCGGACAGGGAACTCTGAGCGTGATTACCGGGGCAACAACCGTTGTTCGCCCTCAGAGATCCCTCCCGCTGTTAATGAAGACAATTTTCCCTGTGTGCCGAGTCATTTCTTTAACTTTGTCCGAGAAAAACTTTGACACTTTGTGTTTATTAAAAAGTATATATGATCATTTTTATGCCGTTATACTGATTTGAGGTTCCTCATGACAGTTCAAAGATAAGAGGCGCATGTTTTCCCGGGAACTTGTTCAAATGCGGGGGTGACAGACAGTTGTAATTCTTTGGTCTGTTTCAAGCTCCTTCATGAACACTTTTATCACTGCCCCATAACGAACACAAACATTTACGGTTGTTTGACATTTTCAAGATTCCCACCTTGATTAAACACACACTGGTGAATCCAATTTAGTAGGCCGGGTCAAATTTGACCTTGAACATCCTAAACTTTGCATCTTTGTGTATTTCGTGTCACTTTAGGAAAAGTAATCCATTTCGCGAGTAGTTTTATTTTGCACGTAAAGGTTAAAACGGATCAAATTTAACCCGCACAAAATCTAGATGAATCCCAGAGCCACAGTATGTTTTTGCAAGAAACAGGGAAACAAATGAACTGCTGCCGAAAGAAGGGTTAAATCCGATTTTTCAATCCCACGATCAACTCGGATATTATTTGTGACACCTGCAGCACCTACCCGCAACCAGTACAAAGTAGATGAGTAATCAAAAGAGCAACCTGATAACATGATAAACTGTCCACTGTAGTCACCGTTGTCCCTGAAAGGGTTCACTCTATTGAGCGAATGTCATATTGTTAATATCAGGAGAGATTTTATCTTCGCCATCCACCGTTGACCAAAGAAAAATCCATGCCGATTATCATTCTGGTCACTTGTACCAATACCTTTTTCGAGGTGACGTCAAAGCACTTGCCCTGAGATTAGGCTTTGTATATCACAATTCATGTACAATAAAATTCACAGTGCTTTAAATTTACATATAAACATTGAAAGCATTTTGGAAAGATTAAAAAAAATATGAAGACATTGTAAAAATGATGATAAAATCATCTAAAATGTTTGGAATTAAATGTTTAAAACCAAGCATCTCAGTCTACATGAATTAAAAGATATTGTGCAATTGCGATATAATAAAGGATAGGTTCACGAGAATGCTGCCGATGACAAGAATGTTTTCAGCCCCGATTTACTGTAAATAAGCCGACAGTTTGACTGCACCGCATGTATTAGGGGAGTTTGTTGCACAGGTGAAGAACCTAATAACTAAATGCTGTTGCACTTGGCTTGGCTGAGGTTGAAGGAACACACGATAGACCTGTCCCTGATGACATGGGAGGTCTGGATGCCTCTCTTCAAAACCTGTATCCCCAAACAACAGTGAATTGTTCACCAAGTTCCACTCACGGAGACAGATGTTGTCAGTGAAGTAGTCCAGAAAGTCTTGGCATTCCTGCCTCTGGTTGCCACTGGCCGAGCAAGAGCACCACGGTGCGACACTGGAAGTGGCGTTGTCAAGGTAGTTTGGTGTGATTGGGCTTCCTGTGGAGAAACCACGCCAGGTGTCAGCCTGGTTTACTTACGGTATTCATAGGCCTTTGTGCAGTACTGCTTTTTTTTTTTTTCTCGAAAGCGCTCCTCAACACCCACCTCGTGCTGACTATAAGATAAGATAAGATATCCTTTATTTGTCCCACACTGGGGAAATTTACATATATATATATATATATATATATATATATATATACAGCATTGTACTTCAGCTTTTTCACTTTCAGGTTGCACCAGTCTAAAGCCGTGAGATTTTTCTGGTGCAGCAGCACAGTGGAGGTGGAATTTTGAGTGCTTCAGTAAATGCAAGCCAAGTGTGTGTTTGTGCTCTGGGGCAGCAAGTGCATCAAGTTATTCTTGCTCTTGTGGAAAATACATGGCTATTGCTTTCCTTTATGAGATGTTCCAAAAACGAAGAGGCACGTTGAATTCAATAAGCGCATCTGTCATGATGTTGTTCGGAGCTTGTGTGATTTTTTTTTTTTTAATTTTTAAATTATTTTTTAACACTCATGTACTTCTGTTGCAGACGTAGCTCTCGCCTCCCCGTATTTGCACAATTCTACCTCATTGTCCTCTCACACAACATATGTCGCCTTCAACGCTGTGTTTATACAGCCTTTGCATCCCTCCATCTGTTCCTCCAATTCCACGGTAAGCTTCTTGTATGCACTTACCTATGAGTCCTGTGTAGGCGAGGAGGCAGGCACCATAGTTTCTTTGCTTGCAACCACTGGCAGACACTTCAGAGGGTTCACAGTCATACTGAAACTGTGCCAGACGAGACCTACAGAAGAAGGAAAGGTTCTGCTGAGCAAGAACATGTTAGATTCTTGTATTCTGATGATTTAATTTGTCTCAACCACATTCCAAAAGAAATATCTATCAGCTAGCACGGTAAAGGCAGAGCACGTTGAGCTAAAATGTGAAAGTGACAACAAGACAAATATATTTCACCAGCAAACCCCTTGACCTGGAATCATTAGTAAAACCCGCCGAGTGTAATGGAGGCATGGAAAAATAATGACCGAGACCAGAGATTGCAATGAGCGATAACTCTGATCCATCTGGCTTTTTATTCGTGTTCAATATTTAATGTGCTTGTCCAAGGGGCTCTCAGGGCTGTTGGAAGCAATGATGGAGGGTGGTTAAGGCTTGGGGTAAGACAATGGCTCATTTGGTTGACTGTTTATTTGTTTTCAAAAAGCCTGAAAAAGCCGAATCGGACACAATCTACATCGGACATCATTTGCCATTTCAACCTTCCAAATGCTTCACCCATTTCTTGGGGTTGAGCACACATACATCACCTGTCCCAAGGGTTTTTCTTGGGGACGTCAGAGGTAGCACAGACCACAAAGAACTCGGTGGAGTCGTACCCTCAAACCAGTTTTGAAATGGGTTTTTATTGGGTTGAAAAATCTGTTCCAACCTTTTGGAGTTTGCCTGCTGTAATTCACATCAAACTACTGATACATTTGTCACTGAACTCTGAGGTACAACTAACCGCAACCAGATTTGTCCTGAACTGATTGAATGGATGAAGACGGACCACAACCCTGAAGACCAGGGCATTTTCTCATGGTTGGCAGATCACGTACAGTACATAGTTGTAGTGACAATTTGTCCCATGACACACTGTGGAGATCCTTCTGAAGGCGTGTTCGTGTCTCACACTGGTGTCCTTTTCCACCCTTCTTTGTGCCTCATCCTTTTCGGGCAGGAGTGCTCAAACCAGCTGATCGTGGTCAACTGGTAGACCGTGGACTGCTCGCAAGTTGACCGCAAGGGGTGTAGGGAAATGGTCTCCTGTCCCGTTTGTTTATTTGTTTTGATCACCTCTTTGACGACACCACAGATGGCACAGAATTAAAATGGATCTATTGGGTCTAAAAATAAAAATAAACAACTGCATACGGACCACAACACCAAAGAACCAGGAAATTTGGCCTGGTTTTCAGATTCCAGATGTCATGAGCTCATGTCCCACACAGGTGCCCAATTTGATTCTTCCTTGTGCCTCAGCCATCTCTGAGGTTAATTACACAGGTGTCACCTGAAGGGTTCTCCTGTTTGGCTGAACCACTGATTTCCCAGATCCTGCGCCTTATGCTATTTGTCATGCAGCACTAAAGTTTTACCCTCAATCTGGAGTTGGGTGTGGGCAACCAGGAACAAAGTTTTTGCAGCAAGACATTTAGTGGAAGTCATTGGACAATAAACTTGCCCTTACTTGCATACGTAGTCAGCCTCGCAGAACCTTCTCTGCGTAAGGCAGCTGGGCTTTTCCACGCTTTCATAAGAGCAGCTGGGAACAATGGTCTGCCTACGACGTTCCGCGCAGGCCGTGTCTTTGCAGGGGCAAAATAGCAGCTCATGCGTGTGGTCGGCTGGGACACGGTCAAAGAACCTGCGCAGGGCCTTGTTGCATTTGACCCGGTTGCACAGGCCAGATTTGCCAGTGGGTTTGATGCAGGCCGAAACGTATTCTGTGCGCAGTTTCTGACACAAGTCGTCCACGTTACAAGCCTTTGCCGCATCCAAGCAACGGTTCACAGGTACCATTCCAACATCGGAGTCTATATAAAGAAGGAAAGAAATGAACACAGTCATTCTGTTGATGCTTCGTAAATATAGTTTGTCTGTAGTGCACTATCAATTATAATGAGATTTGAAGATCTCAACGCTAAACTCTCATGACTCACAAAAATGTACATGTAATTCTGAAAGGTAAAGTCAGCACTGTCATTACATTTTGCGACCTCGGCAGTAAGACCACATTTCCATTCATGGGTTGTATTGCAGGAACACTGTGTGACTAAGATATCATTTTAGATGCAGGAATTTTGCTCCGATAAATAGCGTCGCTGTCCTCAGAACAAACCGGGCTTGTCTTTGCCCAGGGCCAGCTGCCAGGGAAAATCCAAGCATACCCCAAAGGGTACAAAAGTAAAAACATGAAAGTTAATGAAGGTCAGCAGACTTGCCTGCTGTGATAGAGGCCAAACGGACGTAGTCATAATCCCACTGCACAGTCTCATAAGGATAACTCTCCACCAAGTTGAGTCCTGAGGGAGGAAGAGGTGGTTTGAAGCTGTAATTTTGCTGCAGTCTGTCTAATTGATCGCACATGATCACAATAAAGGACGTCCACACTTTTTCGGGGGAAAGTATAATTTGTCATTGTAGAACAGGTATTCCGAAACTATAAACATTTTCCTCTGTAAAGTGTCATAATGACTCCACTGTCTAGTAGCATACCCAGGTGAATGAGAGGGTGTACCAACTCTGCCAGGATGTTAATATAGCGTGGCTTCAAAAGAACAGTCGTTCTCAGGGCAATTTATTCCTGTTTTTTTTCTTTTTCTAGCCGCCTGAATATTCAGTATTTATGTCTCAATACATGATTCATTCAGGGGATTCTAATAGCTAATTGATACTCTGGCATTTAAAAGGGCCACTGGCGAAACGCAGAGCAAAGTTGAACTTAAAAAAAAAAAAAAGAAAAACCACCACAATCTGTGGGCAGTATTGCGGTGAGCACGTCCGCAGTTGAGCGGCTCGAGGATTTGAATCCACATTTCAGAACTATGCAGAATATCCATCAACCACTAACCGTGAATGATAGACTGGTGAAGGCTCCAGTAGATACTCAGACAGTTCTTCTCCTTCTTCATGCCCCGTTTACATTGGCAACCGTGCAAAGGGCTGGAGAGCAGGGCAGACACCGCATTGGCGCACTGGCTCCTGGCTCCAGGGCCCAGCTTCATGCTGCCGTTGCCTGCCACACATTGACGCAGTGTGCGCAGGCGCGGGCTGCAGGTGTCATCGCTTGAACACATGTCTCCGGCCATCAAGCAGTCGCTGCCAGCCAATACAACTGCCAGCAGAGCTGTGGGAGGGAAGTAGAACAATGACTTGGGTCAACGTTGACCTGTGAGGTTATCAGAGCAGTGGTTCTCAAATGTTTTTTGCCAAGTAACTTCAGAAAAAAAAAAAGAATGCTTAGCTCTCCAAGTACCACCATCCTATCACCAACATTAAAACACAACAGTGTAGTGCCTTGAAAAAGTAACAGCTACTCTTCTGATTACTTGATCTTTAACGTAATTAAATTAGATTACATGTTGGCGGGGTACACATAGACAAATAACCATTCAAACTCACTATCACACCTCGGGATAATTTAGAGTGTTCAGTTAACCTATCAGATGTGAATTACGATTAAAATAAGATTTTTTTGGAATTAATTTATAAAAATAAAATTTTAATGAATTAAAAACTCATTGAGCCTTTTTAACGGACAGCATGTTTCTATTCTTCTCCTGACTTGAGGAACACACCGGCTCCTGTTCAGGTTACGACTAAATACTCACGTTGACTTCACTAACCCATTGTTTGTTTGTTTGTT
Source organism: Hippocampus comes (assembly GCF_001891065.2). Classification (NCBI taxonomy): domain Eukaryota; kingdom Metazoa; phylum Chordata; class Actinopteri; order Syngnathiformes; family Syngnathidae; genus Hippocampus; species Hippocampus comes. Next base: position 1,481,026 of record NW_017805275.1, read on the forward strand.
TGTTTTTAACACACTCATTTTAATTTCAGGGAAGTTGTGATCTTTAAGACACTCATTTCCTTTGTTCTCTTGCATCTGTGCATGTTTCCACAATGATTCTAAGAAGAAAGTAGATTCTGTTTTCCCGGTCATAGTCCAACGCATGACCTCTAATCGGAAGTCTGACACATCTGCCTCAATAAAACCTCTTCACTTGTATGCACTGCAGATAATTATGGGACACAATTCTCCAACTTATTGCTGGTCTTGACAGCTTCATTTAAGTCAGTGTAAGGCACTCACTCATGTTCTCTTCAATAGATGTCAGCAAAAACCTTTGTAATAGACAACTGTGTGTGTGTGTGTGTGTGTGTGTGTGTGTGTGTGTGTGTGTGTGTGTGTGTGTGTGTGTGTGTGTGTGTGTGTGTGTGTGTGTGTGTGTGTGTGTGTGTGTGCGCGTGTGCGTGTGCGTCTGCGTGTGTGTGTGTGTGTGAGTGTTTACCAGCCCTTTTCTCCACAGCTACGCATGACAGTTTCCGCTGCGTGGCACACAAGTCGGAATAGTCACCATCCATTATGAATGCAAATGGGTAAGTTGATTTGACATTTCCAATGAGCTCATCTTGATGTAGCGACGGCTTTAGCCAATTAACCATGTCAGCAATCAATGCGTTTCGAGGCTCAGTTGAGTCCTCACTTTCCCTGTCACATAAATCACAGGCGGATGAGCCGATCAGTTATCCGTGCACGCTGACTAAATGGTCCACTGTAGGAAAGATAAAATGGAAAATGAAATGTAATGAGGCTGACCGGAGAGGAGGCGTCGCTCCTGCTCTAAGATTTGAAAATGGATTTTATGTTTGGATTAACGGGAGTATCCTGGCCTCCACAACCATAAAGCTACTTGACTGACAAGTGATTCTGTGCAGAGGTTCACACTTGGAAAAGCACAATGCCTTGCAATGACGACATACTATTGAGCCATTGATGGTCTCATGGTCATCGTATCTGCCTTTCAGTTCTGAGGGTCTGAGTTCAAATCTCATTTTGGGCCTTCCGGTGTGGATTGTCCATGTCCCCATGTGATTGAAACTATCATCATACATGTCATCAGCATATAATGCAAGTAGCTGTACCTCAATTCAGCCAACACCATAAAAACGGGAAAAAAAAAACCTACACACAAAAAAAAAAGACGAATATCCACCAGAAGTTAAATGTGAACGTGTGCGTGAATGTGGACTCGCAATGGAAGCAGCAAAGACTCTTGTGGTGTCCAAGTACTTTTTTTTTCCAGTGACGCGATGTCAGTCTTTATGTAGATGACTTACCTTCTGTTCATGACTTTTTGAAGGTTTCTACTTCCTGTATTTTGTTCTATTACTTTTGGCTTGATGCAACCCTCAGTGAGCAGTTATTTGTAAACAAATGACTTGGATTTGGATCTCATGTGGCTGGTGTTGTGCATTTGAGTCCATCTGTTTGTGCTTTTTGATGAGGAACACAGAGTGAAGATTTAGACTGCAACGGTAGCTTCTCGCGCTTGTCGTTAGCTGGCAGCTACCATATGCTTGTCACTTGTGAACAAAAGGTGGAATGTTTTATTTGCATATGGTTTTCAGTCTTTCGAAAGTGATAATACAATAGAGTTTCAACTCTCAATTAGTACGCATAACAAAGTCACAGTGTGCGACGTCCTTAAATAATAAAAGTGAAATGTCCCATTTTGTGAAAAGGCATGACCTGGCGAGTCCCCTTTGTGAACCTTGTCCATTTCCATCATGTCATCTTTAAAAGAGCTGGGCATTAATGTTAAACATTAAAGTCAGACCAAAATAGCAAAAAAAAAAAAAAAGCAAATATACATTTGAACATTGTAAAATATTTGATTTTGAGAGCACAAAGTGAGCTATTTCTGACATCAAAGAACGCGCAGATTGATTTTGAGACAGCAACTATTCAAAGTGAAATGCTGTCACTTGGCTCACACTTCAAACACATGCTGCGTTCAAGAACCAGCGGGGAAAAAAGCCGCCTCATTTAGCTTCAAAGTCCTGAAAAGAGTCACAGTCACAGTTGAAGCACAATGTGCTTCAAATGCAAAACACTTTTTTTTAAAGCTGCAGTTTGGCTTGATATCTGTCCAACAATTTTCATTATTTAACAGCACCGATTCTTCATACCATGCAGTCGAGTTTAGATTTCTAATAGGAGAAACTCGAGCAGCATACACATGCAGTCGGGTTTAGATTTCTAATAAATGGGAGAATCGCTAGCAGCGTACACACTGAAAGAAATAATGCCGACTCCGGCTCAAGTTAAAGAGAGCCTGAATGTGAGTTGATTGTGACATACCAGAGGATATAAAAAGTATAGAAATAGCGGATATATAGTATATAAAGGATATTAAAACGTGAGACCAACAAAAATCCTTTCAAAATATTTTCCACCACTACTGTGACCTACAGTTTAATGTTCACAATGCAATTGAACTAGAGAGAGAGAAAACGAGCCGAAAACAACGGATCTAGAACTGAAATAATGTGATTGCAAAAGTGTTTTGTGGCCGTGTCCTATTCTTTTAGTGATGAATAGTGCCAAGCATAGATATTGGAATGATGGCCAACAAGGTAAAGTTTGTTTTCACTGGACCACAGCACATTTTACCATGTGTTTTTTCACTTAGGTCCAATGACACCAAGGTTGAGCTTCTTGCCCATACTTGCATCGGGGCTTTGTCCATGGCACATGTGAACGGAGGTTAAAAGCATTCAGAGGGGGGAAATAGATTCATTGATTCTTAAATTTCCTTCAAAAAACCAGAAAGAACACAGTGTTTAACCTTAATTACCTTTTCAAAGAGCACAAATATACCAGTGATAATTTTACAGTTTAACCCCAGCGAGTCCCAGGGACTCGCTGATCAGAAAAGTACGAGTCCCATTATGCATTTAGAGCAGCGGTCCCCAAACTTTTTCCTGTGAGGGCCGCATAAGCTTTCGCTTCTGTGATGGGGGGCCGGGGTCAGTCTGGAACAGAAAAAGGGTGACCACAAGAGTACGGAAATGTAAAAATGGATTGTTTTCCAGAAACCCACACAAAATGAAGCCGCCTCTTGACAGATGAGACTGACAGACGTTTCTTTGCGCTGAAAGAAACAAAAACAAAAACATCGTTTGTCCACTTTGGGTTAAATACCCTGCATTCTATTTTTCTCTTACCGAACCTTTTCGCCATGATCCCGTTCTCTGAGAGAGGGGCCGATAACGGCACAGAAAGATGCACCAAATGTCACCTTATTGTATCTGTGTTGATGAAATAGTAACTAATTAATAGTTAATAATGAAAACGGTTCAGAACTAAGGAACATTTTATTGCAAAAGCCCAACTTTATGATCAAAGACAAATCCACATCGATGAAAAATAAATCAAAATACTCTGTGGTATTTTCAGGGGGCCGGACCAAATGCGGAGGCGGGCCGGATCCGGCCCGCGGGCCGTAGTTTGGGGACCACTGATTTAGAGAGTCCCAAATTTCGAATTCTGAAATGGTGTACTTATTCAATTGCATATGATAACAACACAAACAACAACAATAAAAACTGATAATAGGTTTATTTCTGATAAACAAACGCTGCAAAAATTTAAATCATTCAGTCATACAAGATTTGCTGAGAAATAGGTTCTTATTTCATCCCATGGTTCAGTCTTTGAATTCATAAATTCTCCTCACTATCACACCTTTGAAGCCACGCTACTTTACTTTAACATCCCATGCCACGAGGGTTTAATCTGCTTCCAATGATGCAAGGCTTTCTCAAAGTCAACTTATCGCAAAAAACTATCCAACTTTAGCTGCTTCCTCTGTGATATCTCCACAATGAACTTTCTCAACACTTGTTGGCAACACTTGTTTTAACGTTACACAACTTGGCAATCGTCTGCTTTCCGCGAGGTGAAGGCCGATCTCACCAATCTCGTCTTGCGAGAACGGAAATCTCGTCTCGCGAGATTACTTAACGCGAGATCAAAACAACAATGGCGGCGATTGTCAAACTGTGATCGTTGCGGGAAAAAAAGATGTACCGAAGCAGGCCTGAGGATTTCGGAAATTCACGGTAACCGTTTTTCGGTTCCGTCAGATTACCCAATGGGAAACCACGGGAACTAATTTTGGGTTCCGTAAACGTTCATCATGGGAACCCATGTTTCTATTTTGACTGATATTCATAATCAAGAATTCTAAGTATAATGTTTCAAGGGTAAATGGTTGAAAACTGCATTAACAATGAACATTGCATCAGCAGCTGTGGACTCCAGGTTTATTCAACAAAATCAATGGATCAAAATATGTTGTATTCATATGGCATCATGAATACAGCATACCACAAAATCAGAGTATTTTTTTCCAGTCTCACACTGCAAAGATTAACTTACTGGTAATCATGAATACAGGTAAGTATTGATGTGGCTTGACATCCTCTTCCCAAGACGATGCATGTGTAATCTACTATCAATTTGACGAAAGAATCTACCACACGTCATCGTTAGTTCTACCGACAGTTAACATTAGCATTACTACACCTTGTGACGAATGATTTATTCATGAAGTTCCCATGCTACAACGAGTAAATTATAGAAGAACCAAGACTGTTTCAAAATATTTTTCATAGCGATTAGCCTATAGATCTAATGACCAACTTGCCTCGGAATTGTGCCTCCCATCGTATCTCGCTCTCGTGTTCTGTGCATACATCACAGGTGAGTTTAGTGATACGCCCTTCGGACCATTCATATGAAAAATCAGACTGGCATTCCCATTTCTTAAATGTCGTAATTAGACCTTTGTGAGTTTTTTTTCGCCGCCTTCTCAAACTGTCACCCGCGCGATTTCTCAGTTGGAGGACTAAAATAGCAACCCGCATGCGCACATAACATTATCTGTTCCGTCCCCCACAACACTGAAAACAAAACAAAACGAAAGTAAATTAGAAGAAACACACTCAAACAGCACACCACAGACACACTTAAAGGCACAGTGAAATCGCGTTGATCACACAGGAGAGATTCGATCGCGTACAGTCAACTCGTGTGCGGTGACTTTTATGGGAAGCGATTTTTCGATACCGTCAAAATGACGCCACGGAAACGACACGCTACCGGTAACGATCGTTACCGTGAAATCCTCACGCCTGCCGTAGTTGTTTTTTTGTTTTGACTGAGAAATTTCCTTGCGTCCCAAAAACGCACATTATTTGGAACTGTGCGTCCCGCGGGGAAAATGATGCGTCTAGGACGCGGGACGCAGAGGTAACGAGATGGCTGATATACTGATAAATAAAAAAGACAAATCTAAAACATTAAATTGAATTTAACACAGTGCGCCCAAGAAAATGCTGGACAATGGTAACTTGTTGTGTATTGTGCTGCAATTGGCCAGTCAGTTTGGCTTATCAAATGGTGACTGAATCGCCCTTCAAACTCTCCTTTTTTTTATTTGCCAGAAGCTTACTTTTTGTTTGAAATAATACAATTGTGACTATCAACACGAAGCCCCCCCCCCCCCTCCCCACCCAAAAGGGTCTCATCCAGATCAGTGCCCCGTCAGTCACAGGAGATTCTGTCAGCATCAGGGTGTCAAATTAGCTATGCGTTGATACGTTGTAGCCTTGAACGTTCATTGCTTATGCAAACACGGAAAAAAATCGAAGATCATCGAATTTTACCTGAACTGGGATAGTAAACACAGAAAATTGATTGCTTGAAAAGTCTGTCTCATTTGGGCTTTCTGAAGCACCTGAGGCCAACATCATTGGCAAGCAGAAATAAGTTTTAAACTTTTAACGACGTGCTGACGCACACGGGGAAATTTGAGCCAACTAAAGAGTCTCTGCATATTTTGTCTTGATTGAACGCTACAGACAGACAGTAAGTAATGGTAGACCATTTTCTCCCTGCAAAATTGGTCGGACGATGTCTCCTTGTACATTCCGGTCGTGTCTTTCCCTGCAGATGATGATGCACAGTCGCACAGACGTATGATGAAGGAGCAGAGACGCATAAAGCCACTCTGATGCTTAATGGAGAGCTGATTCGTTGCTGTGCCGCCTGCGGTTCCGAGGAGACATGAAGCCTCCTCGGAATGGCAGACGCGAGCTTATCAAATGTCCAAATGTACACACAAGCACACAGCTGGTTGGAACAGAGAGAAAAAAAGAAAGAAAAAAAAATCCGAACAGCAATAACTTATTCTGCCAAGCTTCCAGTCAACACTCAACTCATCATGATTTTTAATCAGTGTATTTGAATTTCAGTCTTACCACAAAATCACCAGCTGTACAACGTCAGCGCTTTTAATGATTGAAGGCCAACGACATCATAATAACTTGCAAAGGCTGTGCACAATTGAGGGCATATCTTTCAAGCATGGGCAACAATTATTCCAAGACAGCTTTCCGCCTTCAGTGCTTTGACCGACCAAAAGCCAATGTTAGCCTCAAATGAGGTTTGTCCCAATTTAGTCTCCTTGAAAATATGACCTTCTTTGCCCTATATACATTTTTTTTTCTACAGGAAGCATTGCTAAAATATTTTGACAACAACCAGTGACCTTACGACAAATATCCATCAATCCAGCGAGATGTGGGGTGCATATCGGCATGCAACCATTCACACTCAAATTCACATTTATGGACGAGTTAGTCTTCAAATCTCCGGTCCATTGATTTTCTAAACCGCTTATCCTCATTAGGGCTGCAGCTATGCTGGAGGCTAGAGGTGAGCTTCAAACCAAGAATCTCAGAACTGGGAGACAGACATCCCAGCCACTTGGAAACTACTGTCAATCAAAGCATTCTTCCATGTTTTATTTACTAACCCGCTGCAAAACCAAACCCCGATGTAAAATGTGTCAAAAACAAAGAGTTTTATTTCAAAAAGTGGCATACACATTTTACTCCAGCTAGCTAGCTTCTTCTCCCTTATAGCCAACCACGAGCCCAAACGGATTTGCATTCTCACATACTTGTCACTCGTCACGTATATTCTCAAACTTGTCTGCGCCCGTAATTTCACATCAACTTGCTTGTATGGTTTTGATTGGGGGTGAATGCCAGCATAAAATATGGCTAACTTTCAACTTCTTGGACTACGGCTAATTTGCGTGAAACAGACCAATAGGGCCGCAACTAACTGTGAGTTTTAATCGTCGATTAATCTGTCAATTGTTATATTCATCTAATTAATCAGCTGGAAAGAAACGACTGACTTGTGCTTTTACAACTATTAGATGTCAAATATTTTCTGGATTGGGCAATTGGCAACAAAAGTTCCAACGGTGGTGACATAATCGAATTTGTACGAGAGTCGGAATAGATCCTGGTTTATTACTAACTTACACTAACGCACAACGTCTGTCCTAAATAATATCCTGCTTCGCTGGGTTCAGTATACAAGTGCAGAACTACCTGTTCCACTCTGATGCATCATGAATTGTGCAGGATCTCTGTGCTAAAGAGACACAGTCGTGCCGCCAGCTGTGTCTGCCACTCAAACGCCAAGAAAAAGCATTTGGGGAAACATTCCCATACAGTTACGAAAACTCAACAGCAAAATCTCCATCTCTGACTTACAAGCTCCCAGCATGCGTTTTGACGTTGAAATCTGCTGCTGGCGGCTGCGATGTAATCCACCAGACACAATGAGATGCTACATGAATTACGTGAGCCTCCTTCACCATAAAAATGAAGAACATGGCAAAATCCATCGTGTGCTTTATTACGGCGCCGTAAATCCGCAAGCATTTGCTTTGTTTTCCAATTTTATGGAACCAGATGCGCACAAAAGTGGCCATGTGCGACAACGCTGATGTTATTTAAATGCCTTTCATGGCCTCCTTGAGAATGCCTTGGCTTTATGTCTCACTTTGATTGTGTGTCTCAGTGATGTGTAATCATTGCCATCGCTCATCCACAGTGCTGGACATTTGGGAGCAAGTGTTCAATGAAAGAGTAAAATTGGAAATGTGGGTCAGCGTGCCTAGACTCCGAAGCAGAAGAGTTAATTATGGGGGGGGCACGGTAGCTCAGTTACATTGTTTATTGGGGCTCCTTTGCTGGTCTTTATTTTAAAGCCTGAGACAAGAGGTCACTTTGGGAACACGGCTTGACATGGAGATCTAAAAGAACATGAGCTCTCAAGTGGAAAAAAGCCTGTTCACCGCTACACAAGCAAATTCTATCAAGCATTTAACGAGTGCTTCGGACCTATAAGGATTTGGTTCTCATAGTGGATGACAACAAATAATGAGGAAGGGCACCTGAAAGTCTTTCCGAAAATATTTTAAGGGCTTATATCAATGAAATGATCATATATTTTGATGATGGCATCTTCTCTTTTTTTTGATTTTCTAAATTTGATTTGCAGCCTTTTCTTTTTCTTCTTTTTTTTACATTACTTTTTGAATGAATGCAGTACAAGTATATTTCTAAATATGGAAACAAAGAAAGCGCATATGAATAGCTTCACAAGTTAAGCACCTTCCATGACTGAATTGGATTGGATTGGATACAACTTTATTATCAAAGGTGCTGTATGTGTAACATACAATGACGTCATAAGGCACAGACTCTCCGAATTTGAGGCCGTCAAATTCAAAATGTAGACTTCTTTTTCTTTTTTTTCTTTTTTTTTCAGGATGCATAACAACTTTTTGTATACCAGTAACTAGACAAGTGTTACAATACCTTGACACACAATAAGTGATTTTCAACGGCTTCAGAGTAGACAAGTGAAATAATGCAATGGCTGTCTTAATGGGATGCCTTTAAATCTGGATGACTCATAAAAACTTTTTGTGGGTTGCGTGGCAATTATTTGTGTATATCAGTTCAAAAGAAATTGGGAACACAATACTTGTGTGCTTTTCAGCATAAGTGCATTGACTGACTGGAGGCCAATGATATTACAAAGCGAAGGACGTTACAATCTCATGCTTTTAAATGTTAGCTGCGTTGTGACTATCTTTCTAACGCTGCCAGCAAAGACAGTATTTCTAGAATATTTTTATATTATAGTATTCCCGGTCTGCTCGGCAACACTCAGACCAGTTGAGTCAACGGAAGCATAACATCCTGTCAAAAGTCATGTCTTCTAAATAAAAGCACACCAGTATAATAACAGTTTCAAGTCAAGTCAACTTTATTGTCAAATGTGCTCTATGTGCAACATACAGACAGCACAGATGAAATGTCTTTCCTCTCAAGCACAGGAGAGAGAGGAGCCGTTGCGGGTACCTTCGTCGCCATCAATAGCACAGTTCACATAAAATGACAAAATAATACAACACAACACATAAGACACAGTCATGCAATCTTAACCACTTTTTCTTCATGCACTTTGTTGTTTGAAGCAGTTATATATGAAAGAGGAGTGAATCAAAAGTGTCCTTTCACCAGTGGATCAAAGACGTCATGCTGAAAATGTGCACACGTCTACTCCAAGCTAAGTTTGAAAGCAAACAAGAAGCTGTAGCGTCCATTGACGCCACACTCTATTTCGTCCTGTGGCAGTTGATTTAGCAGTGCCGCTGTGAGATAGGCCACAATGTAGCCCAAGAAAGCGTAGTGAAACTGCGGGATTAGAATGCATGCTTTTATTTTGAAGGCGGGGCTTTTGGCAGATTGTGTTCCACGTGTTGCAAACCGGGAGTGTTATTACTTTGAGTTGTAAATAAAAAAATGTATTGTGCAATATGCCTTGCCGTCTGTTGAACACTTCAGATACAACAAAAAAAATATTTGGGCTGAACACGCATCAATTGGAAATGAATAGCCAAGTGACATTGTTTTGCTACAAATCATAAGTGGATGTACAAAATTCAATGCATAATTTAGATGGAAAAAAACGGTATGAAAACTGAATCATTCCACTGTACCTCAAAATCAGCAGCTTTTCAAGTTCTGAGCTTGGATACCAAGGACCTCGGGAGTCCTCTCAAATGCTGGCTCTTTTAAATACGGATTTTTTTTCCCCCTTTTTTCACCGGAAACTACCTGACTATCCTTGACAGTCCTAATAACACAGTAAATATAAAATAAGTAGATAAATGAGCCTTTAGGAGAGTCACACATTTTTTTCTTGCTACTTGGCAGATCTAAAAAACTGTCTGGGAATATGCTGACCCCAAGGGGTTACGTAAATGAAATGCAAAACGCGAGCTTGTTTGGAAGTACATCACATCAACGGATCCTACACAAGGCGAAATGTTAAGTGATTCGCTTGAGAGAAGTGTCTTTTCGATCACAGATGGTCTCATTAATGTTAACATTTTGGGAGAGCGGGAAATGTGTGGGCGCTAGAGAGGAATAACTTATGGGCTAAAACTCCCCACTTATAGTTGAAACCGTTTTAAACTTTTACTGGTCTCTCATTTGGGGTGTTCACACGGCAACAGCTGGCATGCCCCCGTAGAGCGTTTACACGTAGCCCCTGAAAACAGCTTAAACTGAGCAAATTTAACCCTGCTCAAGGAGGTGGTTTAAAAATTTGCTCCGGAGTAAATGCTCGTTTGCGGGGCAGCACCGATATAAAATGGTCCGTGTGAACGCTACGAGGGTAGACTCGCTACGCATGAGAAGAGTTGATTACATACGGGTAGAATGTGTTGCTTTCGTGCTCTGTTGTACTTCCGTCATCTTTCCTTTTGTAGGAGACTGGACTGTCTCGGAGTTGTTTGTGTAGTTTGTTCCTCTGTTGTGTGTTCACACCCCCCAGTGAATTTATTTTGTGATTTCTTCTCTTGATTTTCTGTTTGGCGCATTATGTTTGCTTTTCTGAGTGTCATTGAAGTCATCGTTGATTTACGTTCTCGGGGGCTGTCATTGAACGCCTTTCGAGCAGAAGGCACAGAGACCGAGAAGGAGAAGGACATGCCTGTAGCTGCTTGAGTTAAACCAATTAATAAAGTGCATGTTTTTAAAAGAACCAACACGACAGCTCTTTGTTTTATTTCCGTATTAATACTATCGTATTGCACGGCTGCAGAAACTGCTGTGTGAACGCAAGTGGGGCTGCACTGGGGTAAACACGTTTCTCTTTAGGAAGCAGCTTTTTACGTGTGAACGCTCCAAAAAATTTACACCGGTGTAAGATATATCGCAACAAAATACGTCGGTGGAGCACCGATGCAAATGTGTGCCGTGTGAACACCCCTATTGAATGAAACTGAATTGCGGTGCAGACAACAGTGGCAACCAGGGATTAACATGACAGGCGGCTCATGAATGGCTGCAACGTGGCTCCACTGGGCACTGAGCAGACTCGTCACATGTCTTTTCAATGTAAATTGAGCTTTTAGGCTGGATAACAAGAGGAAAAGGGAATACGATTTTGAGAGAAGTAATGGGGTGGAGCAGACTGTATAATTTCCTCTGTAACAATGCACTTAAATTGCACTATTATCCGGGCACACTTCCGTAATTATACAGTGTGTTACACTACCATTTGTATGATAATCACACTGAAAGTTTCCTTTGACTCTCAAGTTACCCAAAGGCAGCTGGTGCAAGTGACACCCTGTACAGTCTGTCCAAGGATTTCTGCTCTGTTCTTAATATCAATAGATGTGATTAACCTTGTCGCTCAAACTTGACAACAGCGTAACAATGAAAGTTCACTAGCATTATGTTAAACTTGAAATGGAACTTTACTGGCTGTCAGCGGCTTGCACTCGACGAAAAAATTTGCGAGGGACACTGAGATCTCATTCTGAGACCTTACCGGCCTGCAAATAAAACTCTACATTAAAGTTCATAGTACACAAATAAATGTCTTATGGGTGATTACAGACGTTTAGAAAAAGCGCATAGGCATGGAGGACTCAATGTAACTCCCACTAACAACACTTTCTTTGTCTGGCGAAAGTCAGCAAGCTTCATATTAGACCAGCTAACGAGTAGCGGTGTCACTTTAAGCAACATATATACTTCAACAGATGGCGTAGCAACACATGTACACAGACAGTATAACAATTCTCACAGGCATATGAAGTGTTCTTTATCCAATTATTTATCTACTATTATTTAATAGTGGCATCTACGGGCAATTAATAACCTTTCTGAATGGGGAGACTTTAATTGCTCCCAGATTTCACTGTTAGCGGCAGACCTTTGTCTCTACACTTTACTTCCTTGACTCAAATTAATACTTCCTTATTTGTGTGGTCTTTGGCATCATTTTGTTACATTATCGAGCGTTACAGAAATACCACAAAAAGCTGTAAGTAGCTGAGGATGGTTTTCATTGAAAACAGAAACACCAAGAGGAGAATTTGTAACCAGGGTACATCAAATAGGCAAGTCATGACTTCAACAAATCATAAAATGTGGATTTGTGTCACTTTTTTTTTTAATGAACACATAAGAACGAAGCATTGTATGTGCAAAATGGCCATTCATCTGAGAAGGTTACAATGTGATGTTTTTGAGCAATCATTCCCAACACTGTAATTGTTTCAGTTCATCAATTATATTCATTACAGTGAAGTAATGTCAGCGTTGGTTTGAGTCATGGGGACCGAATAAAAAGTTGCAAGCTTCCCTATTCCTCCACGCTACACCGGCTTTACGATCATTCGTGTCAAGCAAGATCAGCGTTTTGGTGACCTTAAGTTTGGGGCAACAATAACATATGTTGTTTTTGCGGAACCCAAACAGCTGTTTCTCCCTGTTCTCTCGAAAGATGTGGACAGAACTACTGAGGCACATAATCCCAAGCAGCAGTTTGGACCGCAAAAAACAGCCACCAAAGTCCACTACATCTGGCCGTTAGATAGGTAAATCAGTTTGTGATACCAAATCGTCAAAATTAAAACAAAACCTCAATGCTTTCAAATGTAAATGTCTCATTTCTAATGGAATTTTTCGTACCATTCTTGAGGGGCTCATTTCGAAAAAGCGACTTTTGGGTCGGAGCATAACAGACTCTCAATGAGTCAGCGCCATAAATGCATCCACAGTCTAATGTTGATTTTCATTGCGAACAAACTATATATATATATATATATATATATATATATATATATATATATATATGTATACATATATACATATATATAGGGTGGCCTAGTGGTCCCGTGGTTAGCACGTCGACCTCACAGTGCAGAGGTACCGGGTTCAATTCCAGCTCCGGCCACCCTGTGTGGAGTTTGCATGTTCTCCCCGTGCGCGCGTGGGTTTTCTCCAGGTACGCCAGATTCCTCCTACATTCCAAAAACATGCATGGCAGGCTGATTGAATACTCAAAATTGTCCCTAGGTGTGAGTGTGAGCGCGGATGGTTGTTCGTCTCTGTGTGCCGTGCGATTGGCTGGCAACCGGTTCAGGGTATCCCCCGCCTACTGCCCGAAGACAGCTGGGATAGGCTCCAGCACCCCCCGCGACCCTTGTGAAGATAAGCGGATCGGAAAATGGATGGATATATGGATATATATAGAGAGCGAGAGAGATAGCTCAAGTGATGCATCACTGCTGTTTGCATTCAGGCTGACTACAGTATCTCTTTGCATGCATGTGTCTGTGATCTGGTTCTCTACAGTACAGCATGAATTGAATTTCCCCTTAGGCATTATAATGGGTAATGAATAAATAAATAAAATGTAAAATGATGGTGCTGAGAGTTTGGACATTCGGAACTTGTAGGTGCCTGTCTAAATGAATATAATGTATTCCTATGTAGCTCATCGAATGATTTGTTCCAAGTCCCCACGGAGTGTGCAGCTCTAATGTGTGGCGATTCATGTCAAGGGGGCACATGAGGAGCAATGCTGCTCTGGTTTCATATAGATCACTCACACACTGAATCCTTCGTGGCATTCTCTTTGTCCAATTAATTAGGGCCTTAATAAGCGCTCTGAGAGGGATGCAACTGGTATCTGCAGGGCGGTGACAGAGCCAAAGGCTTCCTTGAGCAAATGAGGCCAAATTCTTGCCACTGTGGCCTTTAATGAGAAGCGAGAAGTATTGTGCTGTCAAAGAAAGTTCGTGTTCACATGAGTTTGTAGATGCAGCACAAAGAAATATAGTTCTAAAAACAGATAAAACCTCCCAAAAGTTAGACATGCAGTGTTCTCCAGCTAATTCGTTTGTGGAACATGTCTGTCTGTCTGTCATAGAAATCCATAATGCTTGTATGGTGCAGAAATCTGGCTCATAGGGATTGCTTGTTACGGGTTTTTTATGGTATATTGATTGTGCCACCTGCGATTGGCTGGCAACCGGTTCAGGGTGTCCCCCGCCTACTGCCCGAAGACGGCTGGGATAGGCTCCGGCACCCGTCGCGACCCTTGTGAGGATAAAGCAATCGGAAAATGGATGGATGGATGGATGGATGATTGTGCCACTGAATAAGTATGTTAATACATTTAAATGTCTTTGAAGTACGTGCGTGTGCATGTTTTCGTGTGTATGTGTTTTAATGGTCACTCTATATTGCAGATTTTTATCTGCGTGTAGCGGCTGGGCGTAGAAAGCATCCCCGCGTTGATTGATGCTTCACTGTACATGCTTTCCACTGGGCTCCTGTAACCCTTTTTACACACCAATTTTCGTGTCCAGCCACGTCTAGCGCAAAATGTATTTTAATTGTGCCCATGGGTAAAGTTTTATTTCTTTTGGTATTTTTGTGGACGGAAGCGATAAGAAAGGTCCTTGTGCGCCGTTGTGCGAGTGAACAAAGCTGACTTGATTCCCTGCCAGTTGAAGGGCAGGAGAGGCACACAGTCAAGATGGCGGAAATACAAAGTACATTCATAAGGAATTGCAAGATCTCCACTTGTGGATGATGTCAAGTTGGCGACTGCGAAGTGGGAACTTAGAGATCACCTTCCACCATCTATCATGCTTCTGTGTCTGATATCTAACAACACCGTTAGTGTGAGTTCAAAAAAGTTCAATGCATGCTGATGTCATGTTTCTGAATGAATATGATGACATCCACCACACATCAGCAGAGTGCAGAATCTGTCTATCTGTGCCAGGATCAAATCCACAAAAATTGTGTTACATCACCTACGCCAACTCAGACCCGCGAGGTGCAGGCCAGTCTCTCAAACATAGTAAATTAGACGAGCCCCGGCACGAAAATGAAGACGCGCCAGTTTACGTTGAGCGCACTTGCATCTGTCGACCAAAACAGTATGAGAGGCAGGACATATCCTGTATGTAATGGTTTGCCGATTCTGGGGTGACAACTTTCACAATCGTCGGTTGCCATCCCACCACTATTCCATCTTCTAGTTGTATAGAGTTATGCAGAATCAGTGAAATATTTTTGGAGATTGAATGGGGACCATGTCATTTGTTTCTTTATTTCTTTGTTTTGTTTATTGATTGTGCTTGTCATGTTTTGGTTTGTGACCAACAGGTGGCACTGTAGGGCTCTCCCTGCAGCTGCACACCTGTTGGTCGTTATGTCATTAGCTCTTTAAAAGGACTCCCGCCCGACCACTTATTGTCGGGTGATTGTTTGCTTGTCCTGTCGTGTTTGTTTCTGTCATGGTTCTGTTCTAGTTGTTTTAGCTTCAGTCATGGTTTTGTTTGAGACTTTGGATTCGTTTTGTTGTTAGGACTTTGTTTGTTTAGGATTTTGTTTTCTGTGTTTTATACTAATACACTTCAAGTACACCCTGCTCCTCCCTCCTGCCTGCTTTTTGGGGTCCACCACCACCTCGGAACGTGACAGTGCTATTCTGAAATGCCTCTGAATTTAATTTGAATGCATAAAGGAATTAAACCATTTAGGAATGGCATACATTTTGTAAATTCCGCCAGGGTATGTGAGCTTATGAGCAAAACTGTAATACCCAAGCCATATCAGAACTATGTGTAAAATTCACACATGTCCTGCTATATATATATATATGATTGCGGGATGGCATGTCACTGTGTTGCAGCAATGTCCGTCCTTTGCCGGGTTCTCTGTAAAAGGCCAAGCTGATGATGCAATTTTGCAGTATCTCCGTGTAAAAGTGGCTCAAAACCCTGAAAAAAAAGTTTTAATAATTACAGTTCGCTGAGATACAAAAGTAGTGCTGAGCGAGTGCCAATTTGTCGACTGCATCACTGGCTGCACCTCAGCGATTAATCTTGGCATGGTGATCGGAGGTGCCATCCTCCCCCCTCCATCAAGCAGATGTTGTAAATCCACTGCAGCTCGCACAGACAGGTGCCCTCCAGCCACTCTTTTTTTTCCTTCTTTTGTCTGCTGCCTCAGTAATGGCACATTTCCTTTCCCGGAATGCTGAGGGAATGAAGCGGCACAAGGTCAAGCTTCTATCATCTCCTCATTACAAGGTTATACAGGTTAGACTAGTTGAACCTAGAGGGGAGCAGTGGCAGGAACCAAATGCTAATTGTCAATTTCAGCCAGTGGCGTGAAAAGGCAGGCACAGGGAACATTTGTGGACTGCAACTTGTTCTTTTTCGCATATTCCCAAAAAATAATTAGTGCCGGGAAATGTTCAAATGCTGATGTCATTCTGAGTTTTTCACAATACAAGCTTTCACTTGGATGATTTTGTTTTTTCTTCTTGAAAAAAATTGAGTGACAAAATGGTGAAAACAAACTTAACAGCAGAGAGTGAACAAGCTGGTTTATTTAAATGTCCAAGTGCTGGCTTCACGCTATCCATTGACATTCTCATCTGAAATTTATACACAAAACAAATAAATTTAACCAAATGATATAAGTTATGACAGTCGGTTAGCTTATTGCTTACACTTAGTGCTGTAACGATATGGAATTATCCTGTTAGAGTGGATCCCACAAACGTACACAAAGATAAGATTATGGTATATAAATAGTTTATTCACAAACGCAAGAAAGACAAAGCAAATAATGACGCTGGTCAACACACCAGGAAAAAACGAGAGAAACAAAAAGCGCTTACAAAAGGCAAGGAAAATTCAAATGGAAATTGCTTGTCTCAGAAAGAGAAGAGAATCAAATCCTGACAAATACCAGCCAAGAATAATTTTCCGAAGTAAATGACTACTTAGAAGAATAAAGAGGGCAATTAAAAAGGAACAAGAAAAAAGGAGCAAAATCTGGAACGTCTAGAAGATTGCACATGAACAATGGCTTGCGCAAGGCGAATTAATCCGACAGTCAGTTGTCGGCTTCGAAGTCCTTAAATAGTTTGTTGATCATGATGGGTAACAGGAGCGCAACTGAACAGACCGCAACACATCTGCCACATGCTGGAGACTAACAGAAACTGAATCAGTACCAAACACCATAGAGAGGCCATATGTACTAGCATGGATTTTGCTGTAGTTATAAACTATTAGGAGAATGTACATTGAACAGAAATGGTGCAGCAACACGCATAGGGTATATTATTGATCCTCTGAAAAACAACTGACATCACAGCCGCTAACTGGGTCATTTAGGTGTGAAACTCTTTTTGCATAATTTATGGATTGTGTTTACTGTTTCTCTAAATGCTATTTTATTATTTTATACTCTGTTCTTTTATTACAATCCTCGAGTTCGATTTTTATTTATAAAAAATTTAAAACATTTTTGTTGGGTTTTTTTTTCGTGAGGGTGGACTGAATGAATGCCATTTTCATTCATTTCAATTGGAAAAAGATGATTTTGAGTAACAAGCATGCTCACGGAGCACATTAAACTTGCAGATTTTCAATTGAGATCTTGGCCGACATTGGTTTGGTTTTAACTTACATTGGTTTGGTTTTAGAGTGATCAATAAACAAAAGATGAAGAATGTCAAAGTGCCCCCAGCACCCTTCACTTTTCCCAAAAGTGACCCTCTATGGGAAAAAAAAAAACCTTGTTCAATTTTAACAAGTCAATGGATTTTTTTTTTTTTTTACAACAATCAGCGACATGTGGTGTCTATAAAATATTTGTCAAACAGCAACAACTGCTTTAAACACTTTTTAACACAGCTGAGCAGGATTTATACTTGGCACCCCTTGCACAGTGCCATTACAAACAGGCAGCATCCGATCAGTTACGGCACTGATGCTCCTTCAAAGGTGGAAAATTTAAGGGCATTACTTTGTCCCTTCATTCTGTGTCAATATCATTGGGCACAACGTGTAAGTGGGTGAGATACTCAGATTTGATTTTTTTCAAGAACATTGTTTGATTTAAACTCGTATGCTATGTAAATACATATCAGGGCTCTTCTCCTTGAAGTCAATCTGTATCCTCATTAAATGTGACTGATCAATTAGGATGTGCAATTCCTGAAGGATGACCTGTTCATCCTTTCCGCCAGCTCCAACTCTAAGTTTATGTCATTGCCTGACTCTCTCAAATCTCAAATCGATGTAATTTTTTAAGAGGAATGATAAAATCATAGAACCCCAATGGATTGTTCACCAGATTGTTAGGATGCGGTGTTTCTCTTTGCTGTCAGGTTCCATCACATCGAATTGAGGCAGGACAAATGACCTGTCAGGGTTTGTGAGCTTCTGGCCATGCGGCCGTTTCCTGCATTTCCCATTTCTACAACACAACAATAATTCAATTTATTTCATGCAAACAGGCATTTCCAGACATTCCTTTTGATTGTGGCCACACGCGGCTTTCGCTGATTTGATTAACAGAAAGAGCTCCTACTGGGCATAAGAGACGGCAAATTAATTTCTGTTGAAAAAGCGTCGCCCTCGTGTACGTTCCGTCTTGGGAACACTGATAAGGAACTATTGCATTATCTCGGCTGAGGCTCAGTAGTAGTATTTACTTGTCTGTGCATGGAAACTACCACTGCAACTTCAATATAGTCGGAGGCCACAATGACTTTTTAATGAAAGAACATTAATAATGCAACATGTACACGTATCAAATAGCGCTGTTGCTGGCTTCATTCATCCTGACTGTCATGAAATCTGTGCAATGAAAAAAGGCAGCCGCATCCATCGCCGGGCAGATGTACAGCCCGGAAGCGTTGAGATCGGCTTGTACTGTGTCGCTTTCAAGATTGTTTACGCAATGGTCTTGCGTTGCACGACACTTGTAACAAAGCTCTGATGACATATAGCGGGCCCGTGTAATCGGCTAATGTTTATGGAAGATTGAAATCTGAGCGACGGCAGAGGGCGAGGCTGTAAAAGCCAGGATGTACGATCACTGGGGGAACGGTAAAGGAGATGAATATCAGTCGCTCTGACGTCGCAATTTGAAACTCGCAAGAATACTGGCTTTTTTTTCAAAGCAAGAAAATGCTGATGTCATTCTGAGTTTTTCACAATACAAGCTTTCACTTGGATGATTTTGTTTTTTCTTCTTGAAAAAAATTGAGTGACAAAATGGTGAAAACAAACTTAACAGCAGAGAGTGAACAAGCTGGTTTATTTAAATGTCCAAGTGCTGGCTTCACGCTATCCATTGACATTCTCATCTGAAATTTATACACAAAACAAATAAATTTAACCAAATGATATAAGTTATGACAGTCGGTTAGCTTATTGCTTACACTTAGTGCTGTAACGATATGGAATTATCCTGTTAGAGTGGATCCCACAAACGTACACAAAGATAAGATTATGGTATATAAATAGTTTATTCACAAACGCAAGAAAGACAAAGCAAATAATGACGCTGGTCAACACACCAGGAAAAAACGAGAGAAACAAAAAGCGCTTACAAAAGGCAAGGAAAATTCAAATGGAAATTGCTTGTCTCAGAAAGAGAAGAGAATCAAATCCTGACAAATACCAGCCAAGAATAATTTTCCGAAGTAAATGACTACTTAGAAGAATAAAGAGGGCAATTAAAAAGGAACAAGAAAAAAGGAGCAAAATCTGGAACGTCTAGAAGATTGCACATGAACAATGGCTTGCGCAAGGCGAATTAATCCGACAGTCAGTTGTCGGCTTCGAAGTCCTTAAATAGTTTGTTGATCATGATGGGTAACAGGAGCGCAACTGAACAGACCGCAACACATCTGCCACATGCTGGAGACTAACAGAAACTGAATCAGTACCAAACACCATAGAGAGGCCATATGTACTAGCATGGATTTTGCTGTAGTTATAAACTATTAGGAGAATGTACATTGAACAGAAATGGTGCAGCAACACGCATAGGGTATATTATTGATCCTCTGAAAAACAACTGACATCACAGCCGCTAACTGGGTCATTTAGGTGTGAAACTCTTTTTGCATAATTTATGGATTGTGTTTACTGTTTCTCTAAATGCTATTTTATTATTTTATACTCTGTTCTTTTATTACAATCCTCGAGTTCGATTTTTATTTATAAAAAATTTAAAACATTTTTGTTGGGTTTTTTTTTCGTGAGGGTGGACTGAATGAATGCCATTTTCATTCATTTCAATTGGAAAAAGATGATTTTGAGTAACAAGCATGCTCACGGAGCACATTAAACTTGCAGATTTTCAATTGAGATCTTGGCCGACATTGGTTTGGTTTTAACTTACATTGGTTTGGTTTTAGAGTGATCAATAAACAAAAGATGAAGAATGTCAAAGTGCCCCCAGCACCCTTCACTTTTCCCAAAAGTGACCCTCTATGGGAAAAAAAAAAACCTTGTTCAATTTTAACAAGTCAATGGATTTTTTTTTTTTTTACAACAATCAGCGACATGTGGTGTCTATAAAATATTTGTCAAACAGCAACAACTGCTTTAAACACTTTTTAACACAGCTGAGCAGGATTTATACTTGGCACCCCTTGCACAGTGCCATTACAAACAGGCAGCATCCGATCAGTTACGGCACTGATGCTCCTTCAAAGGTGGAAAATTTAAGGGCATTACTTTGTCCCTTCATTCTGTGTCAATATCATTGGGCACAACGTGTAAGTGGGTGAGATACTCAGATTTGATTTTTTTCAAGAACATTGTTTGATTTAAACTCGTATGCTATGTAAATACATATCAGGGCTCTTCTCCTTGAAGTCAATCTGTATCCTCATTAAATGTGACTGATCAATTAGGATGTGCAATTCCTGAAGGATGACCTGTTCATCCTTTCCGCCAGCTCCAACTCTAAGTTTATGTCATTGCCTGACTCTCTCAAATCTCAAATCGATGTAATTTTTTAAGAGGAATGATAAAATCATAGAACCCCAATGGATTGTTCACCAGATTGTTAGGATGCGGTGTTTCTCTTTGCTGTCAGGTTCCATCACATCGAATTGAGGCAGGACAAATGACCTGTCAGGGTTTGTGAGCTTCTGGCCATGCGGCCGTTTCCTGCATTTCCCATTTCTACAACACAACAATAATTCAATTTATTTCATGCAAACAGGCATTTCCAGACATTCCTTTTGATTGTGGCCACACGCGGCTTTCGCTGATTTGATTAACAGAAAGAGCTCCTACTGGGCATAAGAGACGGCAAATTAATTTCTGTTGAAAAAGCGTCGCCCTCGTGTACGTTCCGTCTTGGGAACACTGATAAGGAACTATTGCATTATCTCGGCTGAGGCTCAGTAGTAGTATTTACTTGTCTGTGCATGGAAACTACCACTGCAACTTCAATATAGTCGGAGGCCACAATGACTTTTTAATGAAAGAACATTAATAATGCAACATGTACACGTATCAAATAGCGCTGTTGCTGGCTTCATTCATCCTGACTGTCATGAAATCTGTGCAATGAAAAAAGGCAGCCGCATCCATCGCCGGGCAGATGTACAGCCCGGAAGCGTTGAGATCGGCTTGTACTGTGTCGCTTTCAAGATTGTTTACGCAATGGTCTTGCGTTGCACGACACTTGTAACAAAGCTCTGATGACATATAGCGGGCCCGTGTAATCGGCTAATGTTTATGGAAGATTGAAATCTGAGCGACGGCAGAGGGCGAGGCTGTAAAAGCCAGGATGTACGATCACTGGGGGAACGGTAAAGGAGATGAATATCAGTCGCTCTGACGTCGCAATTTGAAACTCGCAAGAATACTGGCTTTTTTTTCAAAGCAAGAACCCTACGGATTTTAAATAAGATCATAAATAGGATAGCCAAGGTAGCTTCGGGCAACTGCCAAAGGAGGACATACACTGTTGCATGCCATGTGTTGCCACCTAAGGTTTGTGACCCCAATTCGTGATCTAAAGAAAAACATCATGACAGCAGCGACGGAAAGCTACATCCACGCTCTGGTTATGGCTCCTGGCGGCATTATTTGGCTGGGTGCAAGACTGACATTGAAACATGAGTTCAGAACATTCCGCTTTGCAAAACAGTGATTGCTTTTCACGCCGTCGATGGGGATCCTTTTCATTTGATTTGCTGAGCATGAGTGGCATCATAAATGAATACATGCTGGAGGTATACTGTATATAAATGGTCAAGGCAATCAAGAATAGTTCCAACGGTCACAGTCAATGACAGTGCCCTTTCTCCATTTGTATTGTGGTTATTAATATCAATTTAGCAAAGAACAGACGCAAGTTGGCATCCTAATGTTACAATTTCACTCGAGGGAAACATTACTGTTGCCAACAAGGGCTTTTGTAAAAGAGTGGTTCATTACATCCTTGTAAAAAAAAAAAAAAATGAGTGGCCATATGTAGCGGTAGGTCCTAGTGTGCAATGAAAATTCTCATTTCACACTCAGCTAACTTAAGGAAGGGAGAATGTCCTTGGACCTTTTGTCAGACCCCCTCTGAAGAATTCCCTTCCATCGATCATCATGAAATTCCACTTGGATGTAATAGTGTCCAGGAAAGAAGTGGCGCTCCAGATTCCTCTGCAAAGGGGTTAGGCATGCCTGCCTGGAACAGTTTTTCTGAGTGGGAAAAATCCGAAATAATGAGCCTCTGTTTCCCTCAAGTTCACAGAGGACTTTTTTTTTTTTTTTTTTTTTACTGAGCACATTGATCACGATCGATGTTTGCAGTGCCTAATGGAATTGGTTTGCGTGCTAGTACCTCGACTGGTGATATCGCACATTTCCATAAAGATACGATACGAAGCAAAATAGAACGAGGTATCCTTGATACTAATAACGGTACCGATACTTAGTAAAGGAAGACAACGTCGTTATTGTGGTCGTCGTTTGCAGGGTGTTCAAAGTTGATATTAAACAGATATCAACGATGACACTTGGTGTGAAAAATGATCAAGAGTATGAACATGATCATCATAATTGAAAATCTCTCCAACTTCGATAATTAGCTTGTTTTATTTGCTCTTCCACACATTTCCTCACGAATATGATACCGGATGATGCCGATAGCAGTACAGTAAAACCTCAACTATCACGGTTTACACATATTTTGTTGTCAGTGTTATTCGATTTGTTTTCCTCGTTTGCCTGCATTTACATCCCGCGCATCATGAAAAAATACCCGCGTCTACTGAGTGAGCCAGTTAGAGCGCAGCTATCGTTTTTGTCAGCTGCTGATTGTCGGTTGTGTTCTGTCAGCAAACCAAAGATACTATAGTTCACAAAGTTAAATAACTAAAACAATAAATGAAAGAACGTTTGTTTTGGTTACCAAAATATAATAAGAATGAAAACGCTTTTTAAAAAAATAATACTTAGCTAAAAACTAAATTTGACATGTATAAAACTAACTATAAATATAGCCAGTATAGAATACCATGTGGTAGACTTTTACAGTTCAAATATATTTTGTTCTGGAAATCGATTCTAGAATCGGCAAGGCTGGTATCGAAATTATCAGTACTGTTTCGGCCAACGCTAACCCCCTTCTCTCATCTTCATATGTAGCAGAACCAAAATACAATCCTGGACAATGCTCATTGAGTATGATGAGCGTTGCGAGTGCCTATCCAGTTGTAGGTCACCTTTGTACATTTGTAAAACCTCACTTCCCTGTCCCTTCAAATACCGTGGTCAGCTGAGCCGGCAGCCTGGAATTTTAGGTCACTGGTCAGCGGTCTGCATTCCCAAACCGGAGACGTGGTCGTGGCGAAGGTTCGATGGACTCTGCAAGGGTTAAAACGCCACCGGTGACCTATATCCGTTGCCAATAGTGGACGATGAAGTGAGGTTGTCTGCTTGTAGATCTCGGGTCAAAAAAGGTTGGGCACCGCTGACGTAAGTGACAGTTTGACGAAGTAGGAATGGAGGAGGCCTGACACTGGATCCTGCATTTTACTATCACCGTCGATATCACACGGTCATTGAAGCAGACTTGAAACTAAACACCATCCTCATACCACTTTTTTAGCCAATAATGAATAAAATGGACTGCCGGGAAGATATGACAGTGAAGGTTTCATTCATAAAACGGGAAGTCAAGTCAAAAATATTGTTTCCAATAATGTGTCCGATCTGCCTGAACTGAGGCATGCAACCGTTTTTATCCATCTCAGGGGGCGCTCATTATGCCACCTGGCGCCGTGTGCTGTGATTGGTCATTACCTGAGCCTTTTCTTCGACGCTGTGATGTCATTTTCAGTCGATAGCAAGTGGCAAAATGGGCCCCCCGACAGATGGATAAAAACTGGTGAATTTTGCTGCTTAATTCGTTTTCCATAAACACGTTATTAATCAGATTAACGTGTTTGGACTAATGGGACCACATAAAACATATTATTGTTCAGACTTGACTTCCCCTTTAAATAGTAAACTGCTGAGCCCATCTGAACACCACTGCGTCGTGAAATAGCAGAATTTGCCTAAGCACGTGATAAACTCTCCAGAAAGACTAAAAGCAAGGAGGTGTCAGTGTGGCAATATTCAGCATCTCACAAAAGGCAGTACACACCTCGTTTTGTAAATATTTTACAATGATCAATTTCCGGACTGCACTGAAGAGGTGACATTTGACCATGTAATTTGTATGACTTGTGCAAAAGTTTGAATTTACCGTCCTCTTCAAAAGAACGTGACACACTGACATGAATAGATATGTATTAGCTAATTTACATAATGTCGGCCCCAAAGCATGAGTTGGCATGTTTACAAAAACGTGAAGGGTGCACTCACTGTTCCTTGTGCCTCCCTATCGTTTACTGGTCATTTTATTGAAACAGATTCCATCACGATCGAATAAAAGGAGGCACTTGACAGTAATAATCAGGATGTGACATGCTTTGCATCGATGAGTGCCACTCATGCTGCCATCTTTGTGTTGTGATAGAAGTCATTACCTAGGCAGATGATGATGTGAGGCATTGAATATAATGACACCGTGAAAGGTCAGAGCAGCGAAACGGACATCGAAAGAATCCGTCTCCGCTGCAGACTTTGCAGCCTTAATTATTGAACACTTTTTAAGAGCTCTGACTGGAGAAGACGAAGAGCCTTTCTGTCTCGAAAGCTTTTAACTCCACTGTTGCACAAGTGAATGAATGAATGTTACTAAGCTACTGTGTATTGATAAATGGCATGCTCACATCCTTGTTCGAGCTTTAGTTCCTGCTCATGAGACATACACAAGGCCCTGGTGGTCTAATAATCAGCGCTGTTAAAAGTTCAGGAAAGACGCCAGGTACTATCAGGACGGATGTTTGCTTGTTATAGCTGTTTGTTACAATCCTAAAATGCTTTAAAGGGGGCAAAGGGACTTTCTGATTCCTTGTACACAAATAGATGGCTCCCTGGAGTGCCTTGCCTACCCATCCATCAAGTGTGAAATTACACTGTCAAGTGCATTTTGTGTAAGCGTTAGGGAGAAAATATGTCTGAAAGTGAGTCATTTTTAATTTATGCTGGATTGTGACGTAACAGTTTACCTAATTTACATAACATCGGCCCCAACCGTGAGTTGGCAGGTAGGCATAGCAAGGACTTTTGTGTTTGACAATACATCTGCTGCATGAGCCACATGATATCCAAAACACTTAAGTGAGTGTAATTTGGCAGCTTGGTGATGAAGTACTGCCTCCTCTGAGTGAAAATAAGATCCATCCTTCTACTGTCCTTATGGGAGCTCACAGTTCATAAAATTTGGAGCTTACCACCACACCCTTGCTCCATCTGTAGTTGCAATGTTAAAGAAAGGCACAGGGCGGTCTCACAGTGCTGAGGCGCAGGGCTTGATTATGGCTCTGATCATCCTGTGTGGAGTTTGCACGTTCTCCCCGTGCCTGTGTGGGTTTTCTCCAGGTATTTTCTCCAGGTATTCCGGTTTCCTCCCACATTCCAAAAACATGCGTTGCAGGTGAATGGAATGCTCTGAATTGTCCCGAGATGTGAGTGTGAGCGCGAATGTTTGTTCATCTATGTGTGCCCTGCGATAGGCTGGCAACCAGTTCAGGGTGTCCCCGACCTGCTGCCTGAAGACAGCTGGTATAGGTTTGCAGCACCCCCCACGACCCGAGGACAAGCAGATCAGAAAATGGATGGATGGATGGATGAAAGGCACACCCAACGGTAGAGGGTGAAGGCACCCCCTCCAAACAAATTTTTTTCAGCAAGGCTGGGGAAAAAGTGAGTCGTGTGTTATAATAATGCTCAGCCCATGTAAAGTCTACTGCTAACCGAAACAGCAGTACCATTATGACCTTAAAAACAATGAATAAAAGGAAGTCTGACATTATGACGACACTGCATCTTTAATGGTTTTAATTAGCTTTCCTTTCGAATCCGACATGAGCCTTCCATAATGTGTGCATCCACATTTATGGTGATTTCTACAATGATTGAGAGGCTTTGATGCCCGCTGTCCACATATTTATGAATGAAATACATCTGAAATTCATCACAGATGTTTGCAGATCTGTCTGCCGGCGCCTGCCTGTGATCAAATTCACCAAAATCAAGTGAGACCACCTGCCTACCGTTCGCCAGCACATAAACGTTGACGAGCAGGCCAAAGCCGACACTGCCTTTTTTGCCACCAAACTGTCACACCTCCAACAGCACTCCTTATACTGCGCAGGCACGCCAGCTTTGCGGAGACCGGAAGTGAGGATCCAGCGAGCACTTGCGCCTCGCCGCAGATGCGCTGTCTCCAAAAATAGAACGCCTAGTGTCAAATTTAGGTTCACCAGTGACGAAAAACTGTCCTATCAGGATCTCGCAGCACTACATTACGTTGCCCACAAATCTCATGCTGCAGCAGTGTATTAGGTGTTTTATATACTCTCCTGGTTGCACACGTTTTATGTGGAGCCAAATAGAGGTTAAAAATACACATTTAACCCTTTCAGGGACAGCGGTTACTACAGTGGACAGCTTATCATAATTCAGGACAAATGCCTTGGAGGAGGTCAAGCCATGGTATGCTTGCTAATGGCATGATTTGCAGTACTGATCTATCACCGTTACAGATACAGGTCACATCCCACAATGTCTTAGCCATAAAGCCAAAAAATACAGTTTGGCTGAAGCTGGGTGGTGAGACACTATAGACCGGGGGTGTCAAAGTCATTTCACATTGTGGGCCACATACGGCCTCGGTCGATGTCAAGTGAGCCGGACCGTTAAAATTATACCATACTCTGCTATAAATAACCAAAATATTATGTCTTTCCTTTATTTTGGTCGAAAGAAGCACAAGAACATTCGGAAAATGTTGAAATTTAATCAACATACCTTTTCCAAAACATTTGACAAAATAACTTGACTCTCTGTTTCATTTGGCTGTCTAAATCTGCTGATAGGTCCGAAATGCTCTCTGGTATTCCTCTGGTATTGGCAAAACCTTGTCGGTTCTCGGGACATACAAGTTCAGCCGCCTTCATCATGCATCGTTTCACAAAGTCACCGTTGGAATATGGCTTTAATGCTAATGCTATTTCGCTAGCAATTAGGGAGCTGGCTTTGACTGCTGTGTTGGGTCTGTCTCAGTGACAGACTGAGACTGCTGTTCTGATCAAAACAGTGTTACCCTAGCTGATGATGCGTGAGTTGCAGCTTATTAAAAATATTCATTCCGTGTCTTTTATGTATTCTTTCACTTTTAAATTATCCTGTGGGCCTGATCAAACCTCCTTGGGGGCCAGTTCCGGCCGTAAGTTTGACACCACTGCTATCGACCCATGGAAATGCATTGAAATGGTTAAAATGAGGCAATGTGCAATGAGAACTGAATAAGGAGTCACACTTTTCATTTTATGTCGCGTCACAATCTTGGGATGGGGCCATTGCGGTCTCTGAATGTTCTGAACTCCTGTTTCCATGCCAGTCTTGACACATATTGATTAGCCCAGGGGGGTGATATGTTCATGTTCAAGTGATTGATAGTTTACAGAGGAGGACACTCCTTGTCTTCATTCACATTTCGCTAAGACCCGCCACCCTTAGTTACTGTTGCTTAGCCTGCCAAGGCTAGTTTCTTTTGTGACTCTGTAAAATGAAAATAAATTAGTATTCTGAAGTTGACACAGAGAAGCTTGTTAACAACCTTGTTAAATTTGAATGGTTAAAAATAAAAAAATTAAGCAAGTTCAAAAAATCAGTCTCCGCAATGACATTGTGACATGTGCAATGACAATAAATTTGATTTCCATTTCCATTCTAACAACGAGGAGCTCTAAATCAGCCATGCCAGCCAGCAACCCCGGTTCTCGTCAGACATTGTTCCCCCTTCCTCACTCTTTTGCTTTTCTCTCTGTGACTCCTGGCATTCGCAGGTGTCAACCAGGCACTCTCAGGTGGCCACATCAATATGAAGCCCCAGTCCACGTGCCAGCTGTCACGACATACCTTTTTCCCCCCTTGCTCTTCCACTTTATCTGCATGACATCTGCGCATTCACAATGAGGCACTCTAGCACGGCCACACCAGCAGGCTACCCAATGGGAAGATGCATTTTCAGGGCGGGGGCATGGCTAGCTAGCCAGCTGCATGTTGCAATTGTGCAGGATAAACATTGCAGTCAAGTTTTTATTTATTCGGGGAGCATGTCATTGGCCCCCATTTTAGCCATGCCCCCCCAAAAAAAACAACAACACAAAAACTGAAATGGTGAAAAACAGTTTAACATTATAGCTTCACCATTTGAACTCTGTCGGCCTTTGCACATTTCCAGAAATTATCTTCTTTAAACATGTGCATTATATTTCAAAGCCTAATATGTATTTTGGGGGCGGATTTGTGATGCAGATTTGGCAGATTTGATATGCGGGACAAACATAGCACCTCAAAAATCTTTTTTCGTTTGTGATTAAAAAAAATCTACAAAATGACTTCCTGTACTCAAAAGCCCCGTTCACACGACAAGATTTACTCCGACGCTGCACCGACTCTACGCCAGTGGAGCGTTCACACGTGCAAATTTACTTCGACGTAGCGCCGCTCAACAGCCTAGTGCGCATTAAATTTGATCCACCTCAGGGAGGTGGTTTAAAAATTTGCTCCGAAGCAAATGCTCGTTTGCGAAGCAGCACCGAAGCAAATGTGCGCGTGTGAACGCAACTGGCGTAAATTTGCTCCAGAGCAAATGCTCGCTTGCCGGGGAGTGGCCTCGCTACGCGCTGGAAGAGTCCATACGGGTACTTACGCCACGAAGTCGTCCACTTGTTGCTGAAGAAATCGAAGGATACATTGTTTTCGTTCTCTTCTGTATTTCAGCAATCTTTCTTTTCTCGCTCTCCTGTGGCGTCTGATAATCGACCACATCGTTGATTTCTCCGGAGAAGAAGCCATTTTTGTTACAATCGAAGGAGGGGAAATGGTACTTCCTTTCCCCGCCTTCTTCTTTCTTTACGCATGCGCATGTTTTACTGCGAAACAAAATACTGCCCCGTGTGACCGCAAGTGGAGTTACTTCGGCACTACGTCGGTGCAGCGTCGCTCAGCGGCTTGTACGTGTGAACGCTCCACGAAATTTGTTGCGGTGTAAAATATATCGCATCAAAATACTTCGGTGCAGCGTCGGAGTAAATCTTGCCGTGTGAACAGGGCTCATGTAGGTTTCTTGTTTAGCAGTTTTGTGCCGTCCTTGAATGGCATTGTTTCATGCAAGAGAACCGTTTGCACTGAAAAAAAAATGACAGTATGTTGCTATTTTGTTGTTTGCTTCAAACCCTTTGTTGTAGGGTTAGGATATCGGCTCTTTTATCCATGCATTAAAAATGTATAATGCAAAATGAAATTTATTAAGAGCATGTATTTTGCACTTATGCACATATTTTGTCCATATATAAAATAGCATTTTGGTCATACTTCTGGTTTGGAAGTGTGTGGTTATATATGACCCCTTATTAGCAATGATGAAAAATTGAGCCCCCCCCAGCATTAAAGTTGCCCATCCCTGCCTTGGAACATAGGAAGGTGTGTATCTTGATTTATGATGCATTCATCTAGCTATGTGAACGACTGCACAGCTTTCTCCAGAGCCTGCATTTACTTTTCCATTTATTTGAGTCTGTTCTGTACAGTACTGTGATTGGGCAGTCTGTGTTTGAGGGATGCTGCTTAGCCAAAGGTGAACTGGTTCAAGAGACAAGTCATCAACCATTACTTAATTCCATAAAATTCTCAATGTTTTTTTTTAAATATTTACATTCCTAAGGGAAATGCTTAAAATTCATACCAAACGATTTTGAACATCACAGACAGTTTTTGCTACCAGCAGAACTTGATCGAACTTGGTTGTGAATTATCTACCTTTCGACATTTAACTTGCAGGATCTCCAGGGAATTTCTTATCGAACCTAAAATAATCACACATTCGACGATTTGTGCTTAATTCCGTATAATTTACAGCTTCTGTGTGAATTTGTCAATGCACACGCCGGCGCACATTTATCACGCCGATAACATCGCATCGCTCGCCTCGCAGACTACACGCCAGGGGATCGACTTCATTTTTCATAACAGCCACGGCAACAGTGAGCAGCATAAACTCTCCGTCCTGCGCAGTGCAAGAGCTGACCCTCCACTTGATCAATGTCTGTACTCCGGGACCTCCCGCCGTTTGAGTTCCAGACAACTTGAATGCAAAACTAAGGCAATTTAATTCGATTCATGATATTGAATGATGAAGTCTTTGCACTGCTAATTGCTTTTGGCAGATAACCTAATCATTGTCAAGGGATATGATGGGTGTCATATACAAACATGGATCTCCAGATTTGCTCTTAGGCAGAATAGCTTCAGTGTGTGCCCTGTGACAGGGTTGGCAGGTTGTTAGCTGGCATCGGTTTCAGCTCACCAAAATTCTTTATCGGACAAGTGCTATTGAAAACGATGGATGGGCTTCTAGGCATCTGACTTCTGTGCCCTTACTAAACGAATGGGGAAATAATTATGATAAGACTTTTAAAATATGAACATTTGTAGGTTAAATTAGCTTTTCAGAACACCTCATCTGATGTGGACCAAATGCAAGGTGCCTCAGGTTGTCCACCCTTGCATTAGTGGCTTATCTTCCCAAACACATGTGGACTGATCTTTAATTATTTTTAGCATGTACGACATGGATGCACTTAACAGAAAATGAGACACGCCACTGTGGGCGGTTGCCTCCCCTTCAAAAAAATCAATAGTGCTCCTACTTTCAATTATACAGAGAGCAGGTGTCACTTTAATGCTGCATGGGGATTCTTTACCGGAATAAACAATTCAGTACAGCATAAATAATTACCACTGTGCAATAACAATAAAACGGGAGTCGATCGGAGCAGATGCAATTCATAATACAGCAGTTTAAAATAAAAAGTACAAGCAAGAAAAAGAAAATGTCAGACAAAATGAAAATGACTAGAAGGGTGAAGAAATACAATTGAATAAGGGAATTACATCGGGTGTGTTTTTTTTTTTGGTACGTTCATTCCACTTGCGGATAAATTAAAGTCATATTAGTTATTCAATCCACTTACCATAAGTTGTGAGATGGAGAAGATAAAGCCCCCACAGGTCCATCTTTCTGCGCCAAATGACGATCTTTCCCCCCTTTGGAATAATAAACGCGTGGGAACTTTCACCTTGAACCGTGCAGTTAGGCGAAGAGACGTCGGGATCCACACACGCGCATTATTAATGATAAAATGATTGCTGCTAGGAAAATGAGACGCACTCTCCTCGAAGCCGTCAAATCGTCGTTCGGTCCCCTTTTAAGGTGGTACGATCCCATCAGTCGACCCGAAACTGTGACTGTTCGTTGCGCTTTTAGAGCCGTGCGTATTGACGATGAGTGGAAGTTCCACTGCGCGTCTTCTCGTCCGCAGCGTGTGTATGAGTGAGAGTGGGAGTGGGAAGAGAGAGTGGGAGTGGGAAAGCTGAAACCTACTACCACGAGTCACGCAAGTCGCGCTGAAGATGATGAAAATGGACGGAAATGTGATTTCTGTCAAATGTCCACTGGCCACAAGATTAGGGACACCCGCTTCACAGTCCAATGACATCCAGTGTAAGAGCTGTCTTGAAAAGTCTGCCTTTGCAGAGAGAGAGAGAGAGAGAGAGAGAGAGAGAGAGAGAGAGAGAGAGAGAGAGAGAGAATTGGCTGCGATGTTTTTCAAATGCACCGCGTCACACTGAAGGCTGTTCCTAATATTCTGCCTTCTTTATTTATTCAAGTCACCTCATATTGATCGAGTCAATCAGTGATTAATATCTTTTTACTATGAAACCTTTTGGTGGGGAAACATGCCATGACATCCAAAAACCAGCAGTTTAAACGGTCGTCGCGCGTGACGTCAGCTTCAGTCTTCCGCTCGGTGGGCATTTGAAGAAACTGTGGGCGAACTTTTGTGCGGGGAAGGCCACATTTTATTCTTAAAAGAAACAGATGATGGACAAGGTCATTTGTGGATGAGGGGAAAATCAAAAGGAAGTTGAAAGTCGGTAAAATGATTCATCTTAATAATTATCATCATAATAAACATTAGCATAATCATTCTCATTTTAAATTGCATCGTATAGAAAGAATTTAATTACAATGAATTAACCGATTACAGTCTGTAAAATTAACGTGCTTCAGAGGTTGTAGTGTACGTTGCAGATTCTGAAGTGGTTCATTACTGTTCTTTTGAAAGGGGCTCGTTCTATATCGCAGCCACGAGTCTATAAAGCGCCATTAAGTTCTTTCGATTAGGTTAGTTTTAATCTCCAAGTCCTATTTGGTTCTCATTTGGTGCTCGATACAATTGGAAAAATGGTTGGTTTTGTATAGAACCACTAAAAATGGGTGTTGATAGTACAGTATACTATTTGAATTTTTAACGAGTAGGTGGGGACAGGTGAATGGTGAACCGTAAACTTGTTTGGGGGACTGAATTGCTGTGTGAATACCATTAAATCTCAGGAGTCTTCATAGTGTTAATTTATCTTAGTTTTAGCAGTGGTTAACTTGATATTTCAATTCAGAAAAAGTACATATATTATATTTCTAATGCCTATTCTTAAATGTGTACGGTTAAGAAGGGTTTTGCAATGGTGATTTGTTTTCTTCACATTCTAATTTCCTGTCAAATTAATTATAACCAATTACTGCTTTAATAATTGAGAGTCTAGGCTTATTGGACTAAATGTCACACAGTGTTGCTCTGTCCAACTGACTATCTGTTTGTTTTTGTAGCTTTATTGAGAAAAATATGACTTCTCTAGTCCTTTATCAGCACATCAAGGTCCCACACTTGACAAAAATGTTTCTGTGCCAAAGAGGTGTTGGCTGTTTCAAAGGAAACACAAGGTTAGGCTGAATACCTTAGCTTGATGCACTTCTTTTATGGAGGTCGGCTATGCGGTCGATGAGTCGTGGTCTTACATGAATTCGGAGAGAAAATTAAACACACATACACACACACACATACACACACACACACACACACACACACACACACACACACACACACACACACACACACACAAATACCTGAGATGTAGCGGGCACCTCAGAAGAGGCAGATTTGGGGCAACCTATTTCAACAAAGGTTCCCAATGCAGTTTTGAAGCCTCATAGTCCAAATTCATGCTGACAGTTCACCTCTAATTGGTCATACAATGATATGCGGGCCATCTTCTTTTAGTTGGATCCCTTCCTAGGTCACATATAGATGTAGGTGCTGAGTAGCCCAAACTGGCCATGTTCACTTCCATGTTGGCACATGCAAACACATTTTTGTTTTTTTGTTTCTGCGGAAACAACTGAAAACACACATTTTTGAAGATGGGTTTCATTTGCAAGTTTAGGTTCACAGAAAAAAAAATGTTAATAGGTGAGTTTGCGAATTCCATTGTTGCTGGCAAAAGCGAGAACTAAGTACCGAATGCTATAAATAGTACCTGGTTGACATAAACCACAGCTTGTTGCTTGCTGGTCGAGCAGATTTTTCATTGTAACATTGTAACACGGCTGGCAAAGACACATAAACACATAATAAAATTAGTTTACCGCGTTGGTGTGCAGTTTTACTCAAATTTACGGTTCAACATTCTGGATTAGTTACTTTTTTAATCTTTTTAATCCATACTCGGTAATTCACTGGAGAAAAAAAAACTGCCAGATTCTTTTGTACCCTTTCTGTGATGCTAAATGCCACAAGATGGCAGCAAACTCCTGGATAATGTGAAAGTAGTAATTAGTGGCAAGAACTTATGTTTAAAGGGGAAGTCAACCCCCAAAATGTTCTTTGCAGCCCAATGAGTCTAAACACGGCATTCTGATTAATAATGTGTTTGTGGAATGTGTTAAGCAGTAAAATAAACCTATTTTTGTCCATCTCATAGGGCGGCCATTTTGCCACTTCCTGTCAACTGAAAATGACATCACAGTTCTTTTGGGTTCAGATAATGACCAATCATGGCTCAGCTTCAGAAAACAGGCTAGCCATGATTGGTAGTTAACTGAGGCCTGAACAACTGGGAAGTCATTTTCAGCTGCCAGAAAGTGACAAAATGGACGCCCCCAAGATGGCAGAAAGTGGGTGGCTGATGCTGCTTAATTCCTATTCCACAAATGCAATAAGGATGAAAATGCAGTGTTTAGACCAGTGAAGATGTGCACATCATATTGTAAAGAACATTTTGGGGTTGACTTCCCCTTTAAGTGACACATCTTGACTGTTAAACAGCTTTGTATGCTGGGGAGGAGCTTAGTTTAGCCTAACCCTAGGTTGTCAGCAGAAATTACAGAGTTTCTCCTCCGCATGTGTATATTACTGCTCATATGATCATAGTTTGAGTGATATGTTTTATTAGGGATGTAACGATATCCAAGCGTCAAAATACGATATCACGAAATGAACCTCACGACACAATACTGTGGGGATGTTTGGTAATATATAAAAAAAAGCCCATGATACTGTATAAAAACTCACAATATTGTCCCCAAAAAAAATCATATTGGAAAAAAAGCACAAAATTGTGTTTTTGTACATAACAGCAGTGATAACGAAATAGGATCGGCCATCCATTTTATATACCGGGATATATTTTAGTGCTGTCAATGTAGTTCACAATACTGTGTTCTGCTGATAACACTAATAACACATAATATTGAGGCAATTACCTGGTAATGCACGCACGCATTATGAATCAAGTCAATTTGTGGACAAACTCAAATGAGATACATTCCCCTTCATCTGGCGATTAGCCAGATGAATTGGCCAAAATATGCCTCATTCAAATTCAATTGCACTAGCAAATTAACCACTAGAATGTGCTTTTTTTCCCATTTTTCTGCATTATTTGAAGCTGGGTGGTACGACTTGAACAATGGTACCTTTAGATTACGGAAAGTCTTTTGATATTTATATGTCTTGTCTTTGTTTATCGTAGTTGCTTGGAATTGCAATACTCATGCAGCCATCTCGTTACCTCTGTGTCCCGCGTCCTAGACACATAACTTTCCCGCGGGATGCACAGTTCCGCGGGAAAGTTATGCGTTAATCTCTAAAACCCATTAGCTTCCGGAGGCTTTGCCCCATGGGCCCCCATCTGGGGCGTTGCCCCTGGACCCCATGGCCTGCAGCCCCCAG
The DNA here is from genome assembly GCF_001891065.2 of Hippocampus comes. NCBI lineage: Eukaryota > Metazoa > Chordata > Actinopteri > Syngnathiformes > Syngnathidae > Hippocampus > Hippocampus comes. Next base: position 1,516,843 of record NW_017805275.1, read on the forward strand.
ACCCTCGGCTGATTTTCAGATTTTTTCATCACTAGCCACTCTCATCCCTGAATACTAGTGTAGCCTATACTACCAGCCACAAATTCCTTGTGTGTTCTACATACTTGGCCAGTAAAGATGATTCTGATTCTGATTCTGGAGTGCAAAACTGAGTCATGTCGAGCTGAACTAGTACTCAACAGTGGAAAATTTGAATTAGTTGCAACTGAGTGATGAGTACATTACTTTTGAAAACAGTTGGAAACAGTTCTGGATGTCTGGATGGAGAATGCAGTATCTGGAAAATGCATTCGTTGCCACTGCACATACACTTGGCCCACATGGAAAGGCAAATCAGTCCCTGGTCACTCTATTGACCACCAGAGAGGCCCAGCTCCATTTGCAGAGCTGCTCGCTGTTTTGAAGCAGACAGTAATTGATTTTTTTTTCACTCTCTCTTGTGCTAAGAATTCCAGTTTTGCACCATCTGTTCATTTTATGCTTCAGAAACCCTTTTCGTCGGGTAAGCCCGGATGTGCATTTGGAGTTTGTTGACCGACCCCCCTTTAGTGCGTCTCTCCCAAACAGGCAAGCACAAAATGGAGTTTCCAGATGATCCATGCAAACAAAGCTGGCCAGCAGCAGATAACAAAGGGTCACTATGTTGGAGCAGCCAGACTTAGCGTTTGTGTGCTTTACTGTACGTGTGTATGGAAGGGTCCAAAAGGATGATCCAGCTGTGTGGTAAAGACAGCGAAGGCCTCTATAGAGACATTCTTGCCTGCTGGTGTTATCTTTGATGCCATTCATGCCTTACTCACACAAGATACATTTGCTCAACCTTACTGATACCACACAACCAATTAGATGTTCTCATGTTTTTTTATTGAACAGAAGGTAAACATTCACAGTGCAGGATGGAAAAAGTATGTGAACCCTTAGACTAATGAGCTAATTGGAGTCAAAAGTCAGCAACCAGGAATCCAATCATTGAGAAAAGATTGAAGGTGCTGGGTGAAGTTGCCCTGCCCTGTAAAATACACCCCAGTTTGGAGTTTGCTATTCTCAAGACGCATTGTCTGATGTGAACCATGCCTCGCACAAAAAAGCTCTCAGAAGACCTACATTTAAGGATTGTTGACATGCATAAAACTGAGAAGGGTTACAAAAGTATCTCTAAACGCCACTGCTGTCCAAAAAAAACCCCATTGCTGCACATCTGAAGTTTTCAAAAGATCACCAGGATGTTCCACAGCTCTACTGGCAAAGTATTCTGTGGACAGATAAAATCAATTGTGAGCTGTTTGGAAGGAACACGCAGCACAATGTGTGGAGAAAAAAAGGTACAGCACACCAATATCAAAACCGTATCCCAACTGTGACGCATGTTGGAAGGGGCATCATGGTGTGGGTCTGCTTTGCTACCTTAGGGCCTGGACAGATTGCTATCATCGAAGGCAAAATTCCCAAGTTCATTCAGACATTTTGCAGAAGAACCTAAGGCCATCTGTCCACCAATCGAAGCTCAACAGAAGATGGGTGATGCAACAGGACAATGACCGAAAGCGCAGAAGTAAATCAAAAACAGCACGGCTTCAACAGAAGAAAATACACCTTCTGGAGTGGCCCAGTCAGAGTCCTGACCTCAACCCGATAGAGATGCTGTGGCATGACCTCAAGAGAGCAATTCACACCAGACATCCCAAGAACATTGCTGAACTGAAACAGAAAAGAGGAATGGTCCAAAATTGCTCCTGACTCATTGTGCAGGTCTGATCTGCAACTACAGGAAACGTTTGGTTGAGGTCATTGCTGCCAAAGGAGGGTCAACCAGTTGTTAAATCCAAGGGTTCACTTACTTTTTACACTTCGCACGCTGAATGTCTACATGGTGTGTTTGATAAAAATACATGAGAACATATTATTTGTGTGGTATTAGTTCAAGCAGACTGTCTTTGTCTATTGTGACTGAGATGAAGCTCAGAACACATTTTATAACCAATTTATGCAGAAATCCAGGTAATTCCAAAGGATTGACTTAGATTTTAGTGTGTGTGTGTGTGCGTGTGCGTGTGCGTGTGTGTGTGTGTGTGTGTGTGTGTGTAAAACACACACACACACAACCTTTGTTCTTGGAGTTCACTTTTTGCTTACTCAGCCTGCGTGTGTAATGACCTTGCACCCTGCCATAGTTTCTAGCTAACAAGCTTGCAACGACAATATGTGGAACAATGCATTAGCATTTCTGCGGGGATACATTTAAGTTAAAAAGTGGGAAGAATGGCTTTGAAAAGGTGTTTTATGAGTCCTTGAAGAGCAACCCTGCTCACTGGGGATCTTTTACTATTTAATACACTACCTGCAAATTGCAGCATACGCAGTTTAGACCAAGATTAGATTGAAATGAAAATATGCTTGCAAACATTTAGGGCATCACCAACTGTGGTTCACATACAATTGCAGAAGTGTATGACCGGTAGATTGAAGGTGAAATAATGGTCTGGTATCACGTCTACACACTTTTTTTTTTTTTAGCTTTTCCCCAATTCTTTTTTACTCTTCACAAAATAAAATGCTTGAATAAGAATCTTTTCCCCTATAAAAGGGATTCCCCTTTGTATTATTTCATCCCCTCACCCAATGAGGATTGATAAGGGAATCAAGAATAAACGGTATCAGTATTGCAAGTTTCTCATCAATTCCCATCCCTAGGTGTACTTGTATAAAGAGTTTACAAAAGTTAATTTCAGATCAAACTCATGCATGTACTGGCCTGGCCTGCTGATTACAGCCTGTTCAGGTGTTAGCCGCGTAATGGGAGATTGTTTTGACAATCCTGTCAGCTCCATGTGAAGGTTTGCACGGCTAGATGACGACTCATCTTCCCCACTCGGTGGACTAAAGCCCCTCCAAATGAAAATTGCAGACTCCATCTGAGTTGCTGGCAGGGATCGGTGTGTTGAGCCACGGCTAATGCACTGCTGATAGCTGTCAGATACCTCGCATCCTTATATGGATACGGTAAGGAAAGCTCCCACTTTTTGCTTGAGGCGAGGCAGCCATTGATTTCCTTTCCTCCCCAGCCGTTGCTGTACGTTCACAACATTAATGAGAGATTCCTAATTGTAGACACAGTCATCGATCTGTCAAAGCGTCATCTTGCGGGGAGGTCAAGTGGCTTTGCAGATGCTGTCCATTTAACCGACATACTCGGCACCAGACACTCACCTCAAGATTAAAATTTACAGTAGAGTGAGTGTCTTAGTTGAGGCATGGTAACTGCATTTCAAAATCAATGGTGGCAAAGTGGTGACGACACGCCTGGAAAGGACCTATTCTTGCTTTTGGTTCAAACCATCATTTGACTCACTTGTGAAGCACATTCATAAGTATTATCACCTTCAGTTAGTGTTTTACCAGCTTTTGCCTTTCAACAGCAGACTGAAAATGGTGATTTCGTTCTATGTGGGAATTAGCCACTGAGTGCATTATTCGTTTGAACAAATAAACACCTCCCTTTTTCCCATCGGGCAGGGAAAAAAATGTAACTGCAGTCATCGTTGTTCATATACTGTTATTTAAAAACAGACATCAATTAATTATACACTGAGCCAATTTGGCTAACCCAAAAACTAGCACTAATGGATACTAGCTATCTTCCTCCCTCTGCAACCCACTCCCCAAACACAAAAATTCCACATTTTGCTCCAAATTCTTCATGGGGCGTTTATTTTTCTGGCGGGAACATGCACAGTTAAGCTGTGTTTAATTTTGCGAGATAGAGACATCCTCCGACTGAGCCAGACTTGACGGCAAGTGTTTTCCCAGACGGTGACTCAGTTACTTTTTCCTTCTTACAGATGGTGTGCAGTCAACGCACTGCGAATGTGATGCGGATACAAGCTTTTGTTAACTTGCTTGCAGAAGCCTTATTGGCTCTTCAACCTGGTTTGGACCACACCGGTTATCTTTGAACGTGGACAGTCAAGGGAAAATAGTTATAAAAGCAAGTCAAGTCTGAATTTCACAGCTCCCGTGTGTATGCAAACAGGTGTTTTTCCTCTGTGCTCTTGTTGCCAAAGTTACGCATCAGTTACTTCAGTGGATGCAAGCATTTCATCTCATACACTGCTATCTACAAGTGTGCCCCAAAAAAAATAATCCTAAAAGCTAAGGCGACGGAGGGGCAGGAGTTCAGTGCAGTAAGGCATAGCGGGAGAACTGTCGTAAATAATAGACAATGTTGACATCCAGACTGGTACGGATAGATAAAAGGTTTCATTATTGACCTCGTCTTTTCGCCTCAATTTTCTGAATTCCGTTGCCTTTGTCTGCTTTTGTCTTCTTGCCTCTGAGTCGTGCATTTGTGTGCTACTCCTTGTACTGCTCATGAAAAAAAAAAAAAAAAACCTACTTTGCCCTTAAGTGTTAATAGGGGTACAGAGTGAAAGTCAGAGTTTTACAGCAAAGAGGTTTTATTACCTTTTATTATGTGAAGTTTTCAATAATCTGGATACTCTGACTTCCTCCCACATTTGATTAATTTAGGACTCTAAATTCTCCATAGTTGTGAGTGTGATTGGCTGGGGACCAGTCCAGGGTGGGATCGGCTCCTGTTTACCCGGCAGTGACCCTGATGAGGACAAGCGGTAAAATGGATGCATTGTCGCCTCCCTGTGTGTTTTGACATCCTCGGCCAATCAAGATGAATCTGATTCGGATGTTAGAAGTGTTGAAAAACCTTCACACAGACAACCACACTCCTTACTTTGGAGGAGGAAAAAAACTGAATGACTTTTTTGAGTTGCATCAAAGAAACCTGATCATTTTTGCACTTTTCAAAGTGTATTGCGGATCTACAATATGAGCGGTAACGGCTTAGCCTAGAGGTGAACGAAAAAAAAGGTGTTGGAAAGTACTAGTAATCAAATGTCCATGGACGCACATAAGCTGTTCTGCTCTTTAATGTAACCCCCGAGCATTTACATGATGAAGAAACCGTTACGTTTTGAAATGATTTGTCTCATCCCATTTTTTTGTAACCCTTAAACATGGGCATTTGAACAGGGGTGTGTTGACTTTTCATACCCACTGCAGACCCCACTCACCATCACCTCATCATCAGGACATGACACTTATGTACCATACGAAAAAAAAAATGCAGTATTATCATGGAATTGTCGAGAGCTGGCTCAAGTTAGGAGTTACAGTGCCACCTGTCGCTTTGGCATGCACTTGGCATCCTGTGATTGCATTTGAAGGGTGCAGACAGATTTTTTTTTGAAGATAGAGTCAAGATTTATTTTGATTTTAGAAGTATCCATTTACATGCGGACATCTGTTTCCTGGATGAGGATGTCTGCAGTTTCTGCACACTGGCATAAATTAGCCCCTCCATTTGCATGAAAATAAACATGCGCCTGGATGAAATGTTACAGCGTGACAGCATTGATTAAAACGTCCATGTTTTTAATTCCCAAACAAGGAGTAGTGGGTGATGAAGGGTCACTAAAGCGAGGGGAACGAGAGGGTCACGGGTGAAACGTGCACCCTACATTATGCGTTGCCACGGCGACAAAGAGAAATGAGCTTCATTGTGGCTGCGCGGCTTTGTCTTGAACCCTGAACCTGCAAGCTATTTCCCCGATGAGGTTTCCATACTGCTCGTACATGTTCTCTCACTCCCCGGGGGACAAAAACAATTAGTTGAACTGGAAGGCAAAATAACGTGAAGCTCAAAGGTTACAGGAGGGAACAACTGCTGTTAGCCATTGTGATTGTTCAGTCAACAGCTGGGCTTCAGTCTAATTTCTTGCCGTGAAGTTGAAACCTATTAAGGTTGGCCATGTTACTTCTAAAATGTACCCGGAATATATTTCATATTACTGGTTACACTTTGTACTCACGTTTCTTTGCAAAATTACCGTCAATGTAGAGTAAGAGGTTAGTTATTACTTTAAAGTTCCTTTTTAACCCTTTCAGGGACAGCGGTTACTACAGTGGACAGCCTATCATGTTATCTGGTTACAGGTTATCATTGCTGGTGCATGAAAGGGTGAAAAAAAGATCTGTTATTTATTTATTTATTCTTTTGACATTTTAAAAGGAAAATGGGAAATTTGCAACCATAACAGGCAAAGTTGTCAGTATAGTCTCTTTGAGTATATAGCGTGGGGTATAATGTTAAATGTTTCGGCTTTTACGATGGGAGATCTCTGCCTCTGATCAGTATCAAAATCTACTTTTCATATACAAATACAATTGAACCTTGAAATGCGAATGACCCATTTTTATGAACCTTTCAATTTTTGTCGAAAATCATCTTCTTGTTGCGTTTGTTTTGATTTGTTTTGGGAACCATGGCTGAGTGGACGGATCAGTCTTGTGCTTCTTGCGCTATGTAACCCTCATTGGCTCGGGTGTGTAACTCTTTCCAACTGTTTCCAACTGTTTTGTTTGTTTTTTTAATTCATAATTAGACCTCAGAATGACTTCAAGGTCCCAAGAAAACCCACATAAATCTTGATGCCTCCTCTGGGGCAGCGAATTGAAAGATTTTTGTGTGTAATAATAACATTACAAAAATATTGGGAACAACTCGTTATGTTATTTTGTACTTTGTTACCGCCCAAACATAAGATATTACTGTCACTGATTAAGATGCGATCTAACAATGTGCGTCCTAGTTGCCAAATGTATTCCTGTCCCAACTTTTCTATAATGTGGTCATCACTTTCATGTCTTCTCAAACAAGCATTGCACTCTGTGTTGAACAAGCAGGAGAATAAGGAGCCATTAGAGCTGATGATGAAGTTTGCCCTCATTAATAAAAAAAAGTATCTTAGCTAGCTAGCTAGCTAAGCTAGCTAGCCATCTCTCTCTCTCTCTCTCTCTCTCTCTCTCTCTCTCTCTCTCTCTCTCTCTCTCTCGCTCTCATTTAAGCTTCCAAACTCAGTAAAATTTCACTTTTTAATACAACTACCTCCTTCATTTTCACACTTGCACAGTACTCTTTCACTCAGATTATACTTTATTCAGAAATCCATCTGGAACAGTGCTTCGCATTCAGCACTTCTAATTAGCAGCAGTGTTTCAGCTTTTGCTGAAATTGGTGCTTTGCCCCGGTGTAGAGGAGGGGAGCTGTCCATCTCCTTATGGCCCTCCTTGGACACAGGTTCTTTTATTTCTCTATAAGGTGGAAGAAGACCCAACACCACGTCGTCTTTTTCTCTGTTTATCACAACGCAACACAAATCGATTCGGGCTCCTGAGAGTCTCAGATTTCGTCAGGAAGCGTAGAAAAATGCAGTCATGAGAATATATAGAGACAATATGATAATGAGAGGCGGGCAGTTACGCCTCCATGCAAATCCCGGAAACAAAGAAATGAACATGTCATCCGACCCGGTGTAGCTGGAAAAAGTTGGGAGTGGTGAGGTGAGACCAGACCACCACTACCCGCTATTGTCTTCGGTCTGATCTTTGATGTGATGGCAGCAACACAGATGCTTGAGATAACAGTTACTCTTTTGATGTCAAACATGTCCTCTGGAGGGGGTCGAGGGGCACTAAAGGTGACTGTAATCACAGTGAGCAATAAATACCTTCAACAGCATTCTACATTCTTTGTTTTCGTGTTTGAACAGAACCAACAACAGAGTGGGGCTAAATAAAATCACAGTAAGGAATAAATTCCTTAACACCCGGGCGTGTGAATTTCTCACCCAGCTGCATTGTCTCAACTGTAAATTAACAAGGCTTTAAATAAATGATCTATTAATGAGCGCCGCAGCAGAGGCCATACATGCGCTCCTCACGGTTGTCCCCGTCATAGGATGTCATGTAAAAAAACGTGAAGCCAACATTATAAATAATGAGGCAATCTGCTGCCGGTGCCATCCCCTCCTCGCTTTAATAAATACAGTGAAACTCCTCTACAACGAAATCATGTTTGCAGCAAGAAATTTTTCACAACAGGGCGTTTTTCACTGTAGCAAACACACACACACACACACACACACACACACAAATGTGTGGATTCTTTATTTTTATTCCAATAGTGCATAAGTTCCAATAGTGCATAAGTATGAGCATACACTTATTTGACACTTCATATAGTCAGTGTAGAAAGAAAAAAAGGGAAAGAAATTGCGAAATTTACGATCAGCATTCACTTTCACTTACATCAATATTTTGGATAATGTCTTCTATTTTGCTTCCTCCGTCTTTCATTTTGATCACTTCTACCCTCTCTTCCAGCGTCAGAGCTCTTCTTGTCTTAGCTGCTTGACATCCAAAGGTCCGTTTTGTAGCCATTTTAGCAATGCAACGTTCTTGCTGCATCTAACAATAACTAACAATAACAAATACTTCCTGCACTAATGCGCATGTGTAAACCAGTGTGGTGGTTGCCGTTGCCATTTCCGAACGAAGCAGTAGAGATCGCTGTTGGATTAGACTTCGTTGTAGTGAATCTCGTCACGAGGCAAGAGCAGAGAAAAAGATTTCGTATAACAGGGGTTTTTTTTTCGTTGTATGGGGGGCAGGAAAGTGGGAATGGTGTTAATGCATGAAGATTTTTTCACACTGGGGGTATTTTCACCCATGTAAGTTTCGTTGTAGAGGAGTTTCACTGTAAGCCACTTGTCAATGCGCTTGCACTTGATAGTTGAACAGCAAATCACCGCTGCAGAATGCCCCCCCCCCTTCGCTTTGTCTTTGAACGTATTTTTCCAAGATTTATAAACATAATAATAATTATTATTAATACAGCAAAGAATCATTGACGGCTTTCTTACAGTTAAAGGAATTTGGGCAGAAATGGGTGACCACAGCTTGATCGTATTCTCTGAACTGGAACGAACTGAATTGGATTTGTCAAGTAATTACTTCATGATTTTTTTTTTTAATCCATTTTGATGATTAAACGTTGCAATGAATTAGTGCGTAGGGTCGGGACACTGCTTTTAAATCAACGAGATCTCTTCGTCCCAAATGTCTAAATGTAAGTAGCTGTCATGAATCGTCATCAATTCTTCCCTCAATTAATGAGAGTGTCAAATATAATGTCGATCACCCCAGATGGCATTGGTATTTCCCATGAATGTGGTAGAAGTAGTAATTTGAAAATGTAAACACCTGCAGAGATATGCAGAAGTCACGTTTTTTTATTTGGATATTTATGTTTACTTCCTTGTATGTATGTGTGCGCGTATTGTGCCTCAAGCCAGCTGGGTATACTTCACGTCAAGCGCCATCGAAACGTCACGGATCAACGTTGATTCAAAATTACTACTTTAACCGCAGTGGTGTGGTGCATAATGGGTGGAGCCAGACAAACCACCGTTCTCTAATTGGTTGAGAGAGAATGATTGCAAAATACTGTAATGGTCGGGAAAAAAAAAACACTTCAAGCATCTCTTGGGATTTTTCTTTCAATCAAATACAGTAGTTGTCTTTACCATGTGCTCTTCTTCTTTTTTGAAGTGACTGTTTTTTAAGTTATGCTGTTTACATACAACTCCACTTTAACAATAGTATTTTTAATTGTAATACATGATAAATTAATATACAGTATATTAATATTTAGCCACCACTCTGGACAATCAAGCTGCACAAAGCTCATAAACAAAAGACATCTGGACTATACTAGATCCGTTCACTTCTAAAAATTCATATGAACAATATTTCAAAGTGACAAAAACATTTTCTGGGAAATATCACAATTGGAACTAAGGGGGTGTGCCTCTGATCTAAGCGAGTTTGGTTCCAGTGTTGAATTACTAGTGACCCGTTTGAAAGGAAGATTTCGGAGGAAATTAAAAGATAGTTAGATGACGTCAACATTTCTCGCATGAGAGTGTCCAATTATGGTGGAATGAATAATGATAGCCATTAAGGACATGTGACTCATTTAATGTATATACATGTCTGTGTGTGTGTGTGTGTGTGTGTGTGTGTGTGTGTGTGTGTGTGTGTGTGTGTGTGTGTGTTGAGAACGAGGGCAAATCAAAATCACTAATGATGGTGAGTCGGTGTGTGCGCCAAGTCAAGCATCTTTGTGGGACAATTGTGTTATGCAAAGTGGAATGGCACGATTCATTTGGAAAGTCTTTTTCTAACAGTACAACAGAAGCTCCCAAGGTGAGCACAACAGTGGCAGAAACTGGAGTTTGTTTTGCTCATTCATTGGATTTTCTTTGTTTGTTTGTTCGTTTTGTTTTTTTTTGTTTGTTTTTTTGTTTTTACTTTTCCACACTTTGACATCACTGGAGCTGCAGTCACCCTAGACCAGTGTTTTTCAATCTTTTTCAAACCAAGGCACATTTCTTTCATCGAAAAAATCCTGCGGCACACCACTACCTGAAAATGTGAAAAAAGCTTATTAAAACAATTAAGTGTTATATTGTTACTATAAGCGTTTTTTTTTAACATTGAAAATTAACGCAATATTATAACACATTGAATAGGAATCAAAATCAGTCCAATATTTGGTGCATTCGTTTTAATGGGAAGTCAAATGTAGTCACCTGTCACTCACTGAATTCCACAGCGAACTGATACAGAAACAAAAGTTAGATATCTAATTCATTTGCATTGCGTTCACTGCGCGGGATAGGTTTTCTTGTGCGCAGAGAGTGTGCGACCAGTGCGCAGTTGCGCAGCTTAGAGGGCACATTGGTGCCATTGCATCTCCAGTAAACGTAAATCTCAATGAAAGATACCTTTCATTGTATTGCCTTTCATTGTATTGCGTTTGTCTCGAAGCATAAGGCAATTTCCTAGCTGCTGCTGCTCCCTACCAGTATGGAAGAGTACTACATGATTACTCTTCTTGTCGATCGACCGTACAGGCATACATACATTTTGTATAATTTCCCACCGCACACCTGACAATATCTCGTGGCACGCACAGGGTTTGAAAAACACTGCCCTAGACCAGGGGTCCCCAACCGCCGGTCCGCAGACCGGTACTGGTCTGCAGGGCATTTGGTACCGGGCCGCACAGAAAGAACTTGCCTTAATTCCGTTTTATTTATTTCGGAATACGAAAGATGTTTTATTTTGAAAAATTACCAGATTCTCCGTTACATCCGTCTGTGTCACGCATGACACACGTCAAGCCACGCTTCTCCGTCACGTGACTGATTACGCGAAAAACAAAACGCCGGAGCTCGCAAAATGAGTAAAAGAAACTGCTGGAGATCGCAAATGACGGCGGCCTTAAAAGTACGTTCGAGACAACTGGATTAAAGTTTTGGCTGAATACTCTGAGATCGCCACAATAGCACTGTTGCTATTTCCGACATCCTACCTGTGTGAGGCGCGGGTTTTCTGCAGCAACGGCCGACTAAAACAAAATTACGAAGTACACTGGATATAAACCACACACTAGAGGTGTCATTGTCTCCTATTACCCCGAGATGGGACCGTCTGGTTTCAGAAAGTCAAGTTCGGGGCTGTGGTGAGTCGTCATTTTCATGCACTTTGAATTTGCTTGTATCGTATTTTGAAGGCATTAAACATTACCATAGCGATCAGAGTGTTGCGGCCAGATGAGACTCTCCTTGTGTTTATTATTATATTTCGAAAACACCAGTTTTCATGCAGCTCATATTATTTTGTTGTATTATTTCCGCCACACCTTAAATGCTGGTCCCTGAAAATATTGTCTGACATAAACCGGTCCGTGGGGCAAAAAAGGTTGGGGACCCCTGAATTAAAGTATGAAATGATGTAATTTCGGACATTGCTGAACTTCTATCTCTACTTGTGAAAGAGTTAAGGTGACTTAAAACCTTGCTAGTGACAGTTCATCTTTGTACGGCGCAGACGCGGCTTAATGCAGCCTGGGTTGTTGGTGAGAACAAATTAGGTTCCACTGTATTTAATGAGACTTGTTGTTTTCTGTTGACCTTCACCTCGGAGGTCTTTCAAAGGTGCGCATGCTGATGAAGTGGATGTGCAATCAAAGATGATTTATGTTAATTATATTACATTATGTAATAGCCATTATCTTGAGTGATAATTGGCCTCATTAAGCTGTTGAGAATTCAAACAAGGCTGACGAATGTAGCAGGTCAACTGTTAGGGGGAAACTGCCTCATATGAAACTGCGTTTCATCAAACCGACTGATTTGAAATGACAATTGTTACCCTTTTGTCCTCGCCCTTCAACGAACAACCATTTACACTTACAGTTACAGCTTGGGACAATGTAGAGTGTTCCATTAACCTGCCTTGCATGTTATTGGAATGTGGGAGGAAAACGGCGTACCCGAAGAAAACCCACCACTCATATTACAGCAGTGCGGCATTTAGTTGTGATACTCATTTTGCATCATGTATGGGTTGTATTTACCGCGCGGCAATTGGTTAGCGCGTGCAGAGGTGCAGGGTTCCATTCCAGCTCCGGCCTTCCTGTGGGGGGTTTGCATGTTCTCCCCGTGTTTGCGTGGGTTTTCTCCGGGTACTCCGGTTTCCTCCCACATTCCAAAAATTTGAATGGCAGGTTAATTTAACAGTCAAAATTGTCCAAATAGGTGTGATTGTGAGTGCAAACGAGTGTCCGTCTGTGTGTGCCCTGCGATTGGCTCGCAACCAGTTCAGGGTGTACCCCGCCAACTGTCCGAAGATGGCTGGGATGGGCTCCAGCATACCCTGCGAGGATTAAACGGTTTCAGATACTGGTTGGATAGATGAATAAATAAATAATGGTTGCTGAGTCTTGTGAAATAAATTAAAATATACTGGATACTTCATTTTCAAATGACTTTGACTGTCCTTCTTCATTATGGACGTACAATCGTACCAAAATGAATACATTTAAAATGAACACTGAAAGGTCATGCATGTTATTAACTGAAAAAAAAGAAAACCAAGGACATTTTTGCTTTAATTACACTTACCTTTAGTTAGCTTTATCATTGTAGAATGTAGTTTCTGTGAGTTATGGGTTTGTTTGTTTGTTTGTTTGTTTGTTTGTTTGTTTGTTTTAAGCACTTTTGTTTTTCTTTTACTTTGTTGGCAAAGTGTTTTGCCATTTTCTTTTCAATCATTGTGTTAGTTTAGTCTAACATTAATAACTTTGGTACACTGTAGAAGCCGGCAAATTTCTGCATTTTTACGTCGAGTTGTTCTGTATAAAAAGCACCAACACGGAATGGGGCACTAATTAGACTTAAGCTGACTTGGTGATTTTCTATATTGTTAAGATCTATTTTCTTCGCAGCTTGCAATCAACTGGATGATTTGATGCATCAAATTTAAACATAGAAACTTGATTGATTTCCCAGAACACTTCCCTGTTTGGCTAAATTCTGCGGGAGTTGCTCATCTCCAATTGGCTAAGTTGTCACAGAATGACGGCCGAGGGGAAATCAACACCTGCAACTAATTTCTTTTTTTTTTTTCCTCCCCTCCACTCGAGATGTAAACTCTGTGCATGCTAGGTAAAGAAACGCATCCATTCTGTTGTGATGATCCTGCCAGGTCATGTGAGCTATATGCAACATGAAGCGTGTGCCTGCCCAGCCATGCATTCTGCACATTGTGAGGTCACTCAGGTCGGTGGTAAAAATGTGGCCCACGTGTCCTCAGGGGAGTCAACGCTAAAGATTCAAGAATGGCCTGGAATGCAAGAGGATTATATCGCTCCCGGACTTGGGAGACGGGGGCCAGATGCTGCAGTCATACTGCTGATAAACACGTGGCCCTGCAAACTGCGGATACATCGTCCAAATGAAAATACCAGAACACCTTAAGATCACTAAAATAAAAACTAATACGGGCTGGCAATAATTGACATAATTCCCCTGGTGTAATATGATCAGTGCGAGTATGATATAATGAGACACAGATGTGCAGTGTGTGCGTGTCTGTTTGCTGCAACGGGATGAACAATATTGAGTTTCCATTGACACTGTCTGAGAAATATTCATTGAACAATGTTTCCCATCATCAATATAGCGCAGTATACCTATAGCCGATTCTGGGCTTAAATAGTGATTAGCGAAGGGAAATGTTGCAAATAATATGATCATATAGAATTCTCAAATTATACCCAAAATCAATTTGGAAAATATACTTTCATATTATTTCAGTAATTATAATAATAATCATCAATAAAACGCATCATTTGAATATGATCACTTTTATTTGAAGGCACAGCACGAGCATGTATTTCCTCAAATAAAGGCCATTCCTTTTTTTTTTATTCGGTAGTTAAATTATTCAACACAAGTATGTGGTTCCTCAATTAGCATCAACTAGCATGCTAGTCTAAACACGCTAGCACAAACTATCGTGACATCACGTCTGGGCAAACAAATATGCACGCTGGCACTTTATACAAGCGCTATTAAATAATTAAACTCACCATGTGACATTAACACAAATGAATAAATGTTGGTCAGCCGCGAAATAAACTACATGGGCAATTAGGAGCTGCTTCGGGAGAGAAGCAAACATTTGTTCACTTTCACTTTAGAATGGACCACAAACAAAATGGGGCCTCTCAAAGACGGACGAAAAACATCAAGCACTATTTTCAGCAAATTACGTAGAATAAATTCATAAAAAAACAAAGAAACAAACTAACAAAAAATGTCCCTTCAGCGAATGTCAAATTGCTAATATGTAGGGTTTCACAGTCTCACCATTGAAGTTATATTGAGAATCCTTCATTTTTCCAAGATTGCCACCTACAAAAGAACACATGGTGCCACATTCATTGTGAGCAACCACAAATTCATCTGATTACTTCAGACCACCTGACTTCCCATGCCGTGAATGAACACTTTTGCAACGCCATTTGCCCTCCCACCCCCCACTGTTCATTGGTTCTCTCGCCATGAAAAGGACAGAGAAGGTGGAGCACACTTCACTTCAGGTAATGAGGCCTCTCCAGGGAGCTCCTCTGATTGCCCCCACTAATTGATTTAGTGCAAGGTCGCCCCAGAGTGACAGTGGGTGGGGGGGGGGGGGCAAGAGAGGAATTTACTGTTTCTGTACAGATCATTTTCAGCGACTTCTTGCGCCAGCGTTCACGGCACGTGCAATGCACTTTAAAATGACTCACCCAAGTCAACAGCTGGGTTTAGATGTCGACTCGCGCATGTATTGTTCAACCACCACACTGACAATCGCCATCTTGGTGGACTTCATAGCTGCAATCCGAATATTATCCAAATATATTGTTTTATGTATTTGTTTATTTTACTCAAATTGAATTATAATTATGAGGCACAACTTTTTTTCAACATAATGTGAGAAAATTTAGCGTTTTGTATAAAATAATGATGTTTTACCTCATTATATTACAATACGTGTTTGTTATAACAGGACTTTCTTTTTCAATACTGCAACTTGTTTTTCGGGAAAAAAAATACACATTTATTCTTATAATACTATGGCATTTTCCTCACAATGTTTTGACCTTATTCTTCTCATATCATTGTGTTCCTTATGTAATTTTCTAGAAAAACATACACCACCTCATTTAGTGTTATAAGATTTTGTCTTAAATTTAACAACATGACATTTTTATCCAATTAAAACTGTTTTCATTGGAAAAAAATACAACTGTCTGTATTGTTGTGACATTTTCTCATAATACAGTATTATGACTTTATTCTTGTAATACGATGACATCCTGCAACATCTTTCTAGAAGAAATATGACTTTATTCTCAAAAACTTCAGTCTTTTTTCCGAGAAAACATACAATTTTACTACTTCTACAACTGTAAATGGTACAACTTTATGCTTGTAGTATCATGTATATATCATAATTTTCCGACTTTATTCTTATAATGCAACTTTTTTCTGACAGAAATATGACTTTATTCTCATTGCAACTGCAGTTTTGAAATATTATTGTGATATTACAACTATTTTTCCAGAAAAACTTTATTCTGTTAATGTTATATTTTTATTTTTTTTTCATTACACTCTTTACTGTGTAGTACTGTGACTTTTTTTCCTGGCTTTTGGGGAGAAAATTCTAAATAACTTTCATAATATTAAAATCTTAATTCTGGTCATATTATGACCATTTTAAATCTGTCCAATTTTTTTCTCGGAAAAACAATTGTATCCTAGTAAGATGACATTTTCTCATAATGACTGAAAAAAAAATAAAAACATAAAATAATTTTTTGAAAACAAAATTGAATAATTATGAGAAGAGTTAAAACAGGTCTGGTAGTGTGTACGTGTCTCCATGTAATGAAACGAACGGCTCCATGTTGACGTGACCCAGCAGAGGTTTTTCTTTTTGCCTAATCAGTGGAAATGGTGGAGGACGTTGAATGATGGCGCAACATGGTGCGTCGGGGCCTCCCAAGCTGGTCGAAAAGTGTCCTGGGGGAGAAAGGATGATGAGGCAAAGGGGGGTGATGGGCACACAGACCTCTTTTCATTACAGGAAGCGAAAGGATCATATTCTTCATTCTTCATAAAAGAGTTTTCAAAAGAAACACTCGTGGGATTTTTCATGGACTTGATGTAAATGAAAACTGATCACGGGATTGGGCTCGACTGTATGTGCTGAAAGCCAGCAGGATTAAATGAAGACCTTAAATACTAGAAACACAATGGATGGTTGAGGAGCCTTCTTCAGTCTAAATTCAGCATCGAAAGAAAGTCACCACCAAAAGTACTCTATTATGCTATAATTGAACATGCTGTATGTCTTTGAGATTTTTTAAAAAAATGTGATAATGCCATTTTTAAATTAAAAGAAAAGAAATATTTGGGGTGAGCGTATATGTTTTAAATAATGCACTTTACTTGAAGTCATACTTGACCCAAATCAAAATGTCACAATAGTTTAAAATCAACTTTAACATTTACTTTAAAGAAACGCAAAACATGAGATAAAAATGATTATAGAAATCATTTTAGTGTAGCATATATTTTTTTATAATGAAATAACGTTAAAAATATTTTAAAGATATAAAAAAATTCAATAAATGAACCTTTTGCAACAATGATTACAAAAGCAATATAACAAGCACCATAAACAAAATGCCATTAAAAAAGTCTATTTCGTGTAATTTTAGAAAAAAAAACATATCAACAAAAATAAAATAAAAGCACTTGTGACAAAAGTTAAGGTAAAAAGGAATTTTGTGGAACATATTTTCTTCCACTAAAGACCTGAAATAAATGCAGCATTTAACCCAAGTGCTACATTGGTAAGCCTTTGTTGAATGTTCTGGAAATTGTTAGTTAGTCATTAGAAATGATCCACTTGATGGTGAAATCCAATTCTGATCGTTATGGATGACTTTTCAAATAGTAATGCACATTATTTCTTGACATAGATTCAACATTTCAATGATTTACTCACATTCCTCAACATAGACAACCTCCTTTTTGGAATGTTTTTAATGAATTGAATTGTTCAATGCCGGCCAAGATTCTAATCAAGCCAAGCCAAGCCAACTAGCTAGCAGGCATGAGCGTGACCGTGTGGCCGCTCAGAGTGGACAAAAACGCTTCACATGATTGGTCCCAGTCTTGGTAAGCTTTGTCTCTTTGTCTCATGCGACAAGGATGTGGAGAACGTCCTTGGAGAGATGAGACGGGAGATTAAAGATGAATAGCCAAAGTGTTTCCTTCCAACGCCTCATTTGGTCCACATGAGTCAGACGGCGTTTGCAACGTGACCTTCTGGAAAAGTCAGCCGCCGTTGACTTTTAGCCCAAATAGCTGCGAGGTCTCATTTGTAGCAGTGTTATGTCACTCGATGACATTTCCACAACTTTTTGGCGCGATCGTCTTGCTGAACTGGACTTGACGCTTCATGAAAACAAAAGTCAACTGTAGACACATAATTAAGAATTAACAGAAAACATGTGAAGTTACCATGCGCCGATTGATGATAACGTGTCATTTTTTTCCAGAATGTTAACTAAAAAAATTGTGACGTTAAGGGAACATTATTTATATTTTCATTCATAATTTATTTTAAAAACAGTGAAAAAAAACCCTACAGTTAGTCATCTATCAACATGAATTGGCAGTCATTAAAATGTCTTGCAGAAATATCTTTCTGTAAAAATTGCCCAAAATAATTTTTCCAAACCTTAGAACCTGAAATGTGATAACGAGACCGGGATGCAGCCTTGGAAAATTACACATGACAACACCAAAGTGTTGGGGATAAAAGTGCAAGCTAGAGCTAAACATCCATCCATCCATTTTCTAATCCGTTTATCCTCACGAGGGTCGTGGGCATGCGAGAGCCTATCCCAGCTGTCTTTGAGCAGTCAGCGGGCTACACCCTGAACTAGTTGTCAGCCAATCGCAGGGCACACAGAGACGAACAACCATCCGCGTTCACACTCACACCTAGAAAGGGGAAACACATTTTTCAACACACACACACACACACACACACACACACACACACACACACACACACATACATACACAAAATGCCATCGATTTATTTGTGATCCTCTTCATGACTGGCCTGTTACCAGTATCTGCATTGCGTTGAACCTGAGGATTGCTACGATATTCACTCACATTGTCCTGGGAAAAAAATCATCTGTCTGTCTTCTCAAGGACTTTCTCATCCATTTTGTCACAATGACTGTACAGTTCCAAAAAACAGTCACTAACGAGAGCGGCACGGCAAACATTTGATCAAGCGGCAACTGAACAAATTGTGCAGTGGAGGTGAGGTGTGTGTTTCGCAGATAAATGACTGAATGGACATCTCATGTAACTGCTTTATGCCACACAAGTAGAAACGACAAGTGGCCTGTGAGTGTCTGTGTGTGTGTGCGTGTGTGTGCGTGTGTGTGTGTGCGTGTGTGTGTGTGTGCGTGCGTGCGTGCGCGTGCGTGTGTGTGTGTGTGCGTGCTCGCGCGTGTGTGTAAGTGATTCCAAATTGTATGCTGACATACAATTACAATAATTGATGAAATGACATGTTAGGCTCAGTGGTAGCAATTTATACATGTTGCCAAACAATAAACCGCCCAGACACCCCAGCCAGAGCATCCAGATGACAAGACTTCAGTTCCAACAAATGATAATGATAGTGCATTTAATAATGACCACACCATTGTCATCTCTTGTTTTGCATGCCAGCTTGTTTGTGAGTAAGCGCACCGACTCAGAGTTGAAACTTGTGAACGAGAAAAATGCCATTTTTTCGCTGAAAATAGCACGTGAATGCTGAAAAGGTGAAAAGTTAAATGCTTGAATTGTTGAAATGTGAGTTTTGAATTTGAAATGATTTCAATTGGTCAAGAAATGTGAAACATCTCTGGACTTGGGAACTTAAATGTGAAAATGGGGGCATTTGGAGAATGCGAAATAGTTCCCTTCATGTTCTAGTTCCATTCATCGGGAATAAGATGAATAGTTTCAAGCCTGAATGGTTTGAATCAGTTGAGAACTGTGGAGGGAGTAGGCCTCTTAATTTGGGAGTTTTCTTGCCCTGAGATTTGTGAAGACTTGCAAGTTTGATCAGTGCATGGGTATACGGTGCATTCACTAAATGTTCACATAGTTTCACTTTTTCACATTTTATATGACAGCTTCTTTTCTCAAAATGGAGTACGTAATTTTTCCCCCTCAAAATTCTACACAAAACCAACACAAGGACTATTTCTGCCAGTTTATTAAGAATAAAAAGATCTCGCATGTACGTCACTCTTCACAGCCTGTGGACTCCAATTCAGTTGGATCCACCATCGGTGTGGAAACATGATGGATCTGAGCTCAATTTCGAACTTCATGGAAAAGGCTGTCAATACTTATGTTGGATTTCTTGGGGGGGGGGGTGTAATAGAGTTCCAAAAATGTTAAGAAAAAAAAAATCACATCTGTCATTATGGGATGTTGTGTGGAGTATTTTGACGGAAAAAATGAACTTATTGTATTTTGCAATGAGGATGTAACAGAACAAAATGTCAAAAAAGTGAAGCGCTGTGAATACTTTCCGGATACACTGCATGTGGAAGCATGACTGAGCTTTTTTTTTTTTTTGGATGTCTCCTTCACTTTAATTGTTCTTTGTTGCTGGTGGAAAATGTGGGGAATCTGGAAATGTTTGAAAGGTGGAAAAATACAAGCTCAAATGTCAATTTGGAGGTTTGAATCGACTGAGAAATGTGGAAGGACCAAAAAGTTGGGGGTGTGATCCAATTCAACAATAACATGCGCATTGACTTTGTCCACCTCATCTGGTGAACACTCTCAAAAATACTTCCTTACAAATATAATAACAGTTTTAGTTTTGACGACATTAGACATTTGTAATATTTCACCACTCAGTAAAATTGAACGCGGGCACCGGAGTGACAGCCGCAGATCAGCTGGATGCCACTCCACATCAAGTGCACACTTCAAGTACACAAAAGGGGATTACAATGACTCATCCTGTCATCAGCCGTTTCCATGGCTGCGCATCTAAAAGGGTGACATAGAAAAGCAAAAAAATAAAACACAAATTCTTACAGAAAAAAAGATTGCTATGTTATATTGACAATTGCCTGTTGTTATGGTTGTTACAATGTGTTTATGTTGCGGCAGTGTTGGAGCAATACAAGTGATGAATTCAACAAAGTTATATTATGCGGGAGAAAATACATGAACAAGAACAAAGTACAATTTTAAGAGTAATGAGGAAAAAAAGTTGGAATATTACACACAAAAAAAAAACAAACAAACAAAGCAAGTTTTGTTTTGAAGTTGGGTTCATTTTTATCAACGGATTTTGAAAAAGCTAAAAAAAAAATCCAGAAAGCCATGATACGAGTGTCGATTTTGGAGGGGAAAGTAAAATTTTGTTTTTGTTTTTTTTTTGTGAAAAGGTCATAACGTTGTCTGTTAGCTTTCAATAAAAAAGCAGTCATAGTATGAGAGAAATTGTCATTTCTCTTTTTATAATGAAAATGTTCGATTAAAACAAATATCCTTTTAAAGTAATAATATTTTGAGGGAGCAATGTTGTTAATGAATTGCAATTTTAAAATGTATTTTATTTCATAATGTTTTTTTTTTCATATCAAAATTTTTCCTAAATCATTCATTGCCAAGGACGTTTTCTTTCATGTTTATTTTAAAATCCAGGCATTTAATCCCAGGCATGTCAAGAAGGGTCTGAAAATGGCTGGCGTAGAATGAATGAAGCGGGGAAAAAAATTAATGAAGATTGGATTTTTTCTGAAAAATACAACTGTATTTTTGTAACATTAGGTTTCTTTTCTTCAAACACCATAAATGTATTCCTGCAAGCTTCTGCACACTTTGTGCAAACTCTTACAGAAACTCAAAAACATTCCTTTAGTAGTACTTACAAATTTATTGCCAGACTATCTTTCTTTGTGGCCCTCATGCTCCTTTGTAGCATCATTATGATCTACAGCAAATACATCCTGATAATTTGACATCAAAATGCTCAAAGTAAGGAGTCGATTCTTGCACCAAGCAAAGAACGGCAGCACATTGAGCCTCCATTTTGTTAGTCAGCTGCAATGTATTATAAAGGGAAAAAAAGGTGGAGGGTTTAGTCGTGGCAACTGTGAAGTTGGGTTTATTGTTGTGCGCCTCATGTGATGGATGAGGTTGCATGTCAAAAGGCTGACGACAATGTGGTCTTTCAAGTTTTTTTTTTTTTTTTTTTAATAAATCACACGTCCGTCATCTCGTCTTCCATCTCGTCGCCCTCCGTTGCACCTTCGGCCTCGGCTTCTTCTTCTTCATCGTCCTCTTCCTCCTCTGACGTCACGTCCGGCTCGTCCGTCTGGGAGACACACTTGGCACACGAGCAGACAAACATGTAGTTCTCCCTGAAGGCAAAACACCGCACGTTAGCCAGGCATTTAATCATTGTACATGCTTACTCTTCTGAACGACAGCTCATTGAAATTCGACACAAACGCACGTGTGACTCTGAGATCCTTATGAGACCAGCGTCATTAATTACACTAACATTGTAACTCAGGATGCCAGATTCATCCCCCCCAAAAGTAGCAATAACCTAACTGTATATGACAAGAAACACCACCAGAGAGGCTGAGGAGTGTGATCCCTCTGTCATCTGACCCCCACCTCCCACGACGCTCCCCCTTCTTAAAAAGAGGAACCACTACCCCAGTCTGCAAATCCAGAGGCACTGTCCCCGATGTTCATGCGATGTTGCAGAGGCGTGTTAACCAAGATAGCCCCATAACATCCAGAGCCTTGAGGAACTCCGGGCGGATCTCATCCTCCCCCGGGGCTTTGCCACTGAGGAGCTTTTTAACCACCTTGGTGACTTCAGAGATAGGAGAGCCCACCTCAGAGTCCTCAAACTCTTCCTCTAAGGAAAGCGAGTTGGTGGAGATAGATTTCAACAACTTTTTCTTGATTCAACAAATGTGGTGTGAGGGTGTTGCGCGTGTGTGTGAAACTGAACTAAGCATCTGCCAGACTGTCATTTGTCACAGTTACTTTGTGATTTAACAGGGGGAAATTACCTTTTCACATAGAGCCAGATAGGTTTCAATTTTTTTCCCCGTTGGTACATTAAATCATCATTTAGAAACTGCATTTTTTATCTTCTTGGGTCGTCTCTGTGTGATATTAAAATTGTTTTGATGAACTGAAACCATTGTGTGTGATAAATATGCAAAGAACACAGAAATCAGAAAGGGGGCAAATCCTATTTCACAGCACTGTATGTGTAGTGTTGTATTATTTTGTCATTTTGGGTTAACTGTTCTTTTGATGGCGGCGCGGGCACCTGCAGCGGCTCCTCTTGTTGTCTTGTTGAGAGGGAAGAAATTTCATCTGTGCTCTATGTTGCACATCCAGTGCATTTGACAATAAAATTGTACTTGACTTGACTGTATTCCTTGTCAAAGTCAAAGACAACTAAAAATGTCGGGAGAGGTCTGAAACTGGTTGTGTGCTGATGCTGCCTATCCAACCAGATAAGAGTTTTATCAATTTCACTTTTTGTTTTTAAATAAACGAAAACGTTTTTCACCTCGACAGTGTTGTGCGCAGAATTCTGAGGACAGACTGTATCATAAAATGCGGCGTAAGTGAAATACTGTGAATATTTTCTGGATGCACTTTATACCAATACCTTGTGAATGGAGAGAATAAGCACTGAATCAAAGTAAAAACAAGCAAAATGAAAATGCGCACTCTCTCCAAAAGTGCAAAACCAAGCATGTTAAAATGCAATTCAAAGACGGAGGAAGTGCCACCGCATAGATCAATAAACTAAAAGCTAAGCTCAGTGCGACCACTGAACCCTCAATACATTTGCCACGAAACAGCCCATTTTTGGCTGTCAGGTTTCTCATCGATCCATGTGGCTTATTGGCGCGTTCAAGAGATTCAAGATGAACAGAAAGGAGAGATTCGCAGCCGCCCACCTCAGAGTTTTGTGCCTGCTGTGGCGGCTTCTGCCCCGTTGACAGCAGTCCAAGTAACTGATGCAGATCTCCTGGAAATGACCCCAAACATAATTGTAGAACAAACATTCCACGGCAGCAATTCTCAAATGTAGCAAAATTATTGTCAATACATTCGAAACCTTCATGTGGAGCATGCCATCTTGAGAAAAAAAGAAGAAGAAAAAAAAAAAGAATCAATTCAGTAATTAATTAAATTGCACAATTAAAGAATATAAATTTTTGAGCTAGGTGTTCAGAAAACAAAATAAATTCTTTGGAAAAAGAAAGATTTTTTTTTCTTTTCTTTTTTTTGAACAACAAAATCATTTCGGAAAACGTCGGTGAATTTTACTAGTAAAAGAATCCAAATGTTATGACTAATTCAATTTTGGGGGGTAAATGTTAAGTTTTTTTTTGAATCATAAAAATAATTTGTATTAAACAGGACAATATTTTAATTGTCGTAATTGTAAAAGAATAAAGTTAAATCATAATATGAATAAAAGTTGGTTTTTTTTCAGTTTCTTTTTTGTTTAGAAAAAAATAATGTCATACTAGGAGAAAGTGAAAATGAAAACAGGAAAATTATAGCCAATGTTTTTTGGTAAAAAGTTGTCATATTATGAGAATAAAAGCATATTTAAAAAAAATAAATAAAATTGACAGAATGGTTAAAAAACAGCTTATTTATTTATTTGTTTTAGGAACAAAATAATAATTTTAGGATTAGGACTATCTGTTAAATGTTCGAGATGAAAATTGCATATTTCCAGGAAAAGAATAATGAATGAAGTAATAAGAAGAAAGAAGCATAAAAGGTCAATTCAAAGATTTACTGGAGTAATACAAATGAAAAATGTAACATTTTTAAGTCAAATTATGAATATCTATATCTATCTATATATCTATATCTATATATATATACACACACACACACACACACACACACACACACACACACACACACACACACACATTCACTCACCGACCACTTTATTCGGTACACCATGCTAGTAATGGGTTGGACCCCCTTTTGCCTTCAGAACTGCCTCAATTCTTTGTGGCATGGATTCAACAAGGTGCTGGAAGCATTCCTCAGAGAGTTTGGTCCATATTGACATGATGGCATCACACAGTTGGCGCAGATTTGCCGGCTGCACATCCATGATGCGAATCTCCCGTTCCACCACATCCCAAAGATGCTCTATTGGATTGAGATCTGGTGACTGTGGAGGCCATTTGAGTACAGTGAACTCATTGTCATGTTCAACAAACTAGTCTGAGATGATTCCAGCTTTATGACATGGCGCATTATCCTGCTGAAAGTAGCCATCAGAAGTTGGGTACATTGTGGTCATAAAGGGATGGACATGGTCAGCAACAATACTCAGGTAGGCTGTGGCGTTGCAACGATGCTCAATTGCTATCAAGGCGCCCAAAGAGTGCCAAGAAAATATTCCCCACACCATTACACCACCACCACCAGCCTGAACCGTTGATACAAGGCAGGATGGATCCATGCTTTCATGTTGTTGACGCCAAATTCTGACCCTAACATCCGAATGTCGCAGCAGAAATCGAGACTCATCAGACCAGGCAACGTTTTCCAATCTTCTAATGTCCAATTTCGATGAGCTTGTGCAAATTGTAGCCTCAGTTTCCTGTTCTTAGCTGAAAGGAGTGGCACCCGGCGTGGTCTTCTGCTGCTGTAGCCCATCTGCCTCAAAGTTCGACGTACTGTGCGTTCAGAGATG
>NW_017805275.1:1542416-1548932 GCF_001891065.2 Hippocampus comes
ACACACACACACACACACACACACACTTAAGAAGCTAATATGAAACATTGCAAAACAGCATTTCCGAAAAAGATTCAAAGACAAAATAAATTGCAAGCCATGATGTGTGGAGACTTTGCTAAATAGCTTGGCAAAGCGCATGAGTAAGTGCCTGCCTTCGAGCACTGCATGCATGAACCCTAACCCTTAACCCCCAGCCCAGGCATCAGCTGACCTGGCCTGGATCGATGTCGCAGAGGGCACTGAGGTGAAGCAGGAAGTTGTTGTCAGGGAAGGAAGCCTCGGCATTGGGCACGCAGCTGTGATTGCCTGAAGAGAAAAAAAAAAAAAACAACAACAAGCAATAAAATGACTTTTGCTTTTGTGCTTGCAGTGAGAAACATGAAAGTCATGGTAACTTACATGAGCTTTGGACAAGAAAGAGTCCTGAGCCTTCACTGTTTAGAAAGTCTCCTGTTTCTACAGTGTAAGCAAGAGAAACAAGAAGTATCATCAATCTTTGTGTCCACACTGACTAATTGGAGGGGGGGGAGGGGGGGGCGCTACACCCTGTGGTTCCTACTTGCCAATTACCCATTCACGTATTTCTGAGGGCTGGGTTATGTTGCCTTGAAATAAAATATTTTTCGAAAATCCAAAACCCGATTTTGATTGCCCCTTTTCATGTTTTGAAACAGTTTTTCTCCAGCATTAACTTGGACCAACTCAGCTCAGGACCAAACCAACACCTTTCAGGTCAGAAAACGAAAACTAACCATCTTGAGACATACAGCTCCAAACGTTACTCAGCCTTTAGTTGGATTAAATGAGCATATTTTGGTGTGGTCTGGTTAGAATGACGCTGCACTTACACTGGCATGACTCATATCCTATTTTCAGCATAAAACATAAGAACTGTGTTCACTGGATCATGCAATTAAATCCAGCCAAAAAACTGCAAGTGTCACCTCTCTCAATGTCTTTGTACAACTGATCGATAAAGGAGTCCAACTGCGCTCTCTGCTGGGCAGGAAGCTCAACTGCATCGCAGGCGTGAACCCACTGACTCAGAGAGCTGACGGAACAGAAAGCATAAACGTGTTGAATCAAGGACCAAGGTGACGGATGCTCTTTAAAGGTCAATTGTGAAGTTATTTTAGAAAATCCCAAATGAAATATGTTTATGTCCCAAGTAAAATAATTCAACAAAGCATGAAAAAAAAATCTTTTTTTTTTGGAAATTTGTAATGTCGTTTTTTGTCGCAAAGTAATCGTTTTACCGAAGTGAAGAAATCGATTTGGAAAGCTTATCTGAGGGGATCCGCGTGTTCAAAGAGTTGGAGGACGAGCAAGTTGTTGGCAAGATGTATGTTGGACCATACATGTATGAGCCAGGTGCTCAAGATGCTGAAAGTTCGGACATGGAGTGGAGACAAAACCCATCGGGATTGGAAGACCGGTAAGCTATATAGACTGTGGTTGTTAGCCTAGCTCAGTGGTTCTTAACCTGGGTTCGATCGAACCCCAGGGGTTCGGTGAGTCCGTCTCAGGGGTACGACGGAGCCTCTCCCATGGCGGTTAAGACACACCCTACTCAACTTGTAAATTAGTTATGATACGCCCGATTGGCCATCACTGGCTGCAGATGATTACATTACATTGCTCGTCCAATCAGTGCTGTGGGAAATTTAGTTTGCTCAGTAGTCAACGTATGACTGTCGTGAGTACGTCATGCACGGTTCATTTTGTGCACAATTAAAAAAGCTTGTACTTACTGTATGTCGAGAAATGTTATTTACTTTTTTCTGTTTTTAACAAATTCATTTGTAAAAAAAAAAAAAAAAAAAACATTTTTATTTTTCACTAATGAACGGTTCGATGAATGTGCATTTGAACTGGTCGGGTTCAGTACCTCCAACAAGGTTAAGAACCATTGGCCTGGCTTTAGCTTAGTCTGTTCTTTTCTTTTGGCCACTCAAACAACACTGTTTGCCAGAATGTGAACAGTGCATCGCCACACAGCGCCGAGGCACGTCGCCGAATAACTCGATGACAATGGCAAAGAGCAGTTAACAAGAAAAAACAATACGTTACAATAGCCGACTGACGATTTGGCATTCTGTAGATGACATCACTTGCCGAGATTGCTGAACAAAAGCATTTTCATTGTTAAGTGCATTGCTATGGGTCTGAGTATGAACCTGAAATATGAAGAAAAGTATGCTTGAAATAGTTTTAGCACTAACTATTACTCAAAAGATGGTTGGCCAAGTTCACTTCACACTTGACCTTTAAAGGAAATACAAGTTGAATAAAGACCAGCCAACCTTGTGCCGATGCCTTGTCCGTTAGTGCCGACCAGAGCGAAGAGAGAGCGGAAGCCTTCGGGAACAAACCACTGGAACACAAACAATGCTACAATCATACATTAATTGAGCTTTACAAATAATACAACATTTACTGGTCATGTCATTCCGTACACACCTCACGCAAAAGCTGCAGCGATAATCTAACCATGCCATGCTGTCTGTTCAGTTAAACATACTATTTGTATCGATTATTATCTATTATTGTTACGGCTTGGAGTTTGTGGTGGTGCACTTTATTGTATAGGATTCCCCAGTCAACAGAACTGGCAAGTTTGAACATGTAATTTTTTATTTATTTTTTTAACAAACCCCCAAAATTCTTCCAAAAATGCTGATGAAGTTTCAAAATGTGTTTCCATGAGAAAAGGGGGAAATGTGGGAAAAATTACGAAAAACCGTGACAATTTCAAAACATAATATTGAAAAGAAAAAAAATGTACTGTATATGCAAATCAATATTCAAGTCAATAAGTCAAAATAAATCCAAATGGATCTCAGCAGCATTTTGAATTACAATGTGCAGGTGTATATACCAAATAAAGAGATCAATGAGTGAAAGGAGACTTTTGGGGTGATGTGAAGTGAGAAAACGGGTCAGAAATCTGCTCATATTATATGCAGACCTTTTGTTGTAGCCGTTTAATGTTTATGATGAGATTCAAGTGTATATATTTGCGTTTACCCGACTTAGCTGATCATCATACAGCGCCTCTTTGAAAAGACTCTGTAGCACTGTCAGCTGACCCTAAAAACAAACATTATTTTGGTCAGCTACTGCTTAGTTGCAAGTTGTCGATATTTTCCGCATTTTCCTTTTCCGGCAGCTGAGGAATATTTACCCTGAACTTCTCCCCGAGGAGTTTGTGGGCCAGCTCGTCTTCCTCATTGGCCGTGCGACTGCAGAAGCACGAGAAGAGCTTCTGCCAGTGTGCTTTGTCTTTGGCCTGGACCACAAATTAAAAACATTTTGTGAGCGGAGAGGAGGGATTCACAAAATAAGCGTCGCAGATAATTTTTGGGTGGGCCAACTGAAAGAGTAATGAGACCACAATTAATCCTCCGAAAACAACAACTAATTTACAGTGTATGATTAAAACCCGGGCAATTACCATTAAATATGGAACACAATACTTTTTTTTAATGCCACTTTTTTAAAATGATGATAACATTGAAGCTTTGAAGGCTATCTTCTATTTTAGTGGCTCCCGGGAGGTGGGGTTTGAAGGCAAGCGACTGGTGGGTGGCCTGCACCCATTGGGCCCGGCCAGGCTCGGCCCGAAAGGACAACATGGGGTCCCCCTGTAATGGGAATTTGACATCTAAAAGGGCAAAAAAATATAAGTAACTGTTCGTACCTTTGAATGCTGACCAGTTATTTTGCGGATAAGCAAAGTTGCCTGCTCATGCACTTGTGTGCATTCTGTGCAGCTGCTCAAAATGCTGATTGTGCTGACCTTCACCACCTCCCAACAAGATAAAACGAGAGCGCAAGACGAGAGGAGAAGGCTCCCTTGACAGATCTGTGAACGGTGTCTTTCCATGCTTTTTCTCAAATAAATCTCATCATTTTTTATAATACTTGTCTTGATTTCCCTGGACAAGACACCCCTTTTCATGGGCTCACCACCTGTGAGAGGGGCCTTCGGGATCGGATGCAATGTGACCTGGGCGGCGGCTAGAGGCACTCCTGTGAAGAGAGAGGTGCTGCTGTCAATTGATCACCAACCGGTGGTGTGTTGGCTCCGATGGATTGGGGAAGATGCCGGTCCAACATGGCAGACCCAAACGTATTGTGAGCATCTTCTGGCATCTGGCACAACTTCACTCAAGTCGCGGCCGGGGAAGACGGGGGAGATTGAGTCCAAGTGGACCATGTTCCACGGCTTTATTTTCAATGTGGCCGACAGGAGCAGTGGCTGTAAGGTGGTCGGTGCCTGGCATCAGTGCCTAAACCGGTTGGTGGACACCAACGTAGTGGATGCCGTCATGCTGAAGAAGGAGTCCTGTCCAGCCTTTTTGGCCTGCGGCACACTTGAGGCAGCTGATGGATATCGGATGGCCAAACTGAAACACATCTTTGGCGGTCGCCGAGGCAAAAACTCAGTCACAGGAGGAATTGGGTGAGGCCATGGAAAACAACGTGCGAGTGGCTTCAATGAAATTCTGCTCTGGCGTCTCAGAAGGGGAGCTGAGGGGAAATTACTTCAAAGACAGCTTCAATTCCATTGACACGCCTTTCTTTGAAGCAACAGAGTCTGGGAACTCTGATGTAGGTTCTCCTATCTCTGGGGTTGAAGTCGCCGAGGTGGTTAAAAAGCCCCTCGGTGGCAAGGCCCTGCGGGATGGAGGAAATCCGCTCAGATTTCCTCAAGGCTCTGGATGTTGTGCAGCCAGCCCTCTTGGTTGACTGACATGCCTCTCCAACACCGGATGGACATTGGGAACAGTGCTTCTGGACTAGCAGACCAGGGGAGTTGGTCCCCCTTTTTAGGAAGGGGGTCCGGAAGGTGTGTGTTCCAACTACAGGGCAATTCCACAGGCTTCCCATTAAGGTCTATTCAGGGGTGCTGGAGAAGAGGATCGGTCAGGAAGTCGAATCTTCGATTCAGGAGATACAGTATGGTTTTCATCCTGGATGCTAAAGACACACCCACCAGTAGGTGGATATAATGCCGGTTTGTGTATTGGGCAAAACAATTTCGGACGCCCGAAAATGGCACCAATGGAGAGACACGCTTCTGGGCACAGTTCAAACTTCAAGCGATTAGTTACGCAGAGGAACATGGCAATCAAATAGCCGCGAGATAATTTAAGGTAAACGAATCCACGGTTAGCAAGTGGAGGAAGCTGCAGAACAAGCTTCGCCGTCTTAACTGTGTTTCCACGGAAACAAGGCAAGGTGGCCCGAGCTGGAAGACTAACTCGAGCAATGGATTTAGATCAAATCATGAGCAAGGTTTGCAGAAGCCTGATATTGAACCTGTTCATTTAAATCAGATGTGTTGTAACAGGGAGACGGAAAACATGCAGGATTGCGGAACTCCAGGACTGGAATTGCCCACCCCTGGTTTACGTCTTTGTTTGAATAGACCTCAGACCAGTTTTGATTTTCTCGGTCTAACTTAGAAGCAGCAATGAAACATTGTGTTTTTGTTTTGTTTTGTTTTTTTAATCAAAATAAATATAAAAATTGCAAAGACAGATTGGTCACACTTAGATAATTAATAAGAAGTTCACTTTGTATTTTATGGTAAATTTTATTTAGAAAATATGTTATCTAGTAATGTGACTATATCAACTGTATCAATTCTATCAGGCTTCAAAGACCGTTGCTCGGCATTGTATTTGTCAAATCAATTGATTATACATCCTCTCTAATGTTGCCAGTGAAAGAGGTCCGGAATGTCATTGTGAAAGCATGCAGAGACAACATTACAACACCTCCAAAAAATAAATCCATAAATAAAATCATCTTACTTGTTGAACAGTGGCGACCATTCTGGCCAGAAGCATGATGCTGGAAGTCTCTGGAGGGTAATGCATGCTCCTGTGGCGAACAGAACGTTTACCATAGAATTCACAAGGAGTTCCTGAGACTAAAGGGAAAGGAATCACTCCCATCACCTCCAGGCATCTTTCAGCTTGTTGACAGGGTGGTCTGGATCTTCATAGGATGGCCCAAGACACAGCGCCCGGTGGTACTGATCCGCCGCAGCTTGGCGACACTCAGCGCTGCAGTACATCACCTGCAGGTGGTGGTGGGAGAGGTGGGGCGTGGAGTTAGTGTGTGTGTGTGAGTGTGTGTGTGTGTGTGTGTGTGTGTGTGTGTGTGTGTGTCTCTCTCTCTCTCTATATATATATATATATATACATTTTGACTGCTCCAAAGGAGAGAAACACCAGGACGCGCCAGCATGTTTCTGACGTGTTTAGAGCCTCGCCAAAGACGTCAACCGGTTGCCACACCAACTCGGCCCCCTTCGATGGCACGCCGGCAAGTTGGCAACCCGAGCCGCGCGTCTTTGCTCTTCATGTTTTGTCATCGAATGAGCCGCACGTCAGGGCGCATGACACGAGTTGTTTCTCGGGAGCCGAAGCTCCGTCGAGCGCCGCGGCTACTCATGAATCACCTGCAGACAGGCCAGGAAACCATCAACCGTAACCACCC
>NW_017805275.1:1558140-1626051 GCF_001891065.2 Hippocampus comes
TATATATATATATATACACAGATTCATTCAACGCATAGCAACAAAGTTTAAAAGGCCAATTGCTACCAGAAATCTGAAATAAATATCATTTTGATACTATTCATATGGTCCATTCATATACAAGTCTGTATGCTCGTCTCCTCCTCCTTGTGAAAATGAGCAAAGCCAGAGCGCTCTTTTGCATCAATGAAAGCTATATCTTGTCGTAGAAGTGTGAAAAAGGCTTCAGTTGTCGTCTTTTGCTGCTACCTTGTGGCATTTATACTTGCGGAGGGGGCGTCAATCACTTCTGTTGTGAACTGCATTTTAAGTTATTTCTAGTTCATACTGCAACCTGTGGGCTGTACCTTGGAATGTTTTCAGCCCAGCCCAATGGAACAAAAGCAGAGGTAAAGAACTAATAAAACAACAGCAAAACACAGAGTTAATCCTCTGACCATGGATGAAAATAAATGAAGCATGAACATTTCCTGAACATCTAGTGCATTAGTTTCCAGAAAATATTGGTCAAATTCCAAGTTTTCCAAAGTTGAAATTAGAAATGCCATTACGGTGACTTCCTGCGCAGACCGACCTGACAGTGAGGGCAGACTTGGTGGTGCTGCGGTTGAACGGGACAGAGTTCCGGATAAGGAAGGCTGAGGGCTGGATTGCCTGCGAGTCTCCGAGCATTCTCCTCTGCTGTCTCGAGAGCTCGCAAACAGTAATCACATGCTGTTAAAAACACAATTCAAATGTCAATAATGAGACATGCATTATGTACACACATGCAGATTGAGTCTCACCTTTATATCTATACAAAGCATTCCACAGGAACTGGGCACAGACAAGTGGGCGCTCAATGAAAATGACCTCTCCCTTCTTGATGCTTCTCTTGGCGAACAGCCCTTTCCCCTTAAAATGCATGTTAAAGTGCAACTGTTAAACTCAATGAAGCCAAAATTGAACAAATTCATCCTTTTTCTAGAGCACTTGACTGGTCACCAGCCAATCGCAGGGCACATATAGACAAATAATTAGTCACACTCACATTCATGTCATTGGACAAATTAGATTCTTTAATGATCTTTATGTGTGTTTTTAGAATGCGGAAAGAAGCCGAAGTACCTGGGGGAAAACTCACACAAGCTCTGAGAAAACATGCAATTCCACACAGGGCCTGAGTCAAGATTCAACCCGAGAACCTCACAAATCTGAAGCAGACATGCAACCTACTCGGCACACATGATGCCAAATTAAACAAATGTTTCCTATTACATATGAGTTACATTATGAGTGAGGCCTGAACAATATATATTTTATCCGGGGCTAATTCTGATTTTTTTCTAGCATATCAAGTTTTTGAGACATTTTAATTTTTTGGTTTGACCTATAACAGTTCGCGCAATATGGATTTTACAATGCACTGTAATTATTGCTATCCTGTTTGGGGGAAAATATGACTAAATATTCAATCAAAGCAAAACAATCAGAGCGAAATAATAATAATTTAAGTTTAAGTATATTTGTAATCCCTGATTACAAAAAATGTGTTGACCAATTTTGCCTGCAAGATGTCAATCTACATTTCTTATGTTAATGCTGTATCAAAAATGGAAAAACACCCAATATTGTGAACAGCACATACATATGTTATCTGCAATTGTAGGCACGTATAGACAAACTGAATGGATATCGTACAGTTACAGTAGGAAGAATACATGTGCAACAATGGATGGACGTTTTACTTTCCGAAAGACGGTGAATAAAGCCCACTTTCTTGGACACATTCCACCACAAAAATCTCAAACGTAACCGAGTCAACAAACTAACCTTGATGTTGTCTATAAATCGCACTTCCACCCCGCCTGCAACTTTGTCAGGATCCACGCAAAAGGAAAACATGTCATGCACGGGAGCCGCCATGTTGGCAACGAACTTTAACCTCCGTCATACTCGTGTGCTTGCAGAAACTTTTATAGCGCGCCTTCTAATGACCACCATGTGAACTGCACTGAATAGGCGCATAACAACAAAAAAAAAAAATACAAATGATTACATTACCAAAATCAAAGAATAGTAATTATGACTCATAACATAACAAACGTGTTATACTCATTGTTCAAATTTGATAGAATTAAATATAAATAAAAATAATAATATTCACGTGGGTTTTCTCCGGGTACTCCGGTTTCCTCCCACATTCCAAAAACATGCATGGTAGGCTGATTGAACACTCTGAATTGTCCCTAGGTGTGAATGTGAGCGTGGATGGTTGTTCGTCTCTGTGTGCCCTGCAATTGGCTGGCAACCGATTCAGGGTGTCCCCCGCCTACTGCCCGAAGACAGCTGGGATAGGCTCCAGCACCCTCCGCGACCCTAGTGAGGATCAAGCGGTTCGGAAAATGAATGAATGAATAATAATATTCATACTAATAGCAATACGGGGCGTCCCGGTGATCTAGTGGTTAGCGCAGGGGTGTCAAACTCATTTTACATTGTGGGCCACATACGGCCTGGGTAGATGTCAAGTGGGCCGGACCATTAAAAATTATACCATACTCTGCTATAAATAGCCAAAATAATATGTCTTTCCTTTGTTTTGGTCTAAATAAGCACAGGACCACTAGGAAAATGTTGAAATTTAATGAACATATCTTTTACAAAACATTTCATGAAGCACCTAAGATTTACTTTTATCATTCACATATATGCATTGAAACTGATCCCACTGACTGTACAAAGGCACAAAACTTTAACAAGTAATTGGTATTGAAAAATATAGTAATGCATTTTTAAGATTAAACGAGATTTATGAAGAAAGGAATTTTTAAACCATTTACACGAGCATATAAAATCTAAATGTAATCCCTGCCTACAACTTACAAACTAAGGAGAGTGCCATAATATGTGTAAAGAATAAAGTATTCACATGTCCTTGATAGCGTCTGCTGTGTTGGGTCTGTCTCAGTGACAGACTGAGGCTGCGGTTGTCTTCTTCTCTGATCAAAACAATGTTGTCTTTTCCTCTGATCAAAACAGTGTGTCCCCCTAGCGGATATTCCATGAATTGCACCTTATTAAAAATATTCATTCCATGTCTTTTATGCATTTTTTCACTTTTAAATTATCCTGCGGGCCTGATCAAACCTCCTTGTGGGCCGGTTCCGGCCCGCGGGCGGTATGTTTGACACCACTGTTCTTAGCGATCGTGAATAAAGTGCAAATAAAACACCCATTACGCACACTACCAAAACGTGCAAGCCAACTTTATTCATCTGCCCTGCGATTGGCACCCGGTTCAGGGTGTACCCCGGTTCAGGGTGTACCCCGCCTACTACCCGAAGACAGCTGGGATAGGCTCCAGTACCCCCCGCGACCCTAGTGAGGATAAAGCAGTTCGGAAACTGGATGGATGAATGAATGAATGAATAGTAATAATAATAATAATAATAATAATAATAATAATAATAATAATAATAATAACCTACAAAATCCACAACCGCATGTAGATTAATTTAAAAGTCAAGCTAGCTGATAGCTGGCTGGACAGACATGAACTAAATGTAATTTCGGTCAAACGTTTAATTGAGAAGACAAGAAAACAATAATGGATGGATGGATAAAGTTCTAGACCAGTGGTTCTGAAACATTTTGCACAAAGTACCACGTCAAAATAAATAAATAAGCATGGCATGCATTTAATACAAAATACATTTCATTCCTAACAAGTAAAGGTAATATTATTGTAAGCCACTGTAACAAAATGTACAGTTGAACATCAACACTGTGTTTAAATATATGAAAATAAAAACGTATGTAATTAATTAATGATCGAATGAAAATGTTGGGGTACTTGTACACAGTTTCAGAACCACCATTATAGACAGTACAAAGACTGGTTTGGGTTTGGTTAATAGTGAAAATAATAAAAGAATGACATTATTCAACAAAATATATTAAGTAAATTTATTTAGTGTTTTAAATCATGCACTTTGCACCCAATAAGCTTTTGGTGTAAATTATACAAATATTCAAAAACAACAATTTCATGTTATTAGGAGTGCTATAAAATCGGTCCAAAAACTGTGTGCAAAATAAGTTATTAGGAATGCCTACTGTACGATACAAAGAATGACAGAGTTTGTTTCACATTGTTGGTATTAAAATACTTGTGTGCGTGTTTAAAATGCCTTTAGACACTTTGAAATCATGTACAAATTTTTCCATCCACATATTAGAACAACAGTCAAGTAGACTGTCATTGCACTATTATTGTTTATTGCAGTGCTTCTCACAGTTAAGAGAGGAGAATTAACCCTGCAATATCTAAAAATAGAGTAAAACTAAAAACATCACTTCATATTGTAAAGGTAAGAACATACATCCAGTGAGAGACAACCTTGCTAATCATTTAAACAAATTAACAAGAACTTGAGGAATGCAGGTTATTGGACACATTTGTGGTCATGTATGGTACAATTAAATACAATGTAAAACTCCATGCGCCGTGTTGTATGCCAGCTGATAGAATACATTGATGGTAATATGATTCATCGTACACATGCTGTTTACTAAACCATTTACATTCTGTATATTAATTATGAAAGTATTGCTTGGAGGAACATTATCAGTCGCCTCAAAGGGTAAAAGTTCTGTCGTTGTTTTTGAGCCGGTTCATAAAACAATGACAACCGCTTCGCTGGTTCATATATTATGTAGAAATTCCAAAGAAATGAAATTGAAATGTACAGAATTGCATAAATAATTTTAAATTATTTCATATATTCTTTTGATACTAAAACGATTTAAAATATGAGAGTTACATATAAAATATTTATACAAATCCATTATTATTATTGTTTAGATTGTTGTTATGAAAAACATCATTGAAAATATTTCAAGCAATACAAGTTTTTGATGCGCTCTTGTGGCAAATACCATTATTGCATGTTTAAACTATTAATGTGCCTTCCAGACAGTTTCTTTTTTCGTGGCCTATTTACAACACAACATATGATTTGAATAAAACTCACTTCATATGATCATATTTCTATCCATACAAAGCGGCGATAAGATTCCATGTTAACATTCTTCTCATCTCATCCTTGTTTCTTCTCGGACGGTCAAGTCAGCCATCATAAACCTTTGTTGTAGGTCACCATCTTGCAATCTGTTGCCATGGCGATCTCAGGCTCCAGGCGAGACACCTCAATCTGTGAGGAGTTGAAAAAAAAACATATGAGAGAGGCCTGAAGGTTAGATTCTAATTGGAAAAGAAGAGAGCCATCCGGGCTGCGAGGGCGCTTGAGAGGCATGGTAGGTTTGAATTGGAAGTTGAAGCCCAGCGACCTTGAATCATTAATGTGCTCATAATGTACCTGTGACATCTGTGGGAAGAGGCTGATGGCCACAGGCAGAGACAGCCCAAACGTAAGCAGACACACAATGCTGTGGATGGGCAGCATCAGTCTGCGGTTCTTCTGTAGGAAGGGCAGCCTGCAATGTACAAGCAGACATTTATTCAGAAAAAAAAAGAGAAGACGAAACGGGAGTGAGGCTCCACGTGCACATCGATCTCTCAGAAGCCTGCAGTTATTTTGGGAACTGCGAGGGAGCCGGGGGTGGGGGTTGGTGGGACATGCAGGATTGTGAGCTTCATCTTGTACAAAAATCACCTCAAGGTGCAATTACTCAACCTGGCTTATTATTCATTAACAAAGCTCACTGCAGAGCTTCATGAAAAAACATAAGTAGATTGAATTCAAGTGAGCGTGATATTGCATTCTCTCACATTGTGTATGATGCAGTATTTCTTCAGAAAGGAGTTTGCATGCGGCTCGGGTCCAAAATGTATGGCCAGCCATTGCTGAAACCTGCTGCTAATCAAAACAACAGCGCCTGCTGAGCTCTTTCTCATCAATTAGTGTGGCGTCATACTGCGTGTCAAAAACAAGTACCTCGCACACAACAACAGAGTATATTACGAGACAGCATCTTTAGAGACAATTAGCGTTCCAGTAGATGTGCTTATATTCTGGGAGACTTATTACTTCTACCCTTTCAGCCTCATTTCTACCATCTGCAACAATGTGGTATGTAAGATGGATTAAAGTGACACCGTGAACATGTATAGGGGAACCGTTATAAGTAGGGGTGTCATGTCGTATCGGTACGTACGTATACGGCCAAATGATTCGACACAAAGCGATCTAACGTTGTAATTTCAATTAGATATTTTGATACGGTAAAAATGGCTTTTCTGCAAATAAACCTATCTTGGCATCGCTGAGGATGCAATGTGATGCAATTTATTTTTTTTTTTGGGTGGAGGGAAGTCACTTTCATCCTTGAGTTGCGCTACAAGTTTTGTTATTTTCTGCCCCCTGTTAATTAGGAGACTAAAGTCAGACAATTTTACGAGTTAATAGAGGTCTCTTTTATCAAGTTAGCTCTACAAAAAGAAACTGACTGTATTTTATCCAATTTTTACACGAACGGGATGTCTGAAACCAATATGAACAAATACCATACCTATTTGTCATGTCCTTGTTTATGATGATACTAATGCAGCGTGTTGTACCGGAGACAAATTCCTTGTGTGTTCTACATACTTGGCCAATAAAGATGATTCTGATGATTCTGATTCTGATGTCGTTTTCACAGGACAGCGACGATATATTAGACTGGGGTGATTTGCTCTTGTGTATTTTAAAATGAGAAGTAGCCACGATTGCAAGTTGTGTGCACAGCTGTCATGCATGGACATTGCTCTTCCAGATTTTCAGGTTTGAACATTTCTTAGTTGGCCGCAGGCTGATTCTCCGACTGATCATGATGTTCAAACACGCCTTGTTAGGTTCTGGCATGTTGGGATGGACAGTTTGTGATGTTCGTGGCCATATGCTTGTCTTGGTTGCGGGTTTACACAAAATGGTAAAGAGTGGAAATGTATTTGTAGTTTTACTACCAGTGCCACGCAACGTCATTTTCTCTTACTTTTTCTTAAATTAAAATAAATAAATACATTTTCAATTTCCTGCATAAGAATATGGTGTGACTTTTAAAAAATGTTGTCTTGAGTATACTGGCTTTTTTCTTTACTATAATGACTGTAATAATAATAATAATAATAATCCTAATAATAATAATAATAATAATAATAATAATAATAATAATAATTGTCTTATTATTATCTACATATAATTTTATACGTAATTTTACTCGATTGTTATAGTTTTATATCTAAAATGTCTATATAGTTTTACCATAATTTTATTTCAATACAGTATTCATTTCAAAATGTCATGTTGACATTAATTTATTCAATCAGCATTTTGTTTTTAAATACTTTGAAATTTGAATATTTCATTTATTATTAATTCTTCCAAAATGATGACTTTTACAATTTCATATTATTATTATTATTATTATATAATTCTAATCATGTTAAGTTATGACTATTTATAAAATGTTGTATCATTATATTTATTCATATACTTTTGCAAAATTGTTTCCTGATATTTTATTTAGTTATTTATATAGAATTTGCTGACTAATTAACTATAATGCTCTTTTCAAAAAATATATTATAATTAAATTTTATCATATAACTAAATGTTATGACATATTTTTCCATATATATTTCCAAGATATTATCAACATTTAATTATAACACCGTATTCCCTGAACTATGACCAGCATTTTATTAACTGCAATGACTTTTTATAATAAGCATTTTGCCATGATAGTTGTAGATACCGGTATTTTTTTGTTACATGATATATTCTGATTTCCTTCTCGACCGACTGGCTGGACAAATGATGCTGTTTTTTATTTATTTATTTATTTTTTGCTTCACAGATAGAAGGGCAGGCTCTATGTTAAACTAAGGTAACCCATTTTTGGTTCCACGGCCAGTCGGGGTCTCAATGGAGGTTGTGCTCTGTGTATGTGTGCCAACCTCTCGAGGTAGGACATGATGATGGGGGGCAGCACAAAGATGGGCATGGGGAGGACCACACGTGTGAACGCCGTCTCTGCGATGGCCTGCGGGACGACAGCATTGTGCACACGCTTCACTTCCAAACGCACATTTACAGTAATTCCCTCCGTCGGGAGAACAGATGGCTGCCGCGTGACATGAGGGGCAAATCATTCCTTTTATCGGCCACCTTCGAAAGTGGTACTCACATGTGTGGCTGCGATTTTGGAGGAGCCCACCACCTTCCCGTTGGCGTCGAGCACGTCGATGCCTTCTGACAGCTCGTTGTGTCTCATCAGGGCCACGTTGCAAATGTTTGCACTTGCTGAGTATCAAGATTTGAAAAATACAATACAATGCGAGATTACATTAAGGTGTTCAGTTTAGGGCTGGGCAGCAAAGACTTTGATTGATGACAATTGTGGCCTTTGAAGAACGTACCAACTGCTGGAAATGGGACAAATCTCTGTATTATCATTCTGGTGGCAGGACTCAGTTTATTGGCCTTCTGAATAAGCACATTCAATCCCACCTAAAACACATTCAAATACTTTTTAAACACATGACACTTGTACATATATCTAACGTGAATTAAATTACAGTGAACCTTCGCATATGCACGGTTCGAGATTTACTGCTGATTTTCCGGAAACTATCCTTGTTTAGTCATGGGAAAACCTGCCTCTTTGCTCTTTTTGTGCTCAGGCCAAAGTTGCGTCTCACATTAAAAAACAAAAGAAAAAAAAAAAACCCCGAAAGCAACTGCCACTCCGCAAAAATGTGTATGACTGCTTATGTAAATAGTTTAAGTCATGTAAAATAAATTATGATCCCAAAACTGTTTGTCATTTAAAACTCATCTTACAACATTACTCTTAAAAATTAAAGGCTTCCAGATAATTTGATCCGCTTATCCTCATGAGAGTTGTGGGAGCCTATCCCAGCTGTCTTTGGGCAGTAGGCGGGGGTACACCCTGAACTGGTCACCAGCCAAACACAGGGGTACACATAGACAAACAACAATTCACAATCTCAATCACACCGAGGGACAATTTGGAATGCCCAATC
The DNA here is from genome assembly GCF_001891065.2 of Hippocampus comes. Lineage (NCBI taxonomy): Eukaryota > Metazoa > Chordata > Actinopteri > Syngnathiformes > Syngnathidae > Hippocampus > Hippocampus comes. The sequence continues at coordinate 1,567,172 of NW_017805275.1, forward strand.
AATCTGGAATGTGGGAGGAAATTGGGAGTACTCGGAGAAAAGCCATGCAGGAACAAGGAGATAAATAAAAATTGATAAAACACACACACACACACACACACACACACACACACACACACACACACACACACACACACACACACACACACACACACACATATAACCAAGACTCTCTGTAACAACCCAGGCTAATCCTGACATGCTAAGCTTGTCTCTGAATTGAGATATATCACTCAACATAGTTCCTCGACACTAATTTCTATTTAGCCAGGTCTTTGGCAGAATCACTGGCCATTCGAGAGCACAAAAGAGCACAAAAGTGCAAATAGATGAGTTGTTCCGTGAAAAGCTGGCAATGGTTACATGGAAAAAACAATAACTGGTGAATTTGTGAAAATCGAACCCTGATTATGCAGAGGATCACTGTACATGTAGTCAATAAATTGTGTGGATTCTTGTTTTAATGCTATTATTAAGAGACTCACTGCGATAGACACAGCACTGGTCACAGCTCCAAAATAACCTTGCAGGAATCTGGATGTGGGCGTTGGCTGCAAAGGATTACACCAAAAAAACCAAAAACAAAAACAAAAAAAAATTTTTTTTTTATTTATTTACCGTACTTTACAAGGATATCGTGAGTACAAATCTAAAGTGGTCCCGTTTACCTTTGTGGCATTGCGGTTGGCGTAGTTGACACAAGCATTGTGACTCTGATTCAGCCACTGGAGGAAAGGAGTACATTATTTGTTTGTAGATGGGGAAATTAATGGATAGATTGAGAGAGAGAGAGAGAGAGAGAGAGAGAGAGAGAGAGAGAGAGAGAGAGAGAGAGAGAGAGAGGAATAATGAATGAGAGAGAGGGTGATCGAGAGAGTGACAGACAGACACACAGATAGATAGACAGACACACAGATAGATAGATAGATAGATAGATAGATAGATAGATAGATAGATAGATAGATAGATAGATAGATAGATAGATAGATAGATAGATAGATAGATAGATAGATAGATAGATAGAAACATGGACATATAGAAACGATTAATACATTTCACCACCGCATCCGATCTAGATGCACTTATCTTATGGGGAAACAGAACAATAGTCAAATTGGAAAAAATATGATAACTGTATAAGTATAACTGTAAGTAACTACACACACACACACACACACACACACACACACACACACACACACACACACACACACACACACACACTAACATACACTTTTTTTGTATATACTTTTACCTGCCATATTATGGTGGACACCACTGTCTGATTGGGCAGAAGAAGGCCGATGACCTACAGTAGATGAAAGTCAAGGAAGAAGAGTTTATTTTGGAGCAAAATCCAAAATTAATCTTCCTCAATCCCACCAAAATGAGCATGATAATGACATCAGTGTTTGGCCGAAGCACATGATTAAAGAAACAAACACCACGGGACTTACAATGGGTGTTCCGAATGGTACGTAACCTGTGTGGGCCGAAAAAAAAAAAACAAAAAAACAACAACACTGAGTAAACAGAAGGAGAACAACATGGATGACTTCCGGAAAGATCTTCATCTTCTCGTACCTGACATTCGGAACGGCATGAAGATCTTGTCGCCTGTATCAGGATGAATGATGGCCTGAGATGACATCATGACAGTATGACATCATCATCATGTGATCGGCTCAATGAGGTTTGAGAGACCTTACTACTCACCACTCACCTGTTTGACCTTTTGGGCTTCCCACAACTTCACAAGACAGGTGAAAAGACGCATAGGGGCATATGAAATGAACCAGCAATAATTTGTCCTTACTTCTCTGAAATTAAAATATCATCTTCCGTCAATTTCACATGAATGATGTTACCTGAAGATTGGAGATCCCCGGTGGAAGTGTTCCATGCTTGAAGTCATCCAGGAGTTGGATGCTCTCATTGAGTTGTTTCTGAAAGGAAATGGCAGAAACATATTTATTTTGGAGCACCACCAATGAATTATTGAGGTGGTTTTAGTCTCACCGTGTCTGATATAAAACAAAGTGGACGTTCTATATTCAGTGTGACAAAAGTCTTGAATGGTAAGGGCAGTCTTTACAATAACGTGGCCACTCCCTTTCATCTTTGGTGAAACTCAACAGTTCTCTCACAATTGCATGAGGCAGATGATACTGCCTGGATGATGAGTGTATACACAGCCAAGATGACCTCGTCAAAGGCAAAATAGTGAGAGACTTCTCCAATGTAGCCATTTTGCTTGCAGTCCAACTGTCTCCTTGCATGCAATTTTTTATGAAATTCTATCTTTCATTATTCTCAAAGTGGGGCGGCACGGCGGTCGACTGATTAGCACGTCTCCCTCACAGTGCAGAGGTGCAGGGTTCGATTCCGGCTCCAGGATTCCTGTGTGGAGTTTGCATGTTCTCCCCGAGCCTGCGTGGGGTTTCTCCGGGTACTCTGTGTTTCCCCTCACATTCCAAAAACATGCATGGCAGGTTAATGGAACACTCTAAATTGTCCCTAGGTGTGAATGTCAGCACAGACGGTTGTTCGTCGATGTCTGCGCGGGTGTACTGGAGCCTATCCCAGTTGTCTTCGGGCAGTAGGCGCGGTACACCCTGAACTAGTTGCCAGCCAATCGCAGTGGTATGGTCAATTCCTCACAAATTTCTTGAAACAAATTAGGTTAAAAAAGATGATCATCTGCAAACCATTAAATCAGGGGTCCCCAACCTTTTTGCCCCGGTTTATGTCAGACAATATTTTCAGGGACCGGCATTTAAGGTGTGGCGGAAATAATACAACAAAATAATATGGTATGAGCTGCATGAAAACTGTGATGTTTTCGAAATATAATAATAAACACAAGGAGCGTCTAATCTGGCCGCAACACTCTGATCGCTATGGTAATGTTTAACGCCTTCAAAATACGATACAACGCAAATTCAAAGTGCATGAAAATGACTCAGGGGACCCCTGCATTAAATGACAAAGTTCAAAAGGAAAATTCCTGGACAACTCTATGACTTCAGTTTAAAATGGGAATATGTTTTATTTTATTTTATAAGGCAAAGAAAAGAAGATGTAGTTTTCATTATAAATGTGTTACTCATTCGAGCTCAATTCTATCTTGACAAATGCAAATATTTTAAACACTTTTGTAAGTATTTACATAAAATTGATCAGTAGCTCACTGAACAAAAAGTAAATAAAACAGTCAATACTACTTCCAAACTTTTTGAATGTACCTATGTATACCCCCTTGCATATATTATATGTTTAATTTTTTTTATTATTATTGTTCTTGTATTCTTGCACCTCTCAATAATAATAATAATTATCATCATCATCATCATAATTTACCAAGACGGAAACCTCCGTGCAAAGAGCATGGAAAACAGATTGCAGCAGAAGAACGTCTTCCATGTCAAGATCAATGGAGCTTGATCGCGGATGTATCTGTGTGAATAATTTTGACCCACATCTCTCTCCATATTGGTTCTGTGTGTGTTTACGTGCCCTGCGACTGGCCTCTCACACAAAGTCAGCTGTGGTAGGCTCCGAATAAGCACCAGCAATATGGATATATTTTATTTTATTTCATTGCATGATATTTTCAAAAGGCAAACACAAACACACTGTTGCTTTTATGAGTTCAAGAAAAAAAAATAATTGTGGGCATTTGTAGTGACAGTTTATGGTTTTATATATACAAAAGTAGCTTTACCTCTGACACAAAGAGTGTGCTTGGGTCGATGATGTCCACAAAATGTCTCAGGCGGCCAAGAAAGGAACCCTGGATCAGAGACACATTTCAAACTCACCCAAAAGCAACACTTGAGAACAAACGTCATCGAAAGCCCCGAAAGTCGAACAATTTGGAATTCAACCCAAACATTTCTGTAAAAATACGCTTCACTTCAGAGTTTGCATGCAGAGGGGACCCTTTTCAAGAGACCTGCGGGTCAAGCTTCCTTTTGTGTGCTGCCTTTTTTTGTGTGCTGCCTTCACTGTCCCCTGTCAGCTCTTGCCAAGTGCAAAGCGGGAGTGCCAGCAGTCCGAACAGACGCAATAATAATGCCAAGAGCCCGTTTGGCACACCAGACGGACAAAAACGAGGCAGCTTCAATCAAACGCCATGGAAGATGTCCATCGCTGCAAATAGGATGGCGCAAACCCTATTTTATACTATTTTAATTTATTCCTGCAAATGACTGGCAACGACCTTCATGGCTGCTCCTGAAGTGTAAAAAAAAAAAAAAAAAAACAAAAAAAAAAAAACACTCTTATGATGCCTTGACTGTCTCGGCCTTCCGTGTTGCTGCTGGAGGAGACGGGCTCCATGCAAGGAGCCAGCTTTAATTATGCATGAGTTCTCGCTCTCTTGGGGCAACACAACGAGGCCTGCACAGACGCAGCGCAACACACTGCGCACACAAAGCGCGCCGAGATTTAGGGCTGATTCAAGGACTGGCCTCCTTTTTAGCAGCGACGTTTGAGAAAGTAAAAAACATGCCCGATACATTAGTACAAAAAAAAAAATGTTAGAGTATATTAGCTTCTGATTGTCATTTGTTTGCTCGTGAGCAGGATCACACAAAAACGGTGGGATGTTTTTTCGACTCTGCTTAGTGGTGAGGCAAGAAACCATTCATTTAGATGCAAATTATGAAGCAATATCTTTCATGTATTTTTTTGAATATAAGATCTCTGTGAAAGTAAGTACGAATGACCCACATTAGGATTGGAAAGCCTTGGCGGAGGTCCAGCCTCTCTATAAGCCATTCCAATGCAGTTAATTTGTTTCTTTAATAAGAACCATGTCAACTTTGAAGTAGTGTGCTTTATAAAAGCATGCAGCAATGATAACAACACAACTTAATACAATGGAAATAAATGAAGCAGTTTTTGCATTGTGATTTCATGCATTTATTCAATGGCCTTTGTGTGTCTGGTAAGCGAGGGCATTATAATACACACACACACACACACACACACACACGGATTTTTGGCAGAAGATTAAGAATACATGCCTGTGAATATAGTTATTTTGTCAATCTACTTGTGTTTTCATGTGGGATAGCATTAAGCAGGTGGACTTTTGTAAGGCAAAGTTGTGTGGTATAGTTGAATACACAATGTGTAAGGCTATGTTAACACTGTACCTCAATTCCAATTTTTTTGCCCATATGTGATACGAATCCAATTTTTTTGTGCAGCGTTAACAGTACAATTATGATTTTTTTTTTTCCCAAATCCGACCTGGGCCTCTGGCATGTGGATATAAATCGGACATGTATGCAATGCATCTGCAGTATGAACGCTTATCCGTACACATCCGACCCATATGTCATCGAAAGCTGCGCGCGGGTGGGGCAGAGTGCTTTTAAGGGAGACTACTGACAATAATCATCGGTGAGCCTGCATTGTTTTGAGTAACTGTTGACTTTACATTTGACTTGAAACATGAAGCGTAAAGTGGACATTTGTGGTGATAATAGTAATTCACCCACGCAAAAAGTTCATTTATTACCCGTGGCAATGATGTGACATCATCGGTAGTCGACATGAAATGAGAAGCTTGACGAGCGTCCCCTTAATTCCCCAAAATGTTTCTACCAGCTCCTCCTTCGCTACTCTGACCATATGAGATGATAAAAAGATGAGCCTCGACATGCGAAACTATACTTCTGCAAATACTGCGCCATGTGATGTCTTTTGGGGGGGGGGGGGGGCATGTCATTTAACGTTGTGCTTTGTGTTCATACGTGTCACATCACGGATGCATTTTGCATATGTTTTTGTAATATGAATGAGTACATGAAAAAAACAACAACAAAAAACTGGACCATCATGCCTGCAGTGTGTACGCAGCCTGATCCTCTTTGTTTTATGTTTAGTTTGGCAGTAAACTTCAACTAGGATGAGTGGTAATGAAAAGTTGTTCACTGTATGCCAAACTGCTGCTTTTTATTGTGTTCATATTTAGCGCTCATATTTAACAAAATAATATTCACAAGGCAAAGCAAAAAATAAATAAATAAATTGACCAAGCACTGGCTTGTATTTCCAAAAACGTGTGCACGTTTGCATAAACGAGTGATGAAAATCCAACATTCAAGTTCATTTTGAAGAAATTTGAGGTCTTGCCTGAGAATGAACATGGCAAAACCTCTGAAAATGTTCTCTTTTTGTGAGAAATTCCAGGCAGTGATTAGCTAGTTTGCCTCACGGTGGATATATCCAGGTTCAAAGCTCAGCTGTGACTCTCCATTAGACCCTCAAAAAAAAATTCACTGATGTATTTATTTTGTTAATTTTCGTGAACTATAATAACCTTGGTTGGGAGTGCCTCTGTTGGTTACCAGCCAAGTGGTGCACTCCATTTTTCCCCACTAACTTCAAGACATTAATCAATTCAATGCATATGGAAGCATCCTTAACAATCAGTTATTGACCGATTCATTCGTATCCCAATGCATGTTCTGCACACAACGGATATGGAATCAATTTGAACTGTGCTGTGGTGATTGAATAAGACCAGAAAAGAGAAGTGTCTTCTCTGGACTTTGCTCAGTGCAGCAGGAGGTAAATAATTCCCACAGGCTGCCGCTGAATCAGCGAAAAAGTGAGCCTTTAAAACGTGAAGGTCACTTTCATAAGGCTGACCAATGTAAATGTTTAATCACTCATTTGCAGGAATGGAAAATAGGTTTCATTCGATGGAGGGAAACAGCTCATCATTCTCGGTTGTGGGATGGGGGTGGAAAGTCGGGCACCTTTTTTCAGTCATGGGACAGTTAGGATTTTACACCTAGGGCCAAAGTAAATTCATGACCAAATAGTCCATCCATCCATCCATCCATTGTCTGAACCACTTTATCCTCACAAGGGTCACGGGGGGGCTGGAGTCTATCCCACCTGTCTTTGAGCAGTAGGCGGACTACACCCTGAACCGGTTGCCAGCCAATCGCAGGGCACACAGAGACGAACAATCATCCACGCTCACACTCACACCTAGGGACAATCTAGACTAGTGTTCAATAAGCCTGCAACCAAATAGTCACCTATCCATTTTCTATATTGCTTAAATAGGTGCATGTGAGCTGGACTGGGGATGAGTCGGGTGTGTTTAGGGTGGCACTGATAAATGAAATTTCTAAGTCCAATGCACCACTGTACATTCTTGACACCAATTACTACTTTCCTAAAATAACTTTGGTGGTATCGTGTGACAGTTTGGGCGTTGCATATCGACACGGAGCCCAAGATTCGTAAATAAGGGAGTTTGGCAGTAAAAAGCCGAGCGTAACGTGAACATGATACATAAAATAGCTCAATGTGCACATGCAAGGGGTGGGAAAAAATTCTGACACTTCAGTAATAATTAACTATTCGCACAAAGTAAACTCGTTCAACTGCGTGTTTCAGCTGAAAAAAGTTTGAAAAGGAGCGCCCAAAAGTGCATGCAGGAAAAAGTGTGAAGAAGTGGGAAGCATCCCGAGCGAAGGCGAGGAAGAGGAGGATGAAGCTGCCTGTTTCCCCACCCGAGGACCCCTTCTGGTCGTCCTCCCTCACTCTCAAACCAAATGGCACACCGAGATAAGAGAGATCAAGACGGCTTACCTGGTCGTACCGCGACCCGCCGAGCTGGAACGCAGGACAAGCCGTTGCCTGCGCCATGACAGCCCGCTGTTCTTTTTTATTAATGAACCTCAAGTACAGGCAACTCCTCGCCGTTCAAAGTAGTGGTGGGGAAAAAGGAGGCTTGCTGCCAGCGGCAAAGCCTGCTGGGAAATGTAGTCCTTTCCCGCCCGCTGTCGCTAGCTTAGCAACAGAGCGTGACTACGCCTCTTAAAGGATCGATGACAGGCAGCAGGCTGTTGCATAACTGGCGCGATCGATCGTGCTGCTCTGTTAACATTTGACGAAGAGCCGGGAGACATATAATCATATCACCAAACAATGTGGCTCATAATAAAGGGAAAAAAGGGGCAGGGAGGTCAATATGAATTCATCATATCAAGCAAATATAACAATATAATGTAGAAGTAATAACGACTATTTACCGTAAATTAACCTATAATGAAATGCATTAAAATTAAAGCAAAATTAAGACATTAAAACACATCAAATTATAATAAATAAAAATCAAACCAAAAAATTGAAAATGAATCAAATGTGTGGCATCCTTCACGTCATCTTACAATACGCACAGCATGAAAACTTACAATTATACATCCAATTGTTTTCTGCCAAATTCAAGAATTGGCATTGGCCCTAAAAAAATCCATATCGCTCGCGATCTAACATACAGTTCAGAGATATATCCATCCATCCATTTTCTAATGCTCTAATCCAAACAAGCATCGTGGGTGTGCCAGAGCCTCTCCCAGTTGTCTTTGGGCAGTATGTGGGGTACACCCTAAATTGGTTGCCAGCCAATCGCAGAGCACATAGACAAATAAACATTCGTGCTCGCAATCACGCCAAGGGACAATTCAGAGTGGTCCATTAACCTGCCATACATGTTTTTGGAATGTGGGAGGAAACCGGCGTACCTGGAGGAAACCCATGCAGGCACGGGGAGAACATGCAAACTCCACAAAAGAAGGCCAGAATCGACCCCTGCACCTCGCACTCTGAGGTGGACGTGTTAACCAGTTGAACACCATGTCGCCCTAAAAGCATACAGCATGCCTTAAAAAAAAGTCTTCATTTGCTGTTGTGATGTTCTTTTGCTTGTCCCATCTGGAATCACTACAGTGAATCACGCGCATGATTTGTTTGGCAGTTTTTATGCCAAATGCCCTTGCTGACATAACCCAACCATACTTTACTCAAGCTTGGGACTGGCAGGCAGGCATGGCTTCAGGATCTTTTTCTTGAGGTGAAAGGGGGCTTGACTGATTGAGGGAGGGGCTGGGGTGGCGGGTCAGCGGCTGAGCAAATAATCCATCCATTTTTCTAATCTGTTCATCCTCACAAGGGTCACGGGCGTGCTGGAGCCTATCCCAGCTGTATTCGGGCAGTCGGCAGGGTGAGAAAATAATCGATCAATATATTTCAGAAAATCAGATAAAATGTTGGGGTGCTTAAGAAGGATCTACGGAGATTTCTGACAGGGCCATGGGCCCCCATTAGCCTTAGTGTAGTCTCATCCCTGTGGCTGTGGCTGAATATTTTGCCACTGGCTATGAATTGAACCTGCACCATCGGTAAAAAAGGAAATCCATGACTACATAACGCATCACAAACCATTTTATATGATATACATACCTGTATATCATCCACATTTTATGTCTTTTTTAGTCTGCATGGTTTTTAAATTGCCAACAGCATGTTAGCTTATTTGCTATCTATTGTAACACCATAGTTCTTAGAATCAGAATTTGTGCTCACTGCTTTGAACAAATATTTTATTAAAAATATTAAAAAAACAAAAAAAAATAAAAAAACAATATAACATAAAGAGCACGTTTATCCTGCATGGTTTCTAAATAGAAACCAAAAAGCTATGATTGAAGATACAGAACATAAATTATCTCAAGGAACATATTACCATTACAAGCAAAACTCCAGCTGTGCGAATACACGTTCTTCACCAGTGAAGGACACACAATCAAATGTGCTCTCAGAACAATGGTAGTTATACATAACCATGGTTTTGTAATAATAAAAAAAGTAAACAAATACAATTTTTTCCAATGTATAGAAACTTATGGGACAGATATTTAGAGTGGGATTTGTGTGTCTTGCACACTGCATCCATCCAGTTTATTGTCCTCATTAGGGCCCAGCAGACTGGCCGAGAGGCAGGGCATACCCTAGACGGGTTGCCACCCAATCACAATTAACAATTTTGAGTCTTCAATACATCTTACATCAGAGTTCGGAGCATCCGGGAGGGGAAAAAAAACATACACAAGCAAGGTAAGAAAGAACCTGCAAACTACACACAGAAGGGTCAACACTGAGATGCCAACTGGGGACATCTCCACTGTGTCAGGTGTGCTCATTACGCCACCATGGTGCCCTGACCGAATTTTATGAACATTAATTTATATTGTTTTTCTGTAATATTCTACTCCATGTGGTGAATTTTGAGTTTCCATTAGCTGGAAGAAATAATCACCCAAATTACGTAAAAAGAAATCATGAAATTTCACAGTGTGCAATGAATGTATAGAGAACATAATAGGAGTTTCATTTTTGAACTACGAAAATAAGTTTTCCATGATATTTTATATATTTTTTCAATATGAGTTGAGAAACAAAACCGTTTAGGTTACTGGCATGCACAGTATGGCTTTTTGATTACCGGGGGACGCTTGTGTAAGCGCTCCACCTAGTGGTCATGTCCTTGTATCACAGCAGTCTGTAATTGCACACTTCCAACACAGAGGACACATGATTATAAGGGTCACACTTTATTCTTACATAACTGTGGTTGGGTGAGGCTCTGCAGGAAGCTTCTGGAGTTCAATATTTTATACATGAGAACAGTCTTATATGGAGACAAACTTGACTAGTATGGCTGGTATTTCGTCAGTAGCATGAAATAATTTTAATGGAAGAATATTGTTAGGATAGCAAGTTGAACACAGAAGCCAAGGAAAACACTGTCCTCTTACAAAGAGCGTTTTTTTGAATCGGTGAAATATCCAAAGTGGAACGCAATGTTTTCATTGACATTTTTATTTTTGAACATCTTTTCTTGCATTTGGCTACATAGCTTAAAACTTACAAAAAACATGGAACTGCTATTCAACTAAATGTATTGCAATCTGTTAATATTGAATCCTGTCACAATAAATTCCATTTCCCGCTCTTTGGTTTTCCTTCAAGATGTGCGTACGCCCTGTCCAAACTTCCAAGGTTTGAGGCATCATATGTTCAGTTTTTTTGTTTGTTTGTTTTACATTTGGAGTGTTTGAAATTGGGAGCTGCATTGTTTAATGTCTGCATTCTTGCAGTGCTGCGGCATCCTTTTTTTTTCGTCTACTTTATTGGCATTTACAACTCAACTGTATTTATACAGCACTCTCACAACAACCACAGCTGCAACAAGGTGCTGTACATAACAAGAATAAATAATATCAATGATCTCCTATTTTTGTTAAATTATTACACTGTATTATTTGACATGAAGTTTCTACGTTAGAATTTGAATGTGACAACATCCACCGACCACAACTTGTTCTACTAAGCATGTTTAGACAAGAGAATCTGAAGCTTTTCTCGTATTATTTAGATTTGTTTGTTGTTCTTAACTTACATGCATGTAATAATAATGTGTCAACAGGGAAGTAATAGTTGTTGGAAGGCCTCTGTCTACTAAATCCTAGAACTCACTTTTACAGGCGGGAACATTTATCAAGAGGCATGACTAGATTCAGTGCATCGCAGCACTGAGGCCATGGCGCCAGCGTCACTTGTGTCTGCTGCGGACTTGCAGAAGCGTAGGCGTCTGCTCCATGATGCGCAGCAGCAGATTATCGATGTAGTCCTCCAAATCACGGACCTGTGCCTTGACCTTCTTCAGGTCCGCCTCGCACTTCTCAAGCTGCGCCTGTTGACGCTCTGAAGCCGCCTGCTGCTTGTTCATGTCCATGTCCTGTTGCAGCAGCAAGGAGATGAGCTCCATGTTGGTGAGGTGCTCGTATAGTGCCGACCTGTCCTCCGTGGGCTCCTGTGGTGGGACGGAGGATTTGTCGGGGGGACAAGAGAGGAAGACCTGTCAAAACAATCTTCCCGCATTTCAAAATAACGCATGCAAGGTTTGGTGAACAATCCAAATTGTGTGAACATGACTTTTTCTTTTTCTACACTCTGCCCTGTGATCGACTAGCCCAAAGTCGGCTGGAATAGGCTTCACCCACAACTCTAATAAGGACAAGAGGACAAGTATTTAAAAAAAAAAAAAAAACGCCACTATGAGGCTCAATTGAAAAAATGAGCAGTAAGCGTAAGAAACAAACAAAGTAATCACAACATTTTATGTCCCACAGCATATTGATTAGAGTTAAGTATTAATAAATGCTTGCTGAGGCAATAATGTGCAGACCCACAGGCTTCCTGTGATTTATTAGGACACTTTAATCACTTCACTGTCTGGGCATCACACCAAACAATAACTCTTAGCTGCGATTTTTATGCCCTTGCTAGCAGTTACACTGCCACTCAGCTAATTCAGCTAATGTAGTATAAATACACTGAAATATTTAATATCCAAGTGGATCATTTAGGTTTTTTTTTAATCACAATAATTGGAAACAGGCTACCGGCTAATTTGATTTTTCACCTAATGAACAAAAGTGGTGAAGTTGGTTTTTGTGTTGTCCACCTACCTGAATTTTCAGTGGCTCGATTGCAGCCTGCTGGGCAGAGCGTGCCGGGCTGATTGTGGATTTAAGTTTATCCAGAACCGAACGGCTCTCCTTTTTCTCTGGTTGGCTTAAAGGTTTGACTGGATGTGGTCTGAAAGCGAAGAGGTGAGAACCACAGTGTCATTTGAACCCGGCTGCCATCTCATTTACCATTTAAAATCAGTTGATAGGGTTCTTGCTCTGACTAGCTCTAATTTAAAGCCCAGTTGGTTTAGTGGTGAAAATGTGTGTCAGATTTCAAACAAAAACAGTACTGTTCATGGTTTTAATTTTTATACATAGTAAGTTGTCAATGTTAGTCACTGGAAGTGTACGATAAGAAAACGCTACAAATACAGTCCAATGTAGTCATAAAAACTGCATCTTATCTGACGAAAGAAAATAATCAGAGAAGCAAAACTGAACACTAAGGGCCGAATTCACAAAGAATGACCTGCGGCTGCTAACAGCACCTTCAATTGTACTTTATTTGCACCAGCAGTTTACTCCATATTATTGTAACGTCCTATTCACATCCTGTGCAAATGACATATGAATGCAAAGATGCCCACAGTTATATAGCTGAGTGCAGTCCGCCCCTGATCAGCCATACATGGCAAAACAGAAGTGCTTTGCACCAAAAACACCTTGACAGAGAAAGATGAATGATCAGAACTCCCGGCAAGAAAAACAACAGTTCCTTCTAAATATTCACTCATGACCACCCCTGGCAGTGGAACCGCCCTTGACCAAATTGTGGCCCCATGCAAGCTTTTATTTTGGAGTACCCCTAACATTTCATGCTCTGAAAAAAACATTGTTGACTTGAGTGGACATCACAGCGTTCATGTATGACATGCAAAGAACGCCTTGTACATGTTGGGGCTCAGATGTTGGAGGTCGTAATGCATCCTCTCGGGCAAAATGTGGTCCCCCACAGCAGATGGGGACCTATGCACAGTGCATGATCTGCGTGTCAGGAGGGGCAGCTCTGCCTGGCATGACGGTGCCTTCTTGCTCCCACTGTCATGATCAGGCTAGAGGAGTGGCAAGTTTGCACCAGCTTTCTTTGGACGCTATTTGCTTCACTCACTGCATGCAGCTATTAGCACTGGTGTTAGTGAATTAGACATTGTTTATCTGCACGCATAGAGTTGGGCAATTTTTCTGCCAAATACATGCGTATTTCCTCATTTAAATACACACGAATAACACTGGCGCTGCCAGACACATTTTGCTTGGGAGCGTACTTCGTGAAGCATTTTACCATGTGCGCATGGTTTGTAAATCAGACGCTATCCGTAGGTGCATTTTTATCGGTTAGTGCCACGCAGTCCTTTAGTGAATTCATCTCTGAGTTCATTCAGGTCTAACAGTCAGATGAACTATTTAGTGCTGTCAAGCGATTAAAAAAAAAAAAGTGAGACTAATTAATTATGATCTGTAATTAAGTGATCTAATTAATCTATATTTTAATCTCATCTAAAAAGTGATGAGAAAACCCCTATTTTCATTTTTAATTCATTACTGTATTATTGAGGCAGATCAAAAGACAAAAAAGTGGCATTATAAAGTCTTTCATTGTTTGTAAACAGACTTGAACAGATGCAGTCCTAGCCATTCACTTGCTGCTGTAGTTGAGACTAGTCCCAAGTCCTACCTGCAACCTTTAGTTTCGACCACCAGGGAGAAAATCACCGTTTTATTTGTTTTTGTAAATCTCCAAATATTTACAAAATAAAAATAAAAGTGGAACATCAGGTCCATAAAAAGTGCTTAGGCTAACATAGCAAAAACAGAAAGAATTTTTTTCTGAGCAATACAAGTACTCAACACTGAACTTGCTTTGGATAATAAAAAATAAATAAGAGACCCTTAAATCCCAGTGCTGTAAGTTAGCACTTCAGAAATAACGCTGTTCATCATGAGAAAATAAAGTGCTGAAATAAACATCAACCATTTCTGGTAGTCTACAGAGGACACATCAACTATGCCCCGTACGTGGGGTGTTCTCGAGTTTAGTTTGGTGAAGAGCTTTGCTTTAGCTCGCTATATTGCTAACGCTTTCGGTGCTAACGTTAGCTGCGGATGCACTCGCGACTGGGTGCTTTGCATTAATGTGGGAGGCTAAACTTGAGCTGCTTCGGTGGTCAGCAAACCCCTTCTTACAAATTAGGCACAACACTCTACTTTTATCAATAGTGCCGTCAGGGCATTTTTGAAAAGTAAATTTTCCATTCATCGTGCCAAAAACTCTTTTTCACCTCTCCTCTCGTCATCACTGCTGACTTAGCCCGCCCAACTCAAATGGGAGCCAATCATCTTATGCTAAACAAGAGACAGACATCATGAAATTTTACCAAGCATCTTTCTTCACTCCTAATTCATATTAGTGGCAGCATTCAGAAGCTTCTTCTACATTTGATAGTTTATTACAGACATAACTAAATTATCCGCAGATGACTTGATATAAACAAATGTGGAAGCTGATCTACTAACTGGGCTCAAGCAGAACTGCATCTTTATCAAAGCTGGGATGAATTGCGATGGCTCATTTTGTGTCATTAAATTGCACACTCTAAAGGTAGGTGCTTGAGGTGTAACAAAAAAAACGATTCTTGAACGGGAAAATCAGTTTTGATTTGACGAAATGGTCAAATCATTACATTTTAAAACTGTTGCATCCGTGAATCAATGCTCACTCCATGTATCGAGATACGTATCGAATTGTCTTTTATGAGAGATGTACACAAGACATATATTGGTTTGACGTTGATGATGATTTGTTGTTTCTTTGAATTTAATTCACTTTAATAGTTTGGGCTTTGGAGGGCATTTAATGTTGTTTCAGATCAACAAACATGACAAAAGCTATAGCCTTACTATATTGAATCGAATTGTAATCCCAATTGATAGAACCAAATTGAAATGTTAACATCCTTGAATCGTACCATATCCTATGTATTACGAATTGCATAGAAATCATTAGAATCGTCTGTGGTGGAGAGATGCACACCCTTCACAGGTTCAAACCGGCACGCAAAGCGGTACAAGAGCTGCACGGAAAAAAATGACAGGTGGAAACAAAGAAAAAAATATATCATGACATATTGTCTATTTAGCAATACAATTTTGGAGCTTCTGAATGATTTTAGAACAGACTTATAGTCAGTCACAAGAAGGAGTCATGCCATATCACTTATGACAAAACTCCTTTCAACTCCACATTTCCTTGCAAAGGGGTCATTTGGGATAGTTCACTGTGACAATTGGTGCTGTCCTTTCACTGAGCCATTTTCTGAGCATTTTAAATGCAATATTATGCAGGATGGACAAATGGAGCGAGTTAAATCAAACAAAATATGGCTTTTATGCACTAGCTGCTTCCTCAAAATTATCTGAGCTATGGATTTCTTGTCTGTAAGTGTAGCAATATGCTTTTGTTGTTGTTGTTGTTGGTGGTGGTGTTTTTGTCTGACAAACATTTCCAATTGCAGAGCTTCTAATTACATTTTGTGCTCAGGCTGCTCTCCCAAATGTTCAATGGTGAAACCCAACAGTGCTACCCAAAGGGCAATATCCTCTTTTACACTTGTTGCCAAGCGCACACAATCAGTAGAATAGGAAGTAGAGCATGCAATTTTGTGCCCACTATTTGGAATCTTAGAAAATCAGGTCCATTGTGTGGGGAAAAGGCCAAACTATTGGGGGTTACAGTTGGAAATTCTAATTTGGCCACCTAATTGGCATATGCAACATGACAACAGAAAAAGACAGTGTGAAATGGGAAACTCTGTCCAACAAATAAAACAGGCTATTAGCTGCATTAGCTGCCGTTTCGGTATGCGTAATGGTTCAGGTTTTCATTAAATCCAAACAGATCCAGGATTGGTTATGGGTCATTTAACTCTAAATGAAAGAATGTGTACATTATAAAAAAGAAAAATAAGTGAACGTACCAATCAGACCTGCAGTGTAATGCGGCCTGAGGGAGTGAAAACATGAGATGACACAACATAAATGTGAAGAGCAGTGCACAGCAACCAGCAGAACTCAAATAAGCCAGGCAGGCAAACAGCAGGGGTGCGGGGAGCAGAACGACAAATTTAACATAAATTATCTTTGCCTTGAGTGAGTGCCTGCCTGAGTGTAGGGAGGAAGTGAGTGTATTTCCTAGTGTGAGGACTCTCACCTGCTCTCCTGGTGGGGCAGGTTGCAAGCTGGCCGAGTCTCCTCAGTCAAAAGTGAGTGCCATGCATCGAGCGGGGGCTGATCAATGGTAAATGTACTACAGTTGGGGGTGGAGGAGGAGGTAGTTGTGTAGGGGGCCACAATCAGAGACCTACTGGTTTCAGTGCTTTGCAACCCCGTGCTTGAGGGGCATGTGACGGGGCAACAGGAAGGGGGAATGGGGAGGTCAGCAGCCGTGAGAGAACATCGGTGCTTCGACTTTGGAGGACTTCTTAAATGAGGGGCGACTTTGGCGTGAAGGACTTCAAAAGTGATCTCAGAGGAGTTTTCTGTCATATAATCCTCTAAAAGAAGGAACGAGTCGTTCAAAGGTATTGGTGACTGGTTGTTCAAAGAGCAATTCGAGTCCGAGACATTATCTTCATTGCTATCCGATGCCAGATTGGATGATGGAGCTGGTTTGTTTGGTTGATAAGACGACGGACCTTCATTGATGATGGAAGAGTGTTGACCAAGATCAGTCCGGCTTGGACTGTCAGTGTTGTTCAGTCTTGAAAATCCTTTGGGTCGAACACGTGCGCTAGCCACGCGTGGAAACAATTCTCTGTCAGGGTTCCCATTGTCATCACAGTCAATTTTTATCCCTTTTAAAGCATCATCATGTCTCTTTTTATCCTCACGGAGCTCAATCCCGAGATCAGATTGATTAGCTTCAGCTTGCTCCTGAGTTTCACCGGTGCTATCGTTGTTGGCCTCAAATGGAAAATCCTGGTTGCACGTTTTATTGGACAACATAGTTCTTTCTAAAGATGAGTCCTTTTCTGTGTCTTTAAGTGTGTTAGCATCTTTAGGTGAAACCACCTCGTGATAAATACCTGTTTTAGAATCTTTTGACAGCTGAGCACCGATCCTACTTAAGCTGCTGAGACCTTTGACATCATCAACTGCCTCTGACTGGGAAGATCCATCAGAATCTATAAAGCTGAAATCTGAATTGCTCACATTCATGTTCAGATCTCCTAAGTTTAGCGAGAAAGTCACGTTATTGTTCATGCCCGTGGTTGGACTTACGGTAGAAGATTCAGTCGATTCTATCAGAGCGGGAGTCCGATCAGTCTTTAACTCGGACATTGAGAGGGAATTGTGTGACTTTTTCAAAAGGTCAACAACAGAAGTCTCGCACTCTTGAACATTCCCAAGTCCTGTGTTGTTATTAACATGTAAAGTGGGTTGTCTAACGTTTCCCCTGCAAACCCGCCCATACAAGTCCTGTTCAAACAGCATGCCCCCCCAGAAGTCATCGGTATCTTCCAAGGGTTCATACTTTTTGAGAGTCTCTTCGGACGTAAATCCCGGGGAAGGGATGATCCCGTAAAGTCTAGACTTAACGTTAAGGGAATCCGAAGTCTCGCTGTCTGGTGATACACTTGATGCTGGTCGTTTACACTCTGACTCTCTTCCATACTGTAGTGAGGCCACTCCAGTCTGGGAGAGTAGGGAGGCTTCTTTATGGACTGCCAGCTCTTGGCCTCTGTGGAGCCAGCCATCAGAGTATATTTCATTCGTCAAAGTTCTTACCGGTCTCCTTGGCGGTAATGGTGGAGGCTCCTCCTGTGATCTTTGTCGCTCTTTTAAGAGATATCCGGTATTTAAATTTGCTTCATGATAACTGCACCTCTGGCTGGATGCTAGGGTACTTTCCAGTTGCATATGAGTGGGATTTCCATTGGGTGAGTTGAGCCTGTTTGAAGCAAACATGTCAAATGAGTCTTCCCAGTCCTGTATGCTCATCATCATGGGTCGACTACTTGAACGTTTGGAAGTTTCTGGTAAAAACTCAGGGAGCGATACCTGTCTAGCGACAGGCCTAGGACGCTCCCTCTTGATGGAAGGTATATTGGCAGCGCTTTGAGAAGGACTGGTTGTTCCCTGACCGGAGTGCTGAGAAGAGTAAAGGAACGTTGAGGAGCTATGTGTCGATAGAGGGGACCTCTGGAGCTCTTCAAAGAAGGGGTTGGAGGGGGAAATGGGGGTGGGTGGAGGGGTGAGGGGATGTGTGTGATTTTGGTCAATGGGGAGGGAGTCTGTGGACGGGGAACCGTGAGAGCCTACAGAAACATGAGGAGGGATGGGAGGTGATCTAGCTGTGGTGCTTTCTAGCTTAGGAGAAACTTCCAGCCTGTAGAGGAAAAGAGGGCACAGTGGTCCTCTTAGTTCAGATTCCCAACCATGTTTCTCACACATACAGTCACCAATATACTGTATTAGCTGATATTCCACAACTAAGTGGGACTTAAGAGACTTATAGACACAAATGTGGCCAAATGATAACATTACGATAACGGTGAGCGAGGTGTGAAATTAAACTCAAAAGAAGCAAAGTAAACTTGCAAAAGAATCAAGCATAAAGAAAACATCAACCGTAGCCATTTGCGCAAGCTTATATCAATATGGGTGCAGGTGAAAATTATGTTGATTAGGTGGCATCATCATCTTGAAATGGAGAGAAGCATGAGCGGCCTTAGTCCTGTTTTCAAACGATGTACAACTCAAGCGACATGACACGTGAACAGGGGCAAGCCAGAGGCTTGCAAATAACGCAATGATGGGAAACCAGACGTCCCCGTTGACTCACCTTGGTTTGTTTTGGGAGTCTGTGGAGCTGAACCAGCCTCTCAGCCTCCCTTCAGAGGTGGAAGCAGCCTGGCTACTGTCTGGCTTTGCTGGTACAGAATCACTCCTACCTGCAGAGAATAAGGTCTTTCTCAGCTTCCACCCTTTGTCGGAAGAATCAGCAGCAGAGGGCTTTGCCGCCTGCTCAGAATGTCCTCTAGTCTCTGCTGGAGGAGTTTCCTTTTCTTCCTCCTTTCCCTCTTTCTTCATCTTGTCAAAGGACCAGCGTCGCCCCTCTGCCAAAGTACCTTTGTCCTCGCTTCGCTTGGGGAGATTCTGTAGGGAACGAGACAGCGGGGAGCATTTCTCCAACAAGACCAATTTGGATGGCAGGGCTCCGGCGCTCTTTGGGATCGACGGCTCAGAGTCATACACATGGCTGCCATTTATGCACACGGAAGATTTGGACTGACTAATGCTCTGCTGGCATCTGACAGACTCCATGTTGGGATTTGTCCGAGGGTCAGACTCTGTTATTTTACTAGCTTCATCGCTGAAGGCTCGTTTGTGTGTCAGAATGTTAGCGGCGTTCCGACTGGTGAGCACTGCGGAGAGGGGAACAAATGTGGATTTACAATCACGCGGACCATTCTTCGACTTTAGATAGATTTAGAGAGACTATTTTTATTATTGTAGTTGTATAGCTTGTGCTGCTTCCTCAAAACTTGAATGGGTTAAGAAGACCTATGCTACATGCTAATCGTTGTAAGAAAATAAGCCAAATAACCAGTGAGCAGATAATTATCAAATCAAATTTAGTAAAACAAGGCATGCTTTAAGAAGTTTGCCTTTCTGTTCCATGCTTATGCCTTTCTGTGCTAGTCACTAATGTTTGAAGGTAGCCAGGCACACTAGCTTTTTAGGCAAAACAGCTAAAAATAAGGAAACAACTACATATATAAAATCAAAAGACAACCACACTTTTAATATCCATCCAATCATCCATGCATCCATTTTCTAATCTGCTTATCCTCAAAAAGGTCACGGGCGTGTTTGAGTCTATCCCAGCTGTCTTCGGACAGTAGACGGGTCCCGACTAAACTGGTTGCCAGCCAATGGCAGACACTTTTAATAATTACTTGATATATATTTAATATTGAAGATTTATTGGATCCACCAAAATAAATAAAAATCCAGATTGATTAGTTGCTGCATGAGATTCCCAAAAGGAGGTGCTCAAGAAAAGTGTAATAGCCGTCTAGTGTGCACAACGCAGTATATTTTTCTAGAAATGTTAACTTTTGACTGAGAATGAAACAATTGAATGAAACTAACTGTAGTATAGACCCACAAGGAATGCAGGAGACTAGACTTGAACCCCGAACCTCAAATGTATTACCCGAGTGTGAGCTAATTTTTGAATTACATTTTATAGGGTGTGTGTGGAGAGGTGTGTCAGAATTTTGAAGGGGGTGCGTGGCATACGAGGCTTGCAAAAGGCTTCCTTCGTGATAACCAGTATGACGATTTTATGTCAGAAAATGTCACACGCTACCTGTTTTAGTCAGATCTCTGTCTCCATAGTGGGGGTCCACTCGTGTGACGGTGGTGTAGATGGGTGAGCTGGGGAGATCAGAGAGCAGGCCGAGAGCGGGCGGAGGACCTGGGGTGTCGCTTGCCATGGAGGAGGTGCTACTCTCGGAGGCCAGCGACGAACACGACCTGGTGTCAGACGACTTTCTCAGTTTCCCTTTGAAGAAATCTTTCATCACACTCCTCTTTTCCTCCGTTGCCTCCACGTCTTGCCCATGGGCGGCGCCCCCACTTTCGTCGCCTAACGACTGCCCTGGGGTCGTCGACAGGGCGGCATAGCGGCCTGGCACGATGGCCGAGGACGACTCCACGTCGGGGCGCTTCCTCCCCGTCACGCGATCCTTGAGTTTGCCGAAAGCGGAGCGACGCCCGTCCTTGGCGGTGAGGTCAAACATGCTGGCTGTCATGTTATTGCGGGTGAACTGCACCGTCAGTTGCAATTCGCCACGCTCCTTCGGCTTTCGGCCCGCCTTCGAGTGCAGCTTGAACCACCTGGGGTCATCAGACAGAGAACACAGCGACACTTTTGCTTCATCTTCATCATCTCATCCACATTTATAGCATGATAAATCGAACAGCTTCCACTCTTCTGGGAAGACCTGCGACAAGATGTGTTCATTTCTGACATTACAGGTGTTTGATAAGCCAAGCATGGCTTGATCAAGTCTCAAGGTTCCTCTTTTTGGTTTCTCCTTTGTGTGCTGGGAACAGAAAATTGCATCGACCAAACTATTCCAACAAAGGCATCTATTGTTAAAAATTATGTATGTAAAATAAAATAAAATGAAAAATTGAGTTTAAAGGAGCCCGAAGGAGTTTAGTCCAAAACCAGGGCTGCCTAAGTCATGTCCTCGAGAGCCCTATGAAGCCTGTTATAGATCAGGATCCTAATCAGGCTTCTGCAAAGCTTTATGAGGAGCTGATCATTTGAATCAGGCATGTTGGAGGACGAAGACACCGAAAACAGGCTGGATAGGTGCTCTCGAGGACCTGACTTGGACAGGCCTGGACAAGGGATAGATTAGCTTTGATCGATAGGTGCATGCCAGTAAGTAACTAACTAGAACTTCTAACTGGACAGTCCAAGATGATGATTTAGTAGTATTATATTTAATAGGAAGGGGGTGTCATTGGGATTCCGGTGCCAGTGGACAGTTTCTATGAAACCGATAAATGAATGCATCCTCACATTTACCTTCATTGGGCCCATGTGTCACCCCTCTGAAAAGTTCTTTTAAAATTGTATTGTATATTTTCTGTTAGACCTGTATCTGTCCGATTTCCCTCATTCATTCAATAGGAAAAGGGCATTTTGGTCTCAATATTCCATCAGAATACTTTAAAATGGTAAGAAATGTTGCCGTAGTGTTATTGGTACAAATCTGAGACCTTTTGATGATCCACAGAGAATGGCTGCATTTAAAAAAGTCATTCAAAACAACACAGCTTGTTTTCACTTTTGAACAATGTTGTACTTTTACATTTTGCTTTGGAAGTTTTTAACATTTGCATGTAGCACAGCATGCACCATACATCATAAATAAACTTTGCTTACCTATTTCGCATTTAGCACCAGAACAAAATGAACAACAACAAAAAGATTGATTTCCTTTTGGAAATGCCGCCGGTATATTACATAATCCGCCAATATCGCTGGAGAGCTTGTGCTCAGAGTGTGACCGCTGACTTTGACAAACAAAAACTTTACAAGCGTCACAGCATCACCCGATATCTGAGGCATGACTGCACTTTAAAACTTGAAGCATGTAGACCAAAGACATTGCTCGTTCTGCCTCTTAAATCCTTGGAGTCCACAAGTGAACATGTTTTTCTGACGCGCAGGAATTCCGAGCGCATGTTCCGTAGCATCTGCGGACACTAGTGAGGGGCGAGCGGTGGAGCCGCAATTGAAGCCAGATGTGCTGCGATGGTGGAAATGTTTCACATCACACCAGTGTTGTTACGTCACCTCTCCCAAAACACTATTCCTCCAAAAGAGAGATTAGAGAAAGGATTTGAAAGTTTTGACACATTTACTTCATTTGTGAAGATAGTTTAGAAGTCACATAATTTGACCAACTGAAAAACGTTTGAGTGTAATGGTCCATGCTTGCGTGGCTGAGATATGAAAATGATTTGTCATGAAATGTTACATTATGCCCTGGCCTAAAACGCTCTCAAGCCAGTTAAAGAAGCTATGAGGAATTTGATCCAAATGTGTTAGGCTTACTCTTCACTGCACCACCTCCTACATCAGAATCTGAACACAAACTGAAAACCTGTCCTCTTCACGATCATCTTCAGCGTACTTACACTCAAACCACTCTGGGGTGTTCAAAAAAAATGTTGGTCACCTATTTCAACAACATGACAAACGGCTATCGGTTATGAAGCAGTTAAGTTGTACACCACTGCAATAATAACATGAGCTTTGTGGATTGTGCAACTGGTCATAAAGGGATACAGTACTGTCAACAGTGGTACTATATCACTTAGGTGGAAAATATCAAGGCATCACCGTGTGCAAACAAATGGGGACTAACTCTTGAGTTGGTGCGTAGGGGCTACAAAGGCCAAGGACAATCCACTGATGAATCTCCCTTCGTTGCCATTGTTCGGAGGTTTACGACCTGCAGTGTCAGAGACAGCGGTGCAATAAGTGTCCGTTTCTGTCCCGACAATTGACAGCAAGGTAAAAAGGACTAATTACTGACTCAGAGGTGACGCTAGCGCCTTTTCCAAAGGGCCGTGATTCATGGATACATTACCGAGCAGTAAAAGTCAAGTGTCAAGGATACAAAAAAAATAGAAGCTTTGTTCGAGCCACCAATGTGTTGAGCTATTGTAACCCTCAAGGTAGGGTTTAAGCCGTCTTTCTTTGTGGAGATTTGAAAGTATCCCAGAGGACGACTTAGTGGATGAAGAGTGGGTAACCGTAACTCAGTCTGTAAGTAACTTGCTTTAAATTATCCAACTGTGTAGTTGAATAGCTACAAAGAAATAGTTTACCTGATACAGAACAAAAATGAAAATTGGGATTTTGTTGCTGTGAGAAGTGCTGACCGATTCATGAGCAAGGCACTGAAACCCAAGTGAGGCCACCTGGAGCCCCCACCCCGTTGACCCACCGTTTGCAC
Organism: Hippocampus comes; assembly: GCF_001891065.2. Taxonomy (NCBI): domain Eukaryota; kingdom Metazoa; phylum Chordata; class Actinopteri; order Syngnathiformes; family Syngnathidae; genus Hippocampus; species Hippocampus comes. The sequence continues at coordinate 1,591,071 of NW_017805275.1, forward strand.
ATCCCTGTATACTGTCAACCTTTTAACACTCACACTGATGGGCAATTTTGAGTTGTGAATGAACCTAGCAAACATGTTTTTGGAATGCGTGAGACAGCCGGACTATTTGAGAGAAAACCAACCCAAATGTGGAGAGACTATCGAAAATTCCACAGTTTCAATCAATAATTGAACCCTGCTGCCCTGTCTGTGAGGCAGGTGTGCCAACCTCTTCTCCCCACTTTGTTAAACACTGTTCATAAACTATCGGAAAATGTTCTTGAAAATGTGATTCTCAAAGTGTAGTATGCAGGCTCCCTCTTGTGGTATGATGAATAATTACTGGATTAGTACTGCTCAGTTGTCGTTAACTTTAGGCACGGCACCGGGATTTTGTCTTTCCTGGAGTTTGGTTGGGCACCCCTCCCATAAAATAAGGAAAGTATCAGCCCGATACCGATACAATATCGGTTTCGGCCAAAACCAGCTTAATTTTATGGTCTAAAATAGGGATGTGTGAGTGCGGTATCAGTACTAACCCATCCCTATTTTCTACCTTTTTGTAGCATTGTAGATCATTATTGTGAGAAATCATTGCCATGATCGGGTCCTTCACATAGCTCTTCCCATTAATCCGTGCAAAAGAAGTCGCTTTCAAAGATTGTTGCGCTTTGGTGTAAGGCAGGGGTGTCAAACTCATTTCTGTCACAGGCCAATTTGGAGTTACGTCTTCCCTCGGATGGCCATTATAAATGTTGAATTGTCTCATCGTATTATTACTTGTACACAACAAATTGATGGATCACTAGTTTTGAAATCAGTCAATTATAATAGTTTGCTTAATTATTGTTCAAGTGAGTGGAAACAGGGTAACAACATGATTGCAAAATCTCAATGTTATTCATTGCACATGACAATTTGACATCGGTACAGATTTTGGCAAGGATCATGGAACTTGACACACATGATTTGCTTTCGCGGGCCACGTAAAATGTCGTGGCGGGCCGGATCTGGCCTCCGGGCCTTGAGTTTGACACCTGTAATATAAGGGCTGCAAAATATCACATTGTAAGCGTGAATCTACAAGTGAGCAAGATCTTCATCGAGGGGCCTTTTGTCAGGAAACCACGTGACACTGTTTAAACACTTACTGGTCTCTGGGGCACGCGCCTTCCCGAAACAAGCGATCCAGCGGGATGACTGTCTGGCCCAGAAACACATCAAGTCCAATCAGGACTCTGTGCATGATGGTGAGCACCAGGTCGGCGCTGCCGGGAGGGTAGGCTCCTCGGCCGCCTCCACCTCCAATCTCCTCCTCCAGGATGCCCGGGAGGAGCTCAAAGCAGCACTCCTCGGACCACACGGGCACCTCGGCCTTGTCAACAAGGCCCGTAGTGTACTTGTCCTTGCCCACCTGGACCACCGCGTACAGGTAGCGGCTGCCATGCTTACTCTTCGTCCTCAGTCCTCTGGCGCAGAGCACGGTGACATTGACGTGCGTGGGCACCCACCGCTGCTCGTCGTCCAGGTCGATGAGCGACATCATCTTGGACCGCTGCTTTCGGGTGTCACTTGTCAGAGTGCGCGGCGTTTCGGACCGGCCAGTGTGCACGACACGTCCATCCCGGAACAATACTAGCAGGCCAGCCAAACACGCCGCGCTGAAGAAAGAAACGGCGCAGATCTGTTAAAGCTGCAGAAGAATTAGCCACCCATAAATCCGCACCCCCCCGACCCCTAAAATAAAATGGCACTGTACTGTACCGGAATGTCAACACATGCTGAAGTTGTTCTGGGCGGAACCATCACGGTCACATGATCATCACCATTGAAAAAGGGGCGAAAAAAATCCTATCTATGAAGACCACGTGCGACGTATGTGCGGCTCCATCATCACGTCGCGGTCATGACGATGCAACAACAACATGCCATAAAAGAGAGAAACAAACGAATCGGACGATGACGTCACGCACGTGGAACCTGGTGGAATTCTATTATTTTATATGCTGCCGCATACTGACACCTTATTCGTCATCTGTGTCGCTCTGACGTCCTCTAGTGGAGGCGAGGATGAAATGGACAAAAACAGCCAATCTCATTTACATTATACAGGACAGTGCAAAATTGCCAATTTGCCTCAATGATCGATATCAACCTTGAGAGAGACATAAATAAATATGTGGACATACATTTTATTTTTTACTGATGACTATTATTTGATAATCTATGCACTAAAATCTACGTATCGATTTTGAGTCAATTCTTTTATTTACTGTATGTACCAGTGTGATATCCATGGGCGTCATTAGGCCTATTTTAGGGAGGCTTCAGCCTCCCTAAAAATGTCTTTAGCCCCCCTAAATAATTTCATTGCATTATTTAAAAAAACGTATTTTATTTTTCCTGTACTTTTGCTAATATATTGCATCAAATTCAATGTAATGTGGCCATTTTAAATTACATTTCGATAACCTGCCATTATTGTAATGTTAAATCTCCCAGGTTTCCTGAACGCAACAAGTGTTGCGTTAGCATTTGACGTGTCTATCACCATCGCCACATCAAATGCTAACGCAACAACTGACAGTTCATTGCCGAAAGTCAGGTTGAGTCGACAGCATGGATATTCGACAGTTTTTTAGAAAGGTAAATTAAGTATTCAATGCATCCATGCTGGTAAAACTAGTGACTATAGTCCGCTAAAATATCTCCAGTAACAGCAGAAACTGCACTGTAACAAGTGTTCACTTTTGGATAAATTAAGGTGGTGCTTAATAAAAATTAAGCAACATTTTATAATTAAATACATAAATAATCATTACACCAACTCTTTGAGGCAACACCTATTGAGATTTTGGCCTATATAAAATAAATAAATAAATATAAAATAAATAAATGTATTTATTTGATAGGAATCAGGCTAAAGGCGCACAGAGAGTGAGCCAAGGGGAGCTCTGCTGGACAGGTGAGTATATAAGATCTCAAGGCTAATTTTACTTGCAAGGCTGTTCCCAAAATGCAATCGGAGCTTACAGTAAGTATTGAGCAGCAAACTTGTGTTTTTCCAAAGTGATGAAGCTTTTGCATCTCATTGTACTAACTTAAATTGCATATCACGGCAGACATCTCAAAATACATAGTCTTCTGGGGGCTAAGCATATATTAATACATTTTGGTAGAGAGGAATATAGGCCTACTGTCATATAGGTTATGTTATCGGGCATCCTTCTAATTCCCTTGAACAACCAAGATTGAACTTTTGAACTCTTTATAATTTCTATTATCTAGTCCAGTTAAAGTCCAGGGGAGGAAGCCCCATCATAGTAAAGAGGATACTAATGTGATGTGTGTAGTTCTTCATAGCCTCTTCATTTTGCTCTCAAAGTGCACGGAATTGATGGATTTTTAACAGAATGTAGAAAAAAATTCTCCCGGGGGGGCATACCCCCGGACCCCCCTAAAGGGGCTGTGTTCCCCTTGGGGCTAAGCCCCCCTTGTTCTTCAAACCTAGTGACGCCCCTGGTGATATCTATCCTTTTGTATCACTTTGGTATATCTATATATACATATCCAAGGACGTCCACGTTTTGGCCTTTCTGTGGGTCTTCCAGTCTGTTTTTATGAGTTGTGTGGGTGCATTCAGAGAGACAATATAAATAGCTACATATATTATAAATACAGAATTGATAGTAGTATGGATGAAATTACATCGAAATAACAATGTTCATATAGCAAGCTGTATATAAATTGAACAAAAAAAAAGAATACATAAACATTACATACACAACATAAAATTAGCTGCAGTAGACTGTAGTCTGGAATGGCACATCCTTGGCCTAGGAGGGCTTCCACCCCCATCAGACACTTGTGCATTCAAGCCACTCCAGCAATTTATTTGATATTGTAAAATATATTGATATTTTATTTTCTCAGCCCCTTTTTGTAACAGTCTTGCTCTGCTTTAGCCCAGGAGGGAAAAATCCTGGCTGTAGTGTGCCTATATAGCCAGCTTGATATACCTTCCATATGATGATTATATTGACAGGCAGCGACATATTTATAAGAATATATTAAATATATCATGAAAATAGCTCCAATGCAAGGAAAGAAAGACATCAACGCATGCAAGCCTGAGAGCTATCCTGCTAGCTAACGCGATTGCTTTTCGCAAGCTAAATTCAAAGATGGATGATTGTTAAGTTTCTGTGTTTATTATGAATTATAAACCAGGAACTGAAACGATAAGATTTGTAAGAATCAAATCAACGTTTCTTTTCACAGTGTTTTGAAAAAGCCACTGAAAGAAAAAAGGAGCAACATGGTTAAATGTTGACATTCAGATCACAAGGACGTAATGCAACGTTTTTAAGGTTCCTGTGGCATTTTTCTACCTGTCTTAAAAAATAATAATAATACTTGTACGTATGCGTACATCATATCACAGTACATCTTTACACAGCAACTGACTAGGTACATTCAAACACTGGATTTGAGATTCCCAATAAAATACACAATGCCATACAATTAAAGTCCATCCATCCATTTTCCAAACTGCTTTTTTTCTCACAGGGTGGGTGAACACTGCACATGAAGGGATTTCTTGTGCTTCATTTGGGGGAGGCAAATGTCATTGGAACATAAAACTTTAACGTTGTGGATGTCAAAATTAATGCATTACTTCCTGAGAGCACCATACGAGCATTAGAAAAAAAAATAAACAGAGCATTTGTTGAAAAAAATGGTTTCTGTTTTGTTTTACTTTACATTTCCAATCACAATTCAGGGCTTTGATAGGGATGTTCGACTTAAGTTTCCCATGTATTCAATTTCAACATTCACACCGATGATGTGTGCTGTACAAGTAACAAAACGGAGCCCTCGGGCTATGTTTACACTTTCTGCTGACCACGGCAGCCACGTTTTAAGTCACAATCACAACACCGGATGATCGTGAGACAACACTGAGGCACAGATGGGATGGTTAACGTACATGACAGGTCATAAATGCCATGGATGCTCGTACAGATTTTTAAATTGTCAAAAAAAAAAAAATGCCATGACAGTCACAGTGCGGATGAGAAACCCCGTCAGTCAAAGTATACCGGTGTGAATGCAACTAAGTACACAATACACAATGGGGAATATCAAAACTTAGAAGCCGTCCGTAGTGGAATGGGAAGCATACCGTATGACCCCCACCCACCCCCCCACGAACCCACGACCTGTTGTGGCCTGTTTTGCCTTGGTTCTATAAGTAAGTGAGGGTATAAGGAAGCTTGTTAGATCATGGCGGGTCCTGGCATGACACAACACGTTTCATTCCACTACACTAGAGCCTGACATGATGCATGGGCTCTAGAATGATCCGCCAACATGTATGTATAGAAAGTGTCCACACAAGCTACCTACAACTCCTCAAAAGTGTGTGAAGGACTTGAGTGCACTGTGAAAAGTGTGAGTAAATAACAGGCTCTTTTGCCTCTTTTGGTACAAGAGATCGATAAAGAAACCTAGTACTGTATTCTTACACACTTACTGAGTGGCAGTATGTGCGGCCCTGCACCGACACGAACTCTTGAGCCTCATTTGACTCTGCCGTGGCCACAAATGTAAAAAAGTTTGACTGAACTTGAGAAACATGAGGGACCCCATCAGAACTTGATGGGCAACGGGGGAACATACAGGCATCCTTAGCGCGCATTTGAGCCTCCCGGACTCAGCAGCGACCCCACCCCAGCCCATCAAGGATAGCATGATAGACCATGAGAAAACAGCATGGAGGGGGGAAAAAATGGCCTAAATGCCACACTGAATTACGTTTCAGACAAACAGGGTGTAAACGAAGCGTAACCGTTGGATAGTGCTCCCAGAAATATAGTTTGGGGTGAAATACTCCAAAAAGGAGCTGATGAGGATGAATCATGATCAGCATCACACTGCCGAAACAGGACATGGGTATTGATTAAATGAAGCAAAGTACAAAACTATAGGTTATATCAGCTAAGCTCTTAAGGGCGCACATCAAAAGAGGGCTACAATTAAAGGTGCTTCATCACAGCCGAAGGACATTAAATGTTTTGCTTAATAACCACCCTCCCAAAAATGAAAAGATTTCGCTAAATGGAGGAGTTTGAGTGTCATGATTGGTTTTCGTAATGCCCCACTTTCTTGCATGGTAACCAAAACAATGAAAAGATAGCAAATGGAAGACTGAAATCTGGTTACAAAACCCCTTGGAGTCTAACCTGCATTTAACTATTGTTGGGCTATAAAATTAGTTGAAAAGCAGCTAATACTTCATCTTCTGCATCTTTTTAGAACCTCATGTGGAATGTTGTGTCTGTCTCAAGCAGCGGTGAGGAACTCAGGATTCATGGGCAATCCACCCCATGTGAGACCATATGATCCGGCCCTCCTACACACAAATACAACCTTAGTGGAACTGTTATTTGAAAAACAACAACAAAAAACATTTAACCTACATTTGCTCTTATGGTATATTAGGAAACATGTTTTTGATCGTCACATTCACATTTTTCATGAATTTAGTATGGCCCTTTAAGGACTTTGGTCTCTGACAGGAAAATGGTTCCCCATCCCTGTTATAAAGTAACAGAACAAGGTCAGTGATTTGGACGAGTGATGCTGTGTAGCTACACTTGGTGAGACTCCTTCAGTCCAACTGGCCATTGTGACAGCCTTTCAAATAGAGCTCATCCTGAGACAAGTGTGTGTCAAAGCCGTCCAGGTAGAGGACACTACCAGCACCTCCTCCGCCGCCCATGAAGGTCCCCACGGCGCGGCCTTGTCGAGCGTGTCCAACAGCGTCGCTGAAAACTTTATTGATCTGCTCTTCGGAGGGCATCCACCAGTCTGGATTGGAGGCACAGTGCATTCGGATGAACTCTGACCAAGACAGTTGGGCAAAGAGAAAGAACATTTATTCAGTTCTGTTGTGTGTTTCGTATCTTGTCCCAAAAATCTACTGTTATGACAGGGCATCTAGGACAGGGTATACTCCGTGACTTTTGCACATTCATTATTTGCAGCAAAGGTCTATCTTCTCTTTCCTTCACCATCATCCCGATCGAACAGACCGCCGGTTGGTACCTCTGAGGCAGCTGACTTTGACAGGATTGAGTGGCTGTCTCTCCAGGCCCGGTTCTCTCAAATGGACCGAACGCTTCCGTTTGCCCAGGCCGCACGAGAATTTGAGTTCGTCGGTGGTGAAGACGAAGCGTATCAGGTAGCGCAGCAGTCGCCGGCCATCTTTCTTAGAGGAGTTGACCGCCTCGTCCCACTGCTTATTGGTGATGAAGAGAGGGTAATTCTCCAGCAGCTGCTTGCTTCCCTGGATAGATTAGGAATTATTTTCACACTTTGAGAATGTTTTACGGGACGTTATATGAACAGCCCTTTCAGGATGTGGAGCATCATTTGGCACATGGCATTTTCCCAACAGGTGACATTTCAGTCATATCTTGGAAAAGTGCAAAAAAAAAACCCAAAACCCAAGATGACAGTAGTTCTCGATGATGGACAATGAGATAGTCCATCAGTTAGAATTTAATCCTTGGCTGTGTCAGTAGGTCATAACCTTCCTAACCGAGGAAATGAGCCTATGATTTGAAGTAGCTGACATTAAAGCTCAAATGATGAGACCGTTGCTGGCCAATGAAAATCATTTACAGTCCCCTCCAAAAGTATTGGAATAGTGAAACAATTTTTTTCTTATGGACTAAAAATGTGTGTGTCCAAAACATGCAGCTGCAAATCTGATGCCACGACTAAAAATCTGTCATTTAACTGAGGCTTAGTGTGTCCTGGTGCCAAGTGTACGTATGGACACCCTTATGTTTGAACATAGTGTTGGTTATGGACAATCTGTGACGACCACAGAAGTCTAATAACAGAACACCCTCCAAAGACTCCAGCAAGGGTGGGAACTCTGAACTGCAGTTTGGTGCATAGACACAAACAACATTCGGGACCCATCTTCCACTCAAAGGCAAGGGGGGGAACAAGGGGCGGCTACCCTCTTGTCCACTGAGGTGAACCCCAATGTACAGTCACCAAGCCGGGGGGGCGATAAGTATACACACGTGGTCGCCCCTCATCTTGGCCAATACCAGAATGGAAGAGTGTCCAGGCGCTCGCCAGCGAGCCCCGCCTCCAGGCCTGGCTCCAAGGAGGACCCCGCTGACCCGCATCCAGGCAAGGGAGATTGCGTTCCAAATTTGTCAATCATCATAAGGGGTCTATCTGGGCCGTGCATTGTCTGGTCCCTCACCTAGAACCTGTTTGCCTTGGGTGACCCTAACAGGGGCCTAACGCCTCAGACAACTTTGCCCCTAAAATCATTGGGACACGCAAACCCCTCCACCACGGTAAAGTGACGGCTCATGCAGGGGCTGACGGCTCATCGAGGGGCTGTGAGAGAGTGTGCAGGAAATTAGACATGGGAAGATTCTTATGCAGACGTGGATAGGAGGTGACTATAGGCAGGAACTGTGCAAAAAATGAAAAAAGAGGTACTTCTGTGTTGTCTTGTTCTAGCTTCACAGAGAATCCTCATGTACAAGTGAAAGGTTCTTTGTTAAGAAGCAGGTGGCCACAATAAACAGCAATAATGTCATGCTAATGCTTGCAAAATAATTATTTTCCATAACAGTGCATTCAGCCATGCATCTCTTTCCCTTGTCTCCTGGCACTGACTCACATCATAACAGAAAAAAACAACTCAACACCTTGCAGATACACAAAGCAAGAATTTTTTTTTTTATTCTTCGTCAATACAAGGACACTTACTGACATCTGATTCAAGATGGCGTCTGGCCCGAGTGAGATACTACGATACCAGACTTTTTTCGAATATGAATAAAATATATGGTATAAAAAAACAAACAAAGAAATAACCACTAACCTCAAAGACCGTCTGCTGTTCTTCTTCCTACAAAGATAGAACAGGCAATTTTACTTCAACACGCACGAGCATTAAAACATGCAGGCTCTCGGACTACAATTGAGCTTTCATTTGAGCCTCACCTCAGTGAGCGGCTCCTCTGGTATCGGCGGCACCAGTTGGTTGTGAAACTCAACAACATTCTTGAAGTAGTCAAGAACATTTTGACAGGGAACTGCAGACATGACAATCAATGAGAACACAAACACGAACACAGTGACAATATATTTGGTACCAGCAACTTCCCTTTTCGGATTTATTTACCAGATCTGTGTTATTGTTAGCAGGTATTTTTCCATAAATGTTCCCACAATACATACATTGAGGTATGGCATAAAAAACTGCTGCTCAAATCTAATCACATCAATTTTGAATTGGTTGTGATCTTAGTCTAAGTGATTTTTTTCCTGTTTTGTATTAGAAACTTCTCCTATCTACAGTATTTTAGATTTTTTTTTAGATAACAAGGTATCGAATACACAGATGTTTTTCATGTGATGTCAGGGTTGGCATGGGCTGATCGTAGATTCTGACGGTATGGTAACCTTGAGCAAAAATGCCCTAAAATGGCTTTTTAAAAAATATATATATAATATATAATATAAAAATAATAATAATAATAAATATATATATATATATGGGTAAATAAAAACATCAGTTTATCTATTTTATTTTAAAACAAAATATACAATATTTGGTACAGAAGCAACATGTTGCATGTGTGGTTTAAATCCATAAATAAATGTTATCTTTCTTCTTTTGTTTGAATTCTTCTTAATAAGTAACAGTGTCGCATCACTTGTGAGCTCATTTAGAACAGACCAACGAGATAATTAGTTGCCGTTGGCACAAGTTTGTTTTTTTTAAATTTTAGGACAAAATACATTAATCGACAGAGCAGGCATCCATGTTCGCAGTGTCTCTTCCGGCTTCTCCCTCCCTTTTCCTCTTCCTCCTCCTCCTTTTCCATGCACAACTGCTCACCCCTCCCCTCTCTGCTCACCAAAAAGGAGGGGAAAAAAGTTAATTGGGGTCTTGTTCACGAGTGAGGGCAGGAGGGAGCGAGTTTTATTTATTAGCGGTTATTGACAGTTTGACTTTTTCAAACCACAGTAAACCATCAAACTGGTAATCAGCCCATGCCTCGTTAGACAGAAACAATTTGAACAAAAAAAAAAATAAGTGACACTTTCCCGGCTGTTACAAAGCTTCTGTCCACAAGTGCTAGCAGTTAAGAACTGGTCTTTTCTGAATGCACCTGGAACTGTTTCCAGCTTGTTGCGGAGCTCCTCGTTCTCCTGCTGCAGCGACAGCACTTCCTGCTCCAGCTCCAGGCAACGTGGGCAGCAGCTCTCCTCATCCTCTTCCTCTGGCAGCGTGGATGAAGGGTGTCCGTACGAGTCGGACGGCGTCGGAGAGCCCCAGCCCACCAGGGTGCGTCTTGGGGGCGAGACCTCTGACCCGGGCTCCACTGAGTGGCACTGCTCCTCCTCCAAGCCCCCAACCAAACGAGATTGTTGCTGTTGTCCGGAGAGCAAATAGTTGTGAAGTGAGTCTGTGAAGATGCGCAGAACAGCAGTGGTCTGCTGTTTGTTTAAATGGCTTTGTTGTGCCTCCTCTTCTGGCTCGGTGGATGAGGAGGAGGAGCTCTCCTCGGGCTTGGAGCAATGACTGGCGCTGGGACCGTCCTCTGTCTTGATACTGGGTGGGATGGACAGCGAGGGTTCCAGCAGCCGCCCGTTGTTGAGGAGGCTGAGGACTCGACTGCATTCCTTGGCGAAGGCGTCTAAGATGAGTCGATTCTCTGAACAATTAAGAAACAACACAAAAGATTTCACTTCAAGCTGGCAGTATTTGTTCAAATAGTTGCGAGACTTGATGTGAGGGTGCAGGGACAGAACAGGCGGGGACCTAAGGTAGTGCCAGACTGCCAGTTGACATTGAGTCTTGGTTTTTATCCTGTGTTGCTCAATTCTTGTAAAGTGTCTGAGTACTATGAAAAGCGGTTTCAAATTAAATTATTATTATTATTAGTCCCATCCAATCATCTGGTCCAACACGTCTTCTAAAACATTTGAGCATAAGTAAAAATAGATCAAAAACCACTGACAGTTTCTTCAGTTTCGTGAGATTTTGTATTTGTGCATCATTCTGCTTTCGCGGGCCGACGTGTCTGCGTGTCGGGCCAGATCTGGCCCCTGGCCTTGAGTTTGACACCAGTGGTCTAGAGAATTCAACACTTGGTGACAAAGTCATGAGCAAGACGAAGAATAATCCGACGAAGGCTTGACAGTCCTTAAATACGTGGCTAATTGAGATGTGCAGCAGGTGCCTATACTGAATTGAAAGCACTCATCTGCCACCTGCTGGAGACACACAAAAACAGAAGTTGACACAAGTCGCTCTTGTATGAGGCCTGTTCCCCGCCAGCTGCATGACCTACTTTTAACAGGGTCTGACTCTCTACCACTGATTCGAGTTTGAAGCAAGGCTTTTGTATTAAAATGGAATCAAAAATCTTCGGAGCATTTTTTTTTTTTAAGTGAGGCCAAAGCGGTTACAGAAATTATATTGGAACATGTACTACTTTTAACATAAAGAAACCCGTTTTTGCAAGAAAAATCAACACCGCACCTCAAGCAGATGCAAAAACAATATTATGACTAATATTGACATGCATCACCGTAGGCGGAGCAAACGTGCCATCTGTAAAATTGACATTCCCCTCACCAAAGCTCTTCGCCCGAAGAGATAGTTGGTACTCTCCGCAGCTACCAGTAAGTACTTTAGCCATGACATAAGGATAACTAGCTTTGTTTCTCCATCCCTTGTGTTTCTCTTGTTTAACATTACGCTGACTAACAACACTATTCATAGAAACTCAGGCTCGTTAATACTCTAAATTCACGCGTCAATGTTCAGAATCCGCTCAGCCTTTGCAAAAATTACAATGCCAATGTTTTGACCGACACTGTCCGAGGTATTCATTGACCGATGTTTATGACTGCGTTTCTAAAACTGATTTTGGAAGTGAACAGTAATCATATTCCAGACTTTTAGTCCAGGCACGTCCGCTACATACACACACAACCACTCAGATGTGACTCTAAGCCCGAGACGGATGTGTCACAGTTATTAATATGCGCAGTCTTTGTGTAGCAGTGGCGATGTGGCTGATATCATCCATTCGCTACTCCCTCCTGCCTTACTGCTTCCCTCGCCACTTCTGTGGCACAGCGAGCCGAGTAGCCTCATAAAACGTCATGATAAGCAACACATTCAGCCGTGCAGAATTTATGAGGACCATTTGTTTTAATCACAATACTTGGAGATGGCCATTTTTATATGCTTGCATTTGGCGCTATTGTGTGCCTCTTTTCATCAAGTTTATTTCCTGCCATCAAGGGAACATTAAGCGCATCGTCTGTGAAGATGAGTGGCATGTTCTAAGTCTTGATCAATTGCAGGATATTTGGTTTTGTTTTGACCAAGTAAGTTCTGCATTGGAGGTTTTCATATCTGAACACAACAAAGGCATTACATTTTGGAATCGAAATGCTTGCTGATTAAAAAAAAAAGATAATAATTAAAAAAAATAAAAAAATAAAAAAAAACGCCCTTACTGGAGTAGAAAAGTCCAAACCACTGGCAGAGATGTTAAAATTTACAGGGGACCTCTGAACCACATGTCTCTTTTGCTTTTTCTTTGACAGAGGATAAACACAGCAACAACATTAACCACTTCAAGCCTCCGGTGGCAGCAATACATCTCAGCCGGTTGTGTTAGGGCTTTTCCACACCGCGAAAACAAGGCGCTCTAAAGCGGCCACACTGGCGCAAAGCCCCTGCCCACACACCCAATGGCTGGCACATTGGACAATTTTGTTGGACTTCCGCATTCTCTGCATGATCTCCACACACTCACAACGAACAATAAGGCACTCTGATGCAGCCACCTAGGCCCGAAGCCTTCACAAGCTGATTGTCGAGTCTCTTTTTTTACCCCCTAGCTCTTTCACCTCACGCGTGTCACGACAGACCACGAGACACTCCTAGGTGGCCACACCATCCGAAGGGAAGATACATTTTTGGGTTGTACGCAGAGCTAGCTAGCTAATTGCAGGTCACACTTGTGTTGGATAGTCTGATGCAAACAAATACGCTCAGGTTTGTATCTAGTGGTCGAGGAAGACTCATGACCAATTCCAAAGTGTGGCGCAGTGTTTTTTAAACCCAACAAAAAATTTGAAATGGTTCAAGACATTAATGCTGTATCTCCACATTTACCGGTAAGTACTTAATATTTCTATCTTTGCACATTGTCAGCGATTATCTTCAAACATGTAGAATACATTACAAACAAAATCTTTGAACTAACTTTAAAGGGTCTTTAAAAAGTGCTATAGGTGAGAGGCATGATGTCAGAACGGATTATTTTTATTTCCAGAATTTCTTATGTATAAAATGTCACAAAATGTGAACTAATTGGCAGACAAATCTATTGTACTATCAATATTTGGGCTATTGCATGGCACACGTGTTATATGCAGATTTGGTATTATACCTACTCCAACAAAGCTTCAAAGCAACACTAAAGCAGCAGCGATCTGCCAAATACAGAGATTAAAACATGATTAGAAGATGAGATGGCTCCTGTTTAATTTCGCGACAACAAGAATTTGGTTCAGTGCTTTCATCTCAGGGTTGGTCTGCCTTGGACGCACACTCCCATCCTTCTTGGGCACAGACACCCCCATTTAAAATCCACCCCTATAAACGCGCGCGCGCGCACACACACACACACACACACACACACACACACACACGCACACACACGCGCGCACGGAATGCACGTGCACGCAAATCAGTCCAGTGTTATTTTGCACAGTGGTGATCCAATCATGGCTGCTCTCATTACAACTGAACATCAATCACAGCTAACAAGAAGAAATGAAACAAAACATGATGCTAGCGGGTATCAATTAAGAGATTATGCCGTGTTCATTCACTGCAAAAAGTGAGTACCTGTATTGAGAGAAGTAAAAGTCTAATATTATTCTAATGGAATATAAAATGCAATATTCCAAAAGGCTATCAACATGCAAAATATGCTGAACTTGTGAACGCACCTGAAGTGATCCCAAAAGTGCAGTCTGGAGATTCTTGCTTGAGTCGTCCAGCGGAGTGTGTTGATTCTGCTATGCCGACGATGGCGCGCCGCTGCTGGGTACCGAGAGCGACGCCACCCGCTGCCTCCATGGAGGTGGATGTCGGGACCCCGCAGCTGGGCCTGGCCTCGCCGGGGAACCTCTGGCGGTGGCTCAGCTGATACTGCGCCTGGAAAGGGAAATGCTGGCCGGGGCGGAACGTGAGCTGTCGAGCGTCAGTGAAGAGCGAAGACTTGACCGAGGTGGAGCGGTCGGGGCGCGACTTGCAGTGGAGGTTCCTGGCGGGACCACCGCGTCTCATTTTGGCGGCGGAGGGGCCTTCATCGGCGGGCTGCATCTCCTCCTCCATGCCTGCCTTCTAGCCAGGTGGGTCCAGGTAAGCAGAGGCTCTCGGGATGGCGTTGGTCACTGTATGCCAGGCTCGGTTATCGGAGGACAGAGGGAGGGCGTGTGGTAATGGCTCGAATATTTACTGACATGCAGCTTCTCCAATCCCCAGGCGGGAGGTCGATGTCGAGACTGGTCCGGAAGGGAAGGAGGGTGGAGGAGAGGTGGCTGAGGGAGCTAGGCGGAGGGGGCGACAGGCGGGACTTGCTTTCTTTGTAGTCCATAAATCCACATCCACGCAGACTAAATTTACATCGCTGCCTATTGCTGTCTGAATTTTGGACGCAGCTCTTTTATTACACTGTGCGCATCATTAAATTAATCCAAAAGAATTTGAACCTTACATCTGCATCCCTATTTTAGCTGGATGGCGGTGAAGGGAAGCCATGAGGAAAGTTAGAAAGCACCACAAAGGGGCGCCATAGTCAAAGTCTAGGACGCATTCCAAGACAGATGCTGTTGAAAATGGAACGTCATATTAGGACACTTGTTTTTACTTTCCAAAGTCAAAGGATTTTTTTTTAATTTTATAAAAGCGTGACCCACAGGTATGATAATGTTCATTGAGTCTTGCTTGAGCTATTATCAATCTAATGTCTGATCTATACATTTGTGAACTTGCTTTGACAGACAACAAGATAAGATAAGAAAACCTTTAATTGTCCCACAATGGAGAAATTTGCAAACTACAGCAGCAAAATGGTGGGGGGGGGGGGGGGAGGGGGCTGTGATATAAATATAGATACAAGCATATATGCACCAACAAGGATTGTCAAAGTATCAGGAGGATCTCACCTGGAGGGAAATCCTTATGGAGTCTTCAAGCAGCAAGTGGGGTACACCCTGAATTGGTTACCAGCCAATCGCAGGGCACACATAAACAAACATTTCGCACTCACGAATTATCTGAGAAGGCAAACTAGCATAACTATGGCTCGATGGCATGATGGTTTGAACCTCAACTTGCTCAAATTTCGTTCAAACCATCATGTTATCTACCCGAGTTATCGCAGCATACACAGGGAGTTAAGATGTTCTTTCGTGTTGGTCACGTGATGTATACACTATGTATATACTGTATTAATAAGAAATTGTTTTTAATTATTATAGCAAAAGTACTTTAATTTAAGGTCTTATCTTTCATGAATTATTGATATACTGTATTGGATGGATGTTTGGAATTGGCTGAAATCTGAGAAAAAAACAAAATTTCTGTAAAAATAAATGAACAAGTATGACGAGAACTAATTCTTTCCCTGCAAATCCCCAATATATAAATCCCCTCAAAATTTATTGTAGCCATAAAACTTTGACTCTCCTGATTTAAAAAAATAAAAAGCTCCTCCACTATCTTTTCTTTTAACATGCGCGTCTGAGGGCGTCGTTCTTACCCTGGGCGCGCTCGGAAATGACGTCACGCCCAGCCAACAAAAACGTGGAGCCGTGAAGGACGCCGGAGTCCGACTCCAGTCCAGCTCACTCGGCGGCGGAGCTCCGCTAGAGGAAGAGGGATGAAGCAGACGGCGACAATCGACATCGGCGAAACTTTTCCCAAATTGACGCAAATTCATCGTTTACGCGACTAAGCGGAGGACTCGACGTGCTTTGGATGGACTCAAGATGACTTGATGAAAAGTTTGGCGAGTTCCGAAGCCCACCATCACCTCCAACATCATCAACACCACCCGCAAGCAGCCTCGCCGGGATGGTGCGCCTGCTGAACTGCCTCTTGCTCGGATACCTCACGTGGAATGTGCGGATCTCAGACGCGCAAGGGGAGTATTGTCACGGCTGGCTGGACGCCAGCGGCAACTATCACGACGGCTTCCAATGTCCGGAGGACTTCGACACGGCCGACGCCACCGTGTGCTGCGGCTCGTGCGCGCTGCGCTACTGTTGCGCCGCCGCGGACGCGCGCCTGGAGCAGGACAGTTGCACCAACGACCGTCCGGCCGCCGACGACACCGAGTATGCAGCGCGTACGTATCAATGCAGAGGGGCTGACAACATGCATGCAGGTCGGTTGAGGCAGGGGTGGGAAACCTACGGCCCGCCGGCCATTTTAGGCCCACCGTGCAGCTCTAATAAATGAAGAAATAAATAAAACGTACTAAACAAAATAGCAGTGAGACTTTAAAGAAGGGATGAGCAATTAATCCAATTCATCGATATGACAGTGTGGTAGAACACAATTTTGAAATTGCAGCGGTTGCAATTTTGAAAACATCTACACTTTCAGTGACTAGAATAGTTTAGTGCTGAAGAAGTGTAGTCCACATGTCTACTTATCATTCATTGTTCCATGAAAGATGAAACGTTGAAGTGATAACGCCACAGATTTGGTTGCATTATTGTTGGAAACAGACTTATAACTTCCTGACCTATGTTTATGCCACACTTGTTTGGTAGCATTTAATGAAGTTGTCGTAGTGAACGCTCAAAAGACAAGTCAAAGTCTTTAGTAAGTGAACAACTCAGATTGAAGTCGATGAAGATGATTTATGATAGTTTATTTTTCTACAGATTAATTCTTGCTTTTTTTAAACGCACAAGTAACTTAGAAGTAGTCACATATTATATTGCAATTGCAATACTTGAGGAGAAAAACAAAATCGCTATTAAATTAGTTTTCAAAATTGTTCCAGCCCTACGATAAAATATTGCTAACTTGCTGAATGATTATTTTTAATCAGCATGGTAATGACAATCATTAGTCACAATTATTCATTTTTAGTGCACAAAACAATTTTCTGTGAGAACTGAATGGGTTGTCATTTGACAATAAATGCAAATAAAAAATACAATTTACCCAAGAATATAAAAATTGTCCAAGGGCTAACCGAATGAGTATGCTTGTATCTCGTGTGTTATTTCGGCAGCTGAATGAAGCCTTGGGCACGTGATCGCCTCCTGGTGGTTGCTTGAATATGCAGCAGAGCCGACTTTGGACTGTAAATGACCGATGACCTCATGGAAGTCAAAATCGTGATCGCGATTCAAATTTGATCAACTGTGCAGCCCTGCTATTAACTTTGACAAGTTTCACTCTTGATTTCCTAAAACCGCAGCTGAAAGTATTGTAAAGTGTCATTAATATCATCTAAACGAGGAATTAGCTAGTCACATTAGTTAGTCACACAAAATGCCTCATGTTGTGTTTTCCGTTCAGTTTTATTCAGTTTAGGCTGTAACTCAAGAAGTCAACTTATTTCAAAGTAAAAGTAAAATAAAATGCCACCAAAAGACAGAACTCCATTCTTGAATTTCAGGCACATCTTGACGTAAGTGGTCCCCCACCTCCATTCTAAAAAAAAAAAAAAAAAAAAAAGACGATTTAACAACAGTTAGACAAATATGAGTCCAAAATGACGCTGAATTGAAGTTGAAGTTTCTCCTCAATTTGACCAAAATAGAAGACAAACATAAAGAGGACGCAAAGCATTTAAGGACTAACAGAAACTATTTTATGTGACATTGTTTGGTGCATCTGAGAATTTGGAGTTCTCAAATCTTACAAAATAGTCACTTTTAAATAATTATTGCCAAATTGTGATCACATTTCAGAATTATATGCAAGTGTTTAGGTTTCCAAGAACATTTCTTTTGCTCCTGATTTCCCTCCTCAATTGAATCATTGACAACACAAAAAGCACACGTTGATTTGTTTCAATTGCCTGTTGGTTTTCAACCTAATTTTTGTGTGTTATCACAACAACGTTGTTTCTTTATGGTTTTTCAAGCAAGCTTCCATCTTGCTTTTCAGCCCAAGTTGAACAAAACAAATGAAAAAATGCTAAACGGTAGTGACACTTTAAGGTACGACACAGGTTTTTTTTTTTTAAATCACTCTCATTTCTATCCTAAATTGAATATAATAGGACATAAAGATGTTTGTGACCACTTTGAGGTGCCACCTTTTACTACATGTGAATCTATTTTCATTTTTTATTACGTGGCTTCTAAATTTAATAACCAACCCTCAACATATTTTAGTTTCATTTAGATGACATTTGTTAGCATATTCAAGAATATTCAGACTTTTTATGTTTTCCTGACAAGTTTGCCTGATGTTTTGCAGCCTAAAACTAGCAGATACTCAACCTACAAAACATTCATTTTGGATTCATATTTTGTTGTGATTAATTGTAGGAGTTTTAAAGTTAGGTTTCCCAAAACAACTTTTCCTCAACGGCACAATACAAAAGACATTAAACGCTTTTGGACTCGCATGACAAAACCGAGTCCGTTACCTCAGTTCCAATTTCGAGGTGACTTCAGTGCATATTTAAAAAAACATATCTATATTTTGAGTTGTTATGTTTGCACCCCAACAATGCTTGTGTGTTTGCATCTTAAATTGAAGATATGGCCCACAAAAACAGCAACGGACAAACAACATCTAATTGTTGTCAACTGATTCCATTTAGGAGATGACATCAAGACGTGCCTTATCCAAGAAATCATTTCCCTCTCTTTGCTGGCATTCTACATTCAACATAGTTTCCCCACATAAGTTGCTGATTTTCAGGCTTAAGTTCATGCAAAAGGCACAAAAGTGGTACATTAGGCAACACGGAGTTTGCATTCAGTCCAATATACTTTGTATGTCCTGCATTTTAGTTGTCAGATGAAATTCGAAAATCGGTGATGGGCAAAGGAAATGGCATTGCCTTATTGATGTTATGTTTAAAGGGGACCCGGACATAATTTACAGCTGGGTCTCATTCAATCATGTCATCTTTTAGCTCTTTTGTTTCACATACTTACCACATGTGACATTTTCTCAGATATGTTTGATGACTAAATTTAATATATATTAATCATACACACACACACACACACACACACACACACTGACACACACACACACACACACACACACACACACACACACACACACACAAAAACACACAAAAAAACATGCAGTTTGTCTAAAGTGGCCAAATCAATACCATTCAGATGTATACAGTACTTGTTTTTAAAGCTTGTCATTCAATTGACAAATTCAGTTTGAAATGCCCCGCGGGAAAGGGAAAGACACAACAAGAAACATTTTAGTGTTAACATTTGTCTGATTTTAGGCGACTAGCTCCACATGAGGTTGCGGCTTATTCTCTGCTATATTTTCCTGCTGTTTTAATGGTGAAAAGGCTGCATTAGTCCTGTTGAAGGCACTCAGCAGCGATTGTTTTTAAGGCTGAGTTGTGACACTAACCTGAGAGTTGCATTAAAACTTGCATTCCCTTTTGGGGAGATGACATAAGAGAAGGTTCAAGGCACAGCTCAGCCATTGTGAAGTCATTCTTCTGGCCCCCTTGAAACATTTCAAAGTATTACATGAAGTCATTGTGGCCAGTGAGAAGTTAACAGTGGTCCTCTTGAGAGCTTTATCCGTTTCAAATTTCCCAAACGGATCAAGCAGCCACGGGCGGGCGAGCGTGTGGAATGACCTGAACGTGAGCTCACCCACTTTTCTTTTTCTTTTTTTTTTTTTTAATTCCCTAACAAAATAAACAAACACTCTTGTAATTTCCTCCCAATGAGTGTGCACCCTCAGTGAAGTGTAAACTTGATCTGTTTGTGTTTTCAAGAATGTCTAGATAGAATCTAGACATTGACTAGAGTTGAGACATCAGCTCTTTATAGAAGTTAAATTCTATAAAGTCATGTGCATTGACTAGCGGGGGCGGAGGGATGTTTAAAGCATTAAGAATGGTGTAAAACGGTAACCTGTCGCTAAATAAGAATACTGTACACTCCATCTATCCATCCATCCATTTTCTGAACCGCTTCATGATCACAAGGGTCTCGGGGCATGCTGGAGCCTATCCCAGCTGTCTTCGGGCAGTAGGCGAGGGACACCCTGAACCGGTTGCCAGCCAAACGCAGGGCACACGGAGACCAACAACCATCCGCGCTCACACTCACACCTAGGGACAATTTTGAGTGTTCAATCAGCCTGCCATGCATGCTTTTGGAATGTGGGAGGAAACCGGAGTACCCGAAGAAAACCCACGCAGGCCCGGGTAGATCATGCAAACTCCACACAGGGAGGCCGGAGGCACGGATCGAACTCACGACCTCTGCACTGTGAGGTCGACGCGCTAACCACTGCACCACCAGGCTGCCAACTCTACACTCCTCAGATTGAATTCAATGCTGCTTGACAGTTAATGCTTGTGGTGGTTGTTCTTCCTAACCTCAATGTCTACGATTCAAGATTTGAGCTATGCTTCTCCTTTCTGTAGCTTTAGTCCATCCTTGACACTGTCTCGAGATTGAGGACTTGCCTCACAAGTCGGCCCTCTCTGGTGTAAAGAATGCAGACGCGTGCAACTGCCAATGTGGAGTAAACATTTTTGACCGGCAAACTCGTTCGAACCACGGATGTACACGTGAATGGACGATCAATAGGGCCCTCGGGGCAGAAGCAGGAGGGCAGATGCATTATGTTACCACTGTTACTGACAACTTCTGTTTTTTTTTTTTCACTGAAAACATTATAAGTGCTTGTTTTACACTGGGATCCCTGTATGGAGTAATGACAGTCTCTCAGAGAACCAACTGTACTCAGAGTATATTATCTCAAGATTGTGAATTGTGACTGACAGGTTTACATTTCGCAGCAAATTTGGTCCCATTTTTTTTTGGTTTGTTTGTTTAAAAATAGCCTCTGAAAATCCATGTACCGGTACCATCAATTCTATATATCTTAGATGCCACTTCAAATGAGTTTGACATACTTCCAAAAGCAATCTGCTACCATTCACGTCCGCTAGACAAAAGCTGAGCTGCATATTATTGGTTTATAGCGTAGCTAGTGATTAGGAACATTTCATAACACTTACCCTAAATTTGATGGTGGATGTAAGAACCTGGTATGCCTCCTCAGTACTCTTCTGAAAAAAAAATCTGAATACAAATACATGTGATTTTTTTTTTTTTCTCTACGAGCTGTCTGTGACCCATGGGTGCCAAACCACCAGTTGAGAATCACTGGTCTACCGCATATACCATAAAAGCCGCCTATCCCCAGCAATAGTGGGGGAACACGAGTGTATTTTATGCTCATCCTGACATGTCACCCAAAAGCCCAATGCCCCAAAGGTTTTGTTATTTGTGTCTGTTCAAGGCCTGATTACAATCGGAGGATTTGCGCATATACAAAGCACACGCAGCGCCTTACTCGGATGTCCTCAAAACGTTTGATGCACTTGTTTCCTCATCTTTGTTCTCAGAGCCCGTCTACATGCCTTTCCTCATGGTGGGCAGCATGTTCGTGGCCTTCGTGGTGGCGGGCTCCCTGGTGGCCGTCTACTGCTGCACCTGCCTGCGGCCCAAGCAGCCCGCCCAACAGCCCATCCGCTTCTCGCTGCGCAGCTGCCAGGGCGAGACCATCCCTATGATCCTGACGGCCGCGCCGCCCAGCCTCCGCACCCCGTCGAGGCAGTCCAGCACGGCCACCACCAGCTCCAGCTCGGCGGGGGGCGGCAGCTCCATGCGGAGGTTCTCCATCGGGGGGCAACAGCAGCACGGTTGCCTGGTGTCGGCCGCCGTCTCCACCCCGGCCTCCACTCCGACTCAAACCCATCAGACTTTGCCCCCGCCTCTGCCGCCGCCCTACACGTCCCCCCCAGCGACGGGGGGCCTGCATCATGCTCACGCGCAGCTGCCCCTCCAGCAGCCCTCGCAGGGCACTGCCTTCATCCTCCCGCAGCAGTACTTCTTCCCCCTGCAGCCCGACGCGTTCGCTTCGGCTAAGGGATTCGCAGACTTTGGCCAGAGTTGACAAGTGCTGCTGCCAGACTGGATTTGTTTGGAGAGGCTTCTGCCTATCAGGATGAGCCACCAATGCACTTTTTCTGTTGTATAATGTACATAGACACCATGACGGTTTTATTCGGGCTGTTATTTTCACAATAAACAAATAATCTGGGTCACTAAGGCAGATGATGTGGTGCTTGAGAAAAGGTTCTGGATCAGGAAAAAAGCAGTACAGTACCAACTCATGGGGAGAGGCATGCCAGTAAAACAAAATGCGAAACCAATTACTCCTCCCTACAATTGAAAGCTCTGATAAGATAAATCTGAATTCCTTGAATGAAGGTTTGTTTTTTTGTTTTGTTTTTTTTGTCTAAGCAAAAGGTGTTTTACAAGAATAAAGTCTTTTGTAGAATATGCAGCGTTCCACCGCATATTTGTAATTCAACCATCAGATTTTTGAGGAACCCACTATATTCCCTTTTTTGATGAAAAACTAATTCACTGTCTGCACTCAGACCGAATCCGTGTGCCAAAGTTTTCGACAGCACCACTGTGGTTTCAAGGAGCTACGGTGAAGCGAGAAGAGTAGCTTCATTGAGCCAGGCCATAGCCCTGTTTAATATGAAAGTAGTTCTTTGCTACCATTTTGTGGCATCATTCATCAGTTAGGTGCATATTTTTACTCTTCGTGGGAGGGCTCTGTTCCCTTTTGTTTTCTCAAAAATAGGAGAGTTCAAAGGCACTTTTCCAGAATATGAAAGTTGGACATTTTCGCTTAACTTTAATATTACAAATTTATCCTGGTAGAAATACGACGATTCTCCTAAGATTAAGACTCTTTCCCTCAACATAATACAACCCTGGACCTAAAAAGTTTGAGAGCCCTTGTATTTAATGAGCTGAACGGTTCAGTCATCCACACAAGAAACAAGAGCATCGGAGGCTCCCTACCTGTGTGACTTCCCAGAAGGAATGCGGCTCTCAGATTCGTCATTGTCAGTGCTCAACGAGCATGGCACGGCTCGCGGCGTCAAAAGCGCAACGGCCCCTTTAGTGGAAGCGGCTAAGGTTGCATCGACAGGTAGCAACTGGATCTGGACAAAAAAAAAAAAAAAAAGACTCCTGCTGGTTTATTGGATTGTGAAACTGAGACGGTAGTCAGCGCCGTCTGCTTTTGGCACGTCACGCTATGACGACCTCCGTCATCAGCATTTGTCACATTCCGCTTGTCAGGTTTTGTTTATTCTTGTCATTTTGGTCTCCTGTATCATGTTCTGGATTTACTGCAAAATATATGTTTCCCATGACCCTTTTTAAACCCATTGACTCGTCTTTTGATGGGAAGAGATCGCCTGCGAGGAAAAGCATTGGGAACCATTACACCTTCAGGATATTAATATGTGGTCTTATTCCTTGCTATAACAGCTTCCGCTTTTCTGGGAAATAATTTTTGTCCAATCTCTATTCTGGTTTGTCTCAAAACTCATGCCTTTGTGTCTCGTGAATCGAGCACTTGGAAAGAGAAAAGGGTTTTGGTCGAAATGGTTCCCATGAACAAATCATACAGCGGTTTATGAGTTAAGATGTCATAACACCAACATATACCTAAATTGATCCCACTACTGACCTCAATCACAAAGCCATTTGAAAAGAAAGTGTGCTTTTGATTGGTAACCAAGAACCAGTGACATAGTTAAAAGGACCCATTTTGGGGTGCCACCCTTATTTTTGAAATCTAGCTCAATAGGGCTTATTAGTGTCACATGGAAAATTAAGAATTTGGGGTATAATGTGGGTGGCCCAGTGGTTAGCGCGTCGACCGCAGAGGTGCGGGGTTCGATCCCGGCTCCGGCCTTCCTGTGTGGAGTTTGCATGTTCTCCCCGGGCCTGCGTGGGTTTTCTTCAGGTACTCCGGTTTCCTCCCACATTCCAAAAACATGCATGGCAGGTTGATTGAACACGCCGAATTGTCCATAGGTGTCGGTGTGAGTGTGAGCGCGGATGGTTGTTGGTCTCTGTGTGCCCTGCGATTGGCTGGCAACCGGTTCAGGGTGTCCCCCGCCTACTGCCCAAAGACAGCCAGGATAGGCTCCAGTGCGCCCCGCGACACTTGTGAGGATAAAGCGGACCGGAAAATGGATGCATGAATGGATAATTTGCAAACTTTCAATTCCGCCACACAAGGATGACAAGCATTCATCCATTTTCTGTAGCATTTCTGCTCATTCGGGTCACAGGAGTGAAAGCCGATCCCTGGCTGCAATTGTCTCTCTTAGTGCACATACGAGATGTGACAGAAAAAGTTCTAGGACTGGCGTCACAAAATATATATTTTTCAACCCCCCCAAAGACTATATGAGTCTTTGCCTTCAATATGGATCTGTCAGCCAACGAGCACGTGTGCAAAAAGATCCTGCAGAGAGGTTCAGTTTGACCCGAGCATGTAACACTTGCTGGCCGAGAAGAACATAGGAGACCACCGTGCTGGCTAGAGTGTGAGGCTTTTCCGCTTTCCCAAGCTCAAGGGAGTCATCAACCATTTTGAAGATGTGGACAACATCAAGATGGCCATGATGTGAACTTCGGAGGAATCCGGAAGGATTTGAAATGTGTCTTTTATGACACCAATCAACCCAACCGGCATGGTTGTGGAATGAGGGAGAATACTCACAGAAGCACACAGGGGAGACAATTAGCAATCCAACCCAAGTTCTCTTGACTGTCGGAAAGAAATGCTGACCACTCGTTCACCATCCTGCAACCATCAAATTCAATTAAGGTGAATATTTTACACAAAATCAAAAGATTTATTTCAAAGTGTTGCTATTGTTGCTCAAAAATTACACTGGTCAGCAGCACATTTTAATCAGATAGCTTTCTGTGTCCCTAAGTGAGTGATTATAAAAAAAAGAATCAACTTTTTCTCAAGCACATCAGACTTTTGAGATTTTTTTAAAATTTAGTTTTTAAGTTTGCCCTATAAAAGCTTGCGCAATAGGAATTTTACCATGTGTTGTAAGCTATGACGTTTCAGAAAAAAAAATCTTTTTAAATATGTGACTATATTACATATAATAATATTGTCATTAGATTATTATTAATAATAATATGAAAATCAGATGTGCTACAGAAAACAAAACACTGGCAGATTCAGAACAAGCACAAAAAAAAAAAAATCATCAGAAAGAATTTGATGTGCATGTCCGATTATAAATTTTATAAAAAAATGGTTGACTCCTGCTACATTGGTGTCAGTAATTCATCAAACAATCATTAAAAAAAAAATTCAGTCCTTACTTAAAACCTCTATGCACAATCTCTATGAGAGAATTTGAGCACGTCCAGATTGTGGAATTCTAAAAACTGTTCGAAGATCCCCAAATCATGTAACTTACAAATGCTCATATGATAAATAATAAACATTTGTCTGATTGTTGCATCATAGTTTTTTTTTTTTCAGTGATTTGGTTTGGCCCTCGTCTTTATAAAAACTGAAATGGCCCCTGATAGGGAAAACGTTCCTCACCCTTCATCCGCTTTAGCAAGAACAAATGGCTCACCGAAAAGCATCTTGATCATCTCAGACAGGGCCACATGGGGCCCTATAAAAGCTTGCGCAATAGGAATTTTACCATGTGTTGTAAGCTATGACGTTTCAGAAAAAAAAATCTTTTTAAATATGTGACTATATTACATATAATAATATTGTCATTAGATTATTATTAATAATAATATGAAAATCAGATGTGCTACAGAAAACAAAACACTGGCAGATTCAGAAAAAGCACAAAAAAAAAAAATCATCAGAAAGAATTTGATGTGCATGTCCGATTATAAATTTTATAAAAAAATGGTTGACTCCTGCTACATTGGTGTCAGTAATTCATCAAACAATCATTAAAAAAAAAATTCAGTCCTTACTTAAAACCTCTATGCACAATCTCTATGAGAGAATTTGAGCACGTCCAGATTGTGGAATTCTAAAAACTGTTCGAAGATCCCCAAATCATGTAACTTACAAATGCTCATATGATAAATAATAAACATTTGTCTGATTGTTGCATCATAGTTTTTTTTTTTTCAGTGATTTGGTTTGGCCCTCGTCTTTATAAAAACTGAAATGGCCCCTGATAGGGAAAACGTTCCTCACCCTTCATCCGCTTTAGCAAGAACAAATGGCTCACCGAAAAGCATCTTGATCATCTCAGACAGGGCCACATGGGGCAAGAGTGTCATCAGAGTGCAAAATGCTTAAACAAAGCCAAAAGTCTCAACTCATTTAGTAAAACATAAAACTGCAGTGGACTTTGAAACAGTATATCCATGTTTATCGGTGTAACGGAAATATTTGGGGCCATCTCCAACCACCGGAGAGTCCGTCCGCCTTTTCCTGTTTATTCCTGAATATCCTCTCTGTCACCATCGAAGTGCACTTACATAATAACAATAACACCCCCCCCCAAAAAAAAACAATGGAAGGGTGGCGGTTGTTCCTCCATGAATGTAAAGTTTATTTCAGTTGTCCTTCGCGGACTGTAAAAGACAACACTTATACATTTGCAGTCCCAACATGCACAACAATCATCAAAATAAAGAAAAGTTAAATCAAGTAAATCAAGTTTTTTTTTCCCCATCTTGTAAAGTGAAGTGGTACAAGTTTGTGTTATCCACTCATGCAGTGCACAACTTAGATTAAAAAAAAAAAAATTAAAAAAACGCAGACAACAACGTTCACATTCAGAGTACAATTGACAACTTCAAAGCAATTCAAGCTTTCAGGTGAAGCGAGTCACAAACATCGTTGAACCCAAAAAGGGACAGTAACCGTGACGGGGGAAAAAAGTTACATCGAGAGTGCATCGTGTGACACTTTCGGTCGAAGCCCGTGGAGCGTCGGGATCTCGCACACATCAAAAAGTCAACAATACACGCAAACAATCCCATCCACACGGGCCATGCATCAGCACACGAGAGAACATTGGAGCTAAAGCTGAGCTCGTGCACGTGGACGACGTATAGGCTAGCATCAACACGCACATTTATATGTAGACAAACAAACATTTGTACTTCAGAAACACTCCAGGGGAAAGAACTCGTCATCTTGCGTAAAGGATTACAATGAAGTATTAGGGCCACACTGAAAAGAAAAATTCAGTCTCATGAAAATTAAGTCTGCATTTTATGCGACTCAAGTCCTAATTTACCCGATTGGAATCATGAATGGATATAAACGACCACATTTTTATGACAGTCCGATAATTAAGAAAAAAGTTATTTCCCAATTTTATGGAAAAAAAGTCATATAAGTTATGAGCTGGTATTTTTCGTATGAGAATATGGTCATTTTGGGGGTCGGGGGGGGGGATTGTTCAAATTTACTAAAAAAAATCTTAATTTTGCAAGCATTACTTCAGGGAAAAAGTCACTTTTACAAGAAAGTATTTTGGAAGTCTCCCGTGTAAATTCTCGTCAGTTTCATTCCTGTGACGTTAGGACTGTTTTTACATCATTTTACGAGTTCACTGCCTTGGCATTACAACCTTATTCGGGATAGTTGCAAATAAGTCTTGTAATATGAAGTTTTCCTGTTAAAATAAGACAATTTCTTGTAAAGTTAAACTTTTTTGGGGGGGTGAAGAACACTTATTCTGTAATGTTACGACTTACTTTTCGCTCATAAACGATACCACTTTGTACTTTTGAGGGGGTCCTCGGTTCGCGACATTCCTCGCATGTGAAGGTTTAGAAGGGTTCAACGGCGCGCAATGAACCAGTTTGCGCAGCGCAAGATGTCGTCATGCTAACTTACCGTGGCATTCTTCATATTGATGGCCTCGAGGTGTTTTTCCATATTAATATGTGCCGAAATTACTTTGTACGACTTTACTCGTGCAATACATTCGTGACAGACTAGCGCGCATTCTAAGCCGCTGCAGGACTGAAGTTGCTGAATTTTTGCAACATTCTGACTTATTTCACTCAGCAAGTACGGCTTCATTGTAATAATATATGTTCCTCATAACTCTCCTTTTCTTTTCAGTGAGGCTTTCATATTCCTGCGTAGTAGACAGACATGCAATGCACACAAAAATGAACACAGGAGGTCACACATACGCTCACACACCTCATACGCCACGTGCACATGCAGGCATCAACCCAACACACTTACACCCAACTACCACAGTCAAAAGTCATATCTCCCATAGGGAGAAGAAAGCCATCGCACAGACATGAAGTATTAAGTCCAGTTATAAATAAATCAAGCAGTAACAATATTAAGGTTACAGAAACGAGACGTTTAAGAAAGCTCAGTGTCTTCATTCGCTCCGTCCCCGGCGGTGGACAAAAGTTGCAGACGATCAGTTTTACAAAGCCAGTCAATGCAAAATGCGTACATCTCCAAATATAAAAATACAAATCCACAAAAGAATAATTATAGAGACAACATTATTTTGATACTGGTGTGGGGTGTCCTGGGTTAATATTTCTCTCTCTTTGAAGCTAATGGCACTTATGTCGGAAGGGTTCAAATCTCTGTTGTCAGGGAAACGCTATCACCGCTGTCTGGAATATGTATCTATCTATCTCTCTATATATCCATTTTTTTTTTTAGCTATCTATTTATTTTTCCTCAATGTGTGTGCCTCGACAGCTATCTGTGACGCGAGCTCGTTCCTCCGTGATGGAAACGTAGGCACCTTTGTGAATGTGACGTGTGGAATGCGGTCGTCCATCAGGGGCTTGGAGTCAAAAAGGTGGAAACGCGACTAGGCCACAAACTAAAAGCAGGCACACTGTCTACATTACGTGAGGAACTAAAAAGGAGTTGTTTTGTGAAGGCATGATGCAGATGTAAGGCTTTTACACACGACATGGTACATTTGCTGCTTTAAAAAAAAAAAGTCATTAAAAGGAGAGTGGTGCTCACGACGTGTTTTCCGAATTCACGAGTACTTGGAAGATTGTATTTACGACTGCTCTTTGGCAATCTGACACCACTTCAAATCTTGGCTTTGTGGATTGTTAAACTTCACAATAAACAGTTTTAGTTGGCTGCAATTATTTTTGTCGTTTTGGTTTCGCGCTAATAACCGCTTTCATTTTCTCATTAACTGAAGAGTGAAGAGACGCCCCGCTCAGTTTTGCGAAGAAAAGCACCGTGCTCAATAATAGAACACAATTCCTTTGTTCCCTTTCGCAAAAGAATATATGATTCCATTCTTGTCTGTAGGCGGTCATGTTCAGAGTACTAAAAATTCCCAAAAAGAAGAAAGTGCGAAGAGCTCTTCCTGCTTCGGAACGGCCGTCGCTCACCACTCTCTGGTCCTCTGCTTGGTGGTGTCGTACGCTCGGATCACCTCCGACTGCGACACCACTCCGTTCTCATCTTGGGAAAAGGCGTAGCCATCTGCCAAACGGAATAAAATGAGTTAAACATTGAAGGAAGTTACGATAATGACTTTAAACGACAAAACAAACAAGCATGAATGTTTTTTTTCTCTTGTGCCAAAATGAAATGAATATGAAGTCAATGAAATAAATACTTTTATCCATTTTCCAGACATTTAGAGTCCTCTTTGAGACTCGCAGGTGAGCTGCACGCTATCACAGCTGACTTAAAGGCAAAAGACTGGAAACACCCTTGAATGGTTGCCATTAAATCGCAGGGCACACACAGACAATTATTCACATTCAAACCCAAGAACAATGTTTAGTCTTCAATTAACCTAAAATGCATTTTTTTAAATGCAGGGAAAAACAGGAGTAACCGGAGAAAACTTGACTCTTTATGTATTTAATTTTGACACACACTAAAAATAACTCCATTAACAAGAAGCCTTCAGATGATTTTCATGAGAAGACGACAGTCGAGCTGCTTAATTTGAAGCTGACGAGACGCTATCAGCTCTTGGCCAAACTCACATCATCCAAGATAAAAAGAGTATTGCAACACAACAGATTATTAATTACACCCACAAAATATGTTTGAGCACACTTACAAACAATTGGAGTGTTTGTGTTTTGGATTTTGGGGCAGTGTGTGAGAATTTTGAGCTGAGTCATGCTCATGGTAACCAAAAAAAAAAAAAAGGCTTGGATTTAGCATTCGCACATAAATCTGAACTGAGTGGCTGCCCTGATGAAATTTACGGTGATAAACAAAGAGTATATATACTCCTTAAGAAAATTTTAAAGGCATACCAAAATAACTAAGTGTCATCTAAGCTAATGGTTCCTAACAGTCTCACCTTCGCATGTCCAAAGAGCCGCTCAGTACCTGCAGGCCAACTCAAAGGAGTGTGCTGTGGCGAGTGCATTGTGGGGCAGGGGTGGGAAGGATAACAACGCAACATTTCATCATTTTACAAATTGCCGCGCTCTTGCTAATTGAGGACACAGCAGTCAAACGAGGGGGAAGGAAAAATAAGCAGAGAAAAAAAAAGATGGGAGGAGGAACAACTATTTGTTTTTTTGAGGAGCTATGAAAGCGGGGGACGGAGGCTTTAAAAGGTGAGGTCTGAGTACTCAAAACAATCACACAACAAGTGCCTCATCCCCACCTATGAGACAAACAGAAACAAAATGATCAAACAGAGGAGACAACACACCAAAGAAAGAAAATCAAACCCACGCCTGCCAACGTGATACCCGAGTTTTGCTGACATGTAAAAACTAAAACGAGGTGGAAGACGAGTGGTAGTAATGTAAAACCAACTACTGAATACCAAAGGTGAAGTCTTGTCTCTTTCGTTTCATTGTTTGTTGTGATGTATTTTTAAATATAAAGAGCACAATACAGGATGAAAACTGCATTCATACTAGTTTTTGTACAATTTGTTTTTCTATCACACACACACACGCACGCGCGCGCGCACACACACACACACACGCTTGTTTTTTTTTTTTTTGTTTAATTCCGGAAATTGAGGCAGACACAAAGCGTGAATGGTAACTCTCCTTGCTCATATGCAAGAGCATTACGGTACTAATATGGCTTTTTTTTTCTTACTTGTCTTTTAAACTTTGGCCCGTGACACAAAGCAAACAATGTGATGTCTCGTTCCTCAAAAAAAGTCAATTATCACTATTTTCTGGCAGTTTGGATGCCCTTTGGTACAAGGCTGCCTCTCACAGGTCAACCTTGGTACTACAACTGCCATCTGGTTTGGAACATTGTCGGGGCATATGCTGATGTGTGCTGTGTTGGTCATCTTGAGTACACCGCACACACAGAGCAGTGAGAACACGTGCCTCATTTTGAATTGGGTCTCTCATATTTTAAGAGTTAAAAAATAAAAATAAAAACTATGTGTGTAGCCCACTTTACTTGGACTTTTCCATGAAAAAGGAAATTATACCAGAAAAAGACCAGAATGTTGAGTAACTCACGTAGCAGGTTCTGCTGCATGGACTCCGAACGGTACAGACTCACAGTGCTCTTCTTGAAGACGTTTTTCAGGAGCTGGGCCCTTTCCGTCAAGCTGCACATAAACACACCAGAGAGAGACAGACAGACACACACACACACACACACACACACACACACACACACACACACACACACACACACACACACACACACACACACACGGCCACACACAAGCACATACAGTCAGCCAGTGTGTTATGCGCATGCTGAGAGCCACAGGCTGATTTAACGAGGCATTCATCAAGCACCTCTACCTGCTGGCTCCGGCTCCACGTCGAGAGACAAAGTGGCCGAGACACAAAGTGTGCAAAATATGTGAAGCAGCTGGAAAGCGGCGAAGGAATTCATGTAAAGCTCACAAATGTTTGTCCGCTCACACTTTGACGTTTTTCTTAAAGTGTGTGTTACACATTTTTCTGCACGTGTGCGATGTGTGTGTGTGCGTGTGTGCGCGCGTGTGTGTGTGTGTGTGTGTGTGTGTGTGTGTGTGTGTGTGTGTGTGTGTGTGTGTGTGTGTGTGTGTGTGTGAGTGAGTGCGCCGATCTGGGACAGCGGCCAGGCCGAGGGATCACTTTCAGCCAGCAGGAGATCTCACACGGATCTGCTTCATGCTAATGGGCGTTGTAAGGCCTCGCAGCCCAGACAGCTGCGTTTCCTCCCCCGCCCCCCTTTACTCCACTGCCATTGTAGGACAGCAGTGCACAGCTCACGCGATGACAATCAGCATTTGCAGCAACGTGATTGCTGATATTACAGTCAATAGAGGTGGATTAAAGAGCAATCAAAACCGATGGATGTAAGTGCAATTTGAAGAGTTCTACGAGAGTCTACTGATTGCCCTGGAACAGGGACAGCTTGCACAAATCCAATCATTCTTGAGCCTCGTGTCACCGTTTTTTTCTTGAAAAAACATTTGTCTTTTCATCTGCTTATGATTAAAAGTGTCATTTTTATCGCACTAAAACGTTGATAGAAAGCGTGTTCTCACTTAAAATCTTTCGTCATACTATATTATCAGCCACATACAGAAGCATAATTGTCGTTTTTCAATATTTTGGAAGACCATAAGACAGTATCAATGTTTTACATTACATTTAAAACAATATTGTTATGATTGATATCTTGAATAGTTCGTTATTATTATGCTTTTATTTAAAAACCAAAATATTTTTTTTTGCATTAAATGGGCTGTATAAATATTGGTTTAGCTTTTGTTTTGATTTCGATGTATTTTGGGCGTTAAAATAAGTTCCTAATTCGCCCATTGATAAAATACTGAAATTAGTTTCTATTGTCAACAACTTCATGATATCCAAGTAATATTACAGTAATGGCATTGAACATTAATTTCTGCAATATTACAAAAATTCTAGAATGCCGAGTTTTCCCCTTTTTTTTAATTGAATGTCAAGCGTTTCAAGTTCAGTGAGTAATTGCCAGAGGTAAAAAAAAAAAAAAAAACGTTTCCGAATAATGCAAAATTGCAAAATAGGCACAGTCTTCAGACTGGAACCCCATCGAGCTGGTTTGGGATGAATTGGATAAAAAAGTTAAAGCAAAGCAACTTGCAACTGTCCCCCATTTATGGGAACTTGCGAAGGATGTTTTGTTTTTATTGCAGAAAAAATGCTATTGTGTGATGAGTGTCTTGATCCCCAAGGTTTATTATAAAAGTGATTAGGCAGCATTGCCAGCAAAAGGAGCTCCGGATGCAAACACAAACAAGGCCCAGTAGAGGTTAATAGAAAATATTACAGTAAGTCTGAGTATTACTATTATTCATTCGTTACAACAAATATTGCAGTAGATTAGTGTGAAACCAATTTTTAGATTCACCGCATGTCACCTGCCACATTAATAATACGTACAACAGGGCAACATAAAAGATCATATTTAGTATTTGTATGGAAAGGAGTAGGACATATCGAAAAAGGACAATATTTATAACATTGAGCATACGTATGATGTCCACACACACGTGCAAATTGTGTAGATTTAAAAAAAAAAAAAATTTAACAGGTGGTCCGACAACCAATAGAAGCCTTAAGAAAGTGATTTGGAAAAGGCACATTAACAATTGTAAAGGATTTGGAAAGGGAATTATTGTACGCCTGATAGGGGGGTTAAGTGTGACGATGAGTTTTAACGAAAAACAACAACAAAACAAACAAAAAACTGCAATAAATTTCACACAATGATCAATTATGAAAATCAAATTTAAAACAAAACACAAATGATTATCATAGGTAAAGGCTTGATTGTCATAACTTTATACACAGTAAGATCTTTGTGTGCATGGCACTTAATTACAACATGCGGCAAGTCCCCCCCACTTGAATTCTGATAGACTGTCTGCCTGCCTCAATGGGTGCTGCTGGTTTGGTTAGCAAGATGGTTCAAATCGGCTCCAAAGTTAACAACTGACTTAATGTCACTTGCCACCTGCTTTTTATGATAACCAAAAAGTCAGGTTTACTTGTCTTAAGTTGATGACGCTCCGTTTGACTACTCAGGGCGCTATGTCTATTAGAGCAGGGGTCCCCAACCTTTTTTGCCCCACGGACCGGTTTATATCAGACAATATTTTCAGGGACCGGCATTTAAGGTGTGGCGGAAATAAATTTAACAGGTGGTCCGACAACCAAATAGAAGCCTTAAGAAAGTGATTTGGAAAAGGCACATTAACAATTGTAAAGGATTTGGAAAGGGAATTATTGTACGCCTGATAGGGGGGTTAAGTGTGACGATGAGTTTTAACGAAAAACAACAACAAAACAAACAAAAAACTGCAATAAATTTCACACAATGATCAATTATGAAAATCAAATTTAAAACAAAACACAAATGATTATCATAGGTAAAGGCTTGATTGTCATAACTTTATACACAGTAAGATCTTTGTGTGCATGGCACTTAATTACAACATGCGGCAAGTCCCCCCCACTTGAATTCTGATAGACTGTCTGCCTGCCTCAATGGGTGCTGCTGGTTTGGTTAGCAAGATGGTTCAAATCGGCTCCGAAGTTAACAACTGACTTAATGTCACTTGCCACCTGCTTTTTATGATAACCAAAAAGTCAGGTTTACTTGTCTTAAGTTGATGACGCTCCGTTTGACTACTCAGGGCGCTATGTCTATTAGAGCAGGGGTCCCCAACCTTTTTTGCCCCACGGACCGGTTTATATCAGACAATATTTTCAGGGACCGGCATTTAAGGTGTGGCGGAAATAATACAACAAAATAATATGGTATGAGCTGCATGAAAACTGTGGTGTTTTCGAAATATAATAA
>NW_017805275.1:1628860-1662155 GCF_001891065.2 Hippocampus comes
TCACTTCGTTCAAGAACCAGCATACCTGAACCTCATTCATAATTATTTTTTTGTCTCAAAAACCCAAAAATAAATAAAAGGCGGAGAAGGTACCACTGTATTTAGATACAAGCAATTAATAAAGCCAATTTATCATGAAATGCTCCCTTTAAGTCTTCAATAAAAATGTCCCATATTCTAAGACCCAGAGTGTACCTACACTATGTGTTGCCTCAACAACACGGTGCAGTTGTTCATGTTTGATTTTTGAAACACACTTATGACTTCCGCTTAAAGTCAATAATGTAATAAGATGGATCTTATCCTTGCTCATACTGGGGAAACAAAGCCCTTTGGTTACATTGCATTTTATTCATTTGGACATGTACATCAGTTGCGCATGATTAAAATGCTGAAACATTTTTGAGGAAAAGACTGGAAAATTACCTCAGTTGACCCCAATTTAATCATGCACAATCGAAAGTTAAGTACTCGTTTATCAGTGTGTCATGTTGGGAAACATCAACATTTCGAGATTGCGCTCCTGTGGTATTTTCATTTAAAATCCATACGCGATTGAGGAGATTCAGGAGGGGTTTTTTTTTTGGGAGGGGGGGTCTTTGTAGGAAGGAGCTTGAGGGGGGGTCATGTGTCTTTCAGCTTTCTGTGCAAGACCGTGTTTACTTTGGGCCGCTTGCATTGAAACGTTCTGTCATTGCGTGTCAAAGTGCACAACTTTGCGCTCCTCGCATTGTGATGTGCCACTTGTTCAAACTGCTGGGGCCCCCTCAGTTGTGCCCTTCCTGTAACGTGACACACACGAGGGCCCCCAGGATAAACACACACACACACACACACACACACACACACACACACACACACACACACACACACACACGCGCGCGCGCGCACCATCAGTGTCAAAAGTATCAAAGCGGCACGTTTGACTCAAATGAGCTAATCGGCCAGCCATTAGCTGCAAATTGACTTTGATGCGTGACAAAACACGGCGCCTGGAGGAAACCCCAAACGACAGGAAATCAAAAAGTGTCTTCCCCCCCGCTAATGGCATAAACCGATGAATGAAGCTTTTCTGTGTGGCTCGGCCACACGACCATATAACAAGGTGATGGGACCCAAATTAGACGGCAAAATTACAAACGGGTGGAAATTTTGCCTGCTTTTCTTGTGAGTTGCTTTCATTACTTTCACGTTCATCCAGTCTTTGTCACAGTTTAATGACGACGTTTAAGCTGTCCAACGAGCCTTTTGAAAAATAAATCAGGAGTTGATAGTGTAAGTCAGACTATGAAAAGCTTGAAAAATAAATCATTAGATTAAATCAGGCATTCCCAAACTAAGTGGTGGGGCTCAAAATGGGTCACACGTCCATTTTTATTTTTTTTAGTCAGTCAAACAATTGTCAATAGGCCTTTTTAATTATTTGTTTACTGTCTGCACAGCCGTTTTCCATGAACACACTGTGGTGTATAGAGTGGCCATTGTTTTATTTTGTTTTGTTTAAAAAAAAAAAAAATTAAACCAAATTAATCATGACTAGACTGTTTCTGATTCATTACAGTGTATATTTTTTAAAAAGAGGTGCTTTAAAAAAATAATAGTATGTCAATATGGCAATTTATATGTTGAAATCCAACAGAACAGAACCCACAAGACAAGGTTACCTAAATAAACAGTAAAAGAATGCAAACAAAGCAACAACAAACATTTGTCTTGAGCGAGCCTGAATGACGCCTCATACCAGCGGCGGCCCTCAGGAGCGAGATGGGATTGAAAGGAGTCCTGTGGGATGGGGGGGCTGCACTTTCAGGACAAACTAATAAACTGACTGACTGGTGTGGGTTGTTTGCAAAACATGTTCTTGCCCAAGCTGTTCCCACAAAGTTGGCATCGCACAAGTGCCCAAAATGTTTTGGATCAGATGGAAAATGAAGACTTAATGCAAACTAGGAGCTCCAATTCAGCCTGATTAAGACTGTATATTGATTAAGAGTTGTGTCCCAAAGCTTTTGTCCTTGCAGAGTACATTCACATGGTGAGAGTAACCACATGCATGTACACGATGCTCAATTCTTCCAGTCATCCATGACATCCATTTTCTCTATTACTTGTTCTCATCAGCGGTCACATATGAGCCGAAGCCTACCCTAACTGACTTTGGGCCTATGTGGGGCACACCCTGGACTGGTCCCCAGTCAATCGCAGGACACGAGACAATTCACCATTCACACACTCACGTTCATGTCGATGGAGAAATGAGCAGGGTGCCCAAACAATGGATGGTGCTGGATTGAGAGACCGTGGACTGCTGCCAAGTCGGAGGTTAGCGAAGTTGACACGGAACTGGTCAGTTTCGGGGGGTTGGCTGCTCGCAAAGTAGAACGAGAATCAAAAAAGGGTGATCACCCCTGATTGAGAGTCTTCAAACATTGATCAAAACCATGTCTTTCTTTTGAACATGGTATGAGTTTCAATAAAGTATAACCCTTTTTAGAGTAACAACCTGTCATTGCTGTCATTTCTAACAGTCCTGACACACATTTTATTGAAATGTAGCCTATGACATAAGACATTTCATCTATGCCATGTGTCAGGCTGAATACTAAGGAAACTATTTTAAAGGCGTCCATACATACATAAAGAAGATGTGCGTGTCTGGTGGATATCAACCAATGCAAACTAATGCGATGTGACTGCGTACTGATGCAGTGTACCTCTTGGATGTTCAATACCAGATCAAGTGACTTTAAAGAAGTCAAATAACTAAACTGTGACAGGACAACTTAAATGATACCACCATCAATTAATTCTCTTTTCTCAATGTGGCTTCTTGACAGGAGCATGCTGGCTCGGCCACAGCTGAGCAGTGTGGAGCGAAGCAGGCGATCTGGCTCATAACTTGGTGCTTGCCGAATGGCAAGCCGACATTCCTCTTATTCCGAAGGTACAATACGTGTCAGGCTGGTGAAGTTGTATCAGTGTTTACCTTTGATGTATGTGTATTGTACAGATACTGTACAATATTGGCATGAACTTGAAATGCTTATTTTTGGAATGTGGGAAGAAGCTGAAACACTCAGAGAAAACACACTCAGGTGGGCATATTTTAAC
Source organism: Hippocampus comes (assembly GCF_001891065.2). NCBI lineage: Eukaryota > Metazoa > Chordata > Actinopteri > Syngnathiformes > Syngnathidae > Hippocampus > Hippocampus comes. Next base: position 1,631,972 of record NW_017805275.1, read on the forward strand.
AACGTCACCCATATGAGGCAAGATAAGCGTTCTTTAATTTGTATATTTGTCCTGTCTCCCCCACCACCTCCTGTATGCTGGTCTGTAAAATTTTGCTTTGTGAGAAACCACAGCGCAAAATAGCTGGCGACCGCTGCCTTAGCCCACAGACGGCTTCAAGCAGAGATGAACAGCTTCTGCACCATTAACTTCAATGCCTGCGATGATGAACAGACAGCAAATAACAGTGACGTGAAAAAAAGAGTGAAAACAAAGATCCTGCTCCCTTTTCATCACGGCACTGACAGCCTCGTTGACACGGGCCAGCCCCTAAAACAACACCAGCACAGACAAATCTGCCAATAATGCCACAAAAGAGCTCCAGCGGGGAAAGCAAACAGAGACCTTCTTGCTCAACTCGTCCATCCTCTCTGCATGCATTCACCAACAAAGACACACACAAACACAAAAAACCGTCAACACTTGAAATTCAGCAGTGGGATTTGCAGTTTTTAGACAAGACCAAGATGGGGTTTGACACTCAAACTGTACAATGCAGTCTGTTATTCATTGTGCAGTCGAGCGGCTGAAAAGAGTCTGACGATGCAAATGCCACAGAGGCAGAAGGGTGGAAAAACATTACACAGACACGAGTCATAAACAACAGTAAATACATCAGGAAATATGACAGGGTGATTTCTTTTGAAGTGCCAGCTAAAAAAAAAGTTTTTATTAAACTAGGTGAGAGGGATTAAAACATTAGAAACAGCACTTGGTATGATGCAGTCCTAAATAAACCATAATGATGAACTCCCGGGACATTTTTGGTGCTGAAAAGCATTCAAATATACATTATTCTTTCGACACCAAAATTTGGATCTGGATTGTGGCACCCACTTTTTTGTCCTGCAACATTTCTCAACTGCTTCATACCATTCAAACTTCCAAATCAATATTCCGGCTACCATTCTATCTTCGCATGATTCATTAAATTCCCATTGTTCCCACTCTTCCACATTTTCCAATAGAATTCCCAAACTAAGAGATACAGGATAGATTTACTGGATATCATCCAGCCACACTTCTCAACCAATTATAACCACCCTGCAACTAATTTAGGACCTGTCCAGAACTATTTATCATATTCTCAAATGTCCCACAGTTTTATTTAAATCTCCAAATGAAGAGACATTTCACATAGATACCACCCCCATCAGCATTTCTTGACTGTTTCAAACTATTCCAACTTCATGTGTTACATTTCACATTTCAACAATTCAATTTACTTTTCAGCATTTCAGTTTGGCGTCAACCACTCAGCATTCATTTACAGTTTCTACAGAAATTGTATTATCTCGTCTGTTATTTGATATCCATGTCCGACATTTGGGGTATGCGTGTGTATGGGGTATCTGACGTGTGTGCGATTTTGACGGATGGATTCTGCACCTGTCCTGTCAAGAGCGAAAATATTATGCCTGACATTGATGAATGTGTTACCATGACACCACATGGAGGATGACAAAGAGGAGAGGAGAGTTCTGGCACCCTGGGGCTGTTTTTGTCAAAGGTGGGGGTAGACAAAGAAGGAAAAACATGCTGACCCAACAAGTAGTTGAGGAACAGAGGTAGAGGCAAGGGCAGAAGACATGCAGATTGAAGTTGACGTCAAGGGCGGGGGGTCTCTTGGTTGGGGGTGATGGTCTTTGTGAAAGATTGTGTGTCCCAGGTCTTAAACAAGATCTTCCTCTGTGATGCAGTCTCAGGTTTCATACAAAGAAAGAAAGATGTGCGTGCGCTGGCATCCCCAAGTTGGGGTGCGTATATTGCAGAGGAGGGGCGGGAGGGGTCATCTGTTGTGTAAGGTTACGAGCTTGTCCCAGGACAGCATTAGTGCGTTCAGTGGAGTGCTGCGGTGCGCCCATGAAAGCACAGAGCAAGGAATACTACTGTATAGAGTGTGTGCGTGTGCAGCTATTGGGTCACACGAGGCCCAAAGTCTCCTGGGAAAATACACCCATCGGACACTTGCAGGAAAAAGAGTTCGCTGATAATCGTGGTTTGACTCCAAAACTAAACAAAACAGCACCTCCGAAAGAATGTAGAAGGTTTCTAACGTGGATGAATGAGGTACCCTGCACAGGACTACATAAAGACGACCGTGTGTTACATGGAGATGGCATCATCGAGAATCATCCATAATGTTGTTTATGTGGCACCCAGCCTACCACGGTTCGTACCTTAAATCTCTAATAGTCAATTTGGTTTTGCTTTTAAATCAAGTTCAATATAGTAGAACATGGTTGGGTTGAAACAAAGGGCCTCCACTCCACTTAAACTGCTAAATGTCCCTGCAGTTGAGTAAAAAAAAAAAAAAAAAATGCTGTATGTCTCTCCAAATATATGCTTTTTACCATTCTTGGCATAAGCCATATATAAACATGCAAGGAAAAAAATAACACACCACGCGTCATAAACAGCGCATGGAATGAAATCTGCATATGTCGAGCAACTTCCTGCCAGGATTTTGGTACTTTACTTTATGGTGATGAGAACTAAGAATGTAGTGGGAAACATCAGTTGTTGATGTGGACCAGAGACACAAGACGTAACGGTCACAAGAGGAAAACGTTAAAAAAAAAAAAGCAAACAGTTTCAGGGTCGTCTGCTTCCTGCGACACAGGCGCGACTCGCCTCAACTGGATTTGTTTTGCTGGCAGACTGCCTCGCTGTCTCAGCGTCACCTGCGGATACTCAGCGCAGAGGGAGGCCGGCGTAACACAAACAGACTCCTAATTGGCCCAATTAAGTGATTATGCAACGCAAGCCGGAGTTCTGACAGGCTCCGAGCCTCTGCTTCTCCTTACAAAAGGTGCGCTCGCGAGCCTCTGCCGCACAGAGTCACTCGTGAGGTAACGCAGGTGTGTGCGCGCGTGTGCTTACCTCGCCCGACATGTCGGGGGCCAGAGGGATGAGGGGCCACAGGGACGAGTAGATGACAAAAAACACCACCCACAGGCAAATGCTGCCCCAGATGGCGATGTGACTGAACTGCAAACACCAAAGCACAGCGTCAGTGAGCCACGCTAACATTGTGGCAGTGGCTTTATTTGGAATGCTTCTCATATTGGTGTGAATGCTGAGAGAAAAACACATTCACAGTAGTTCTTGAGTATTACCACACAGGGAAAAAAAAGAAAACAGATGGGACTCAGTGATATTTATATCAGGGAAAATGTTGTGTTGTGATCCAAATAATGTTTCAGGATTGCGTGTGAAAAGAAGGCATCTTATGAGTCCGATGTAATTGTTTTTAGGGGAAAAAAAAAGCCAAAATTTATTTCTGAATACACATGCTACAAGAAAACATAATCATTTTATTGAAAAGACCATAATTTTATGAGTAGAACGTTGTAGTGTGATAAGCAGAATGTTGAGAATCACAATTTTATGAGAATATACTTCTAATGAGGAAAAAAGTAAACATTTTCCTGAAGAAGGCATAATCCTATACATATAAGGCTGATATCCTACACCCCAAAAAATATGATTACTCATATCTACCATAGTCCAGGATGAGGTTTCCAGGCCTGCTTTAAGGCAAACTGTGATGACAACAAACTGCAACACACAAATAACAACGAGATGAATACAAACGCTTACTTTTCCACAAAAAATGTTTTTGGAGACACGTCAGATGTTTGTGTGTTTGTGTGTGTGTGTGTGTGTGTGTGTGATGTATGCTTACTTACCGTGTAAACCATGTTTCCTAAAAGGAGATAGTCAGGTGTCCTTCCATTGCCAAACACTGTATCTGTATGGGGATTGAAAGTTTCAGAGGCTACACTATCGACAAAGTGAATGAAATCAGTTATAGTTGCACAATAACATGATGGTTTTGATGCTGACAGTAAACGGTCACCTGGCGTCTACACCGTCCCTAAACGGCTGCCACTCAGCTGGAAGCAAACACGTGAATAAAATGCAAAGTCGAGTCCAGTAAAAATATGAACGTATAAAATGTATAGAATATCACTGTATGTATTATAGAGTCTGTGTACGTGTACTACATGTGGTTTTAAGAGGAAAGGGCAGGCGGGGCGGCTGTGCGACTCACCGGCGAGTCTTTGTGTGAGTGTCTGGGCATGAGCTGTGGCCGACAGCAGCTGTTACATTCGTGTGTTTACACAGAGGGCTTAAAAATTCACGAGTGACCGTGACTCCCTTTTCACACACATGAGTATATTATAATAAGTAAAACCTACAGACATGATTGCTTAAAAAACTGTGATATGGCGAGGGAGCACATTATGTAGAGTGAGTTGGGGTCTATCCCAGCTTATTTTGGGCAAGAAGTGGAGTCAACCGACGAATGGGCGCCAGTCAATGGCACGGCACATACAGACAAACCACGATTGACAGTGACATTCACATCAACAGACATTTGAGAGTCTTCGTGCAAGTGTGGGAAAACTAAAACTAAATAAACTGATCGGCACATAATGGGGAGTTGAAAGGAAACAGCTCACTTCCAAGCTTCTCTGGTCAATTTACATACGAGACATGGTGTATTGTTATTTTAACGACATGCTATTTACGCTAACATCTGCATTTTTTCCGTGAAGACGGACAAGATTTGCTGACGTCTGACTGTTGAGGCATATTTTGGAAAAAACAGAGTTTGAACACCATATTGTACCACTTTGGAGGCTTTCCACTTTAGAGGTTCCACTGTATTTGACTGTAAAACAATCCCTTAAGCCTCGTTTACATGAATTGGAATGAAGAAGTGGTGCTAACACGATATAGAGTGCGTGTCCCGTTGTGACTGGAGGACAGGAGACACATGTTAGCAATTGACCAGTGGACGCATGCAGAAAGCGCTAATTAAGACAAAGTATGCGACGCTGACTGCACTCCCTCCTCATCGTGAATCTCCGGGAGCTGCTCACCGTGCTGGAAGGCTTTGAGAGGGAACCAGAAGAGGATGACGGAATGGAAGAGGCCGTTCAGACAATGAGCCCAGAAGACCTGCAAAGAAAAAAAAAGAAGGGAGGGGGTTGGAGATGGTCAAAAATTCCAACAAGAGAGGAAGGGAGAGGGGTGGATACAAAAGAGTGTGGGGAGCTCCTGCCTACCAAGCAACCTCTGACCTGGGGCCTTTGTGCTAGCCCAGCGCTAGGCTAAGTGGCGGTTTTGTCGGGGCCCCCCACTTTCAATGGCCACCCCGCTGACAGACACGTTGTATATCCTTCTGTGGGTGCGACTGGGTGGAGGGAGTGGCAGTGAAGCGCAAGTAGATTAAAATGCATTTTGGAAGGAAAAAGTGGCGTGGAAAGTAACATGTCGCTCGTGTTACGACCAAACTTTTTTTTTTTTTTTTTTTTTTAACTGAGACTTACTTCATTGGGAGTGACTAATGCAAAGGGCTACCAGTGTGATTTGCACTTCTGAAATATTAAATTTGCTCAAAGAGCCTTTTTAATGTTTTAACGACTTGTAAGTAATTATCAACATTAGTTTAACCGGGTAGGAAAGCGATACATACCTACAGTATAAGTGACGCGTTGCTGTCTCTGCAAGTGTTTAGATTTTCACATTTCTACAACATTCCTGGGAAATCCCAATGTCCAATTTGGCTTGCTATGAACACTGACTAACGGGGCTATTGTGAGAACAGCTTGCAGGCTACTCATGTGGTCTTTGAGGGCAACTCGATCACCTCTGACATCATTTGGTGGCCCTGATCAAATGATTGGAAAAATTCCAGGGCAGCACGGTGATAGCACGTCCGGCTCACAGTGCAGAGGCGTAGGGTTCGATTCCAGGCCTTGACCTTACTGTGTGGAGTTAGCATGTTAACCCTGTGCCTGCGCGGGCTTTCTCCGGATATTCCGGTCTGTGTGGAGTTTGCATGTAAACCCCGTGCCTGCGTGGGTTTTTTCTGGGTACTCCGGTTTCCTCCCACATTCCAAAAACATGCACCGTAGGTTAATTGAACACTCTGAATTGCCCCCAGGGTGTGATTGTGAGCGCGAAAAGTTGTGGGAACCAGTTCAGGGTGTACCCCACTTGCTGCCCAAAGACAGCTGGGATAGACTCCAGCAGGCCCACGGCCCTCATTAGGATAAGCGGTTCGGATAATGGATGGATCTGGATGGATGAAAAAAAATACCAAACTTGTACTACCAGAGTAATTCTTGGAATGAAGATTACTTGTTTTAAATTCATTCCAATTTGAATAATTGATTTTTAAATATACTTAATTTTTTAAATATTTTTATTATGACAATCTGAATCTTTTTGTATTTTTGCTATTGCAGATTATACAATCATTACCATATAAATTATCTTTTCAATAAAAAAGTTATTTGATGCCATTATTTAATTATTTAATAAACAATACTGGTCAGCAGCAAATTTTCAGAGATGGCTTTATGTGATACATATCATAGTTTTGACGCCGATTTAAAAAATGTGGTCATCAGGTATTTGAGATATTTTCATCTTTTTGTTTTTAAATGTGATCTATAAAAGCTTGGTCATACGGATTTTACCATGCATTGCAATTTATGGCGATGATGTTTCAAGAAAAAAAAAATCACCTGCTGCTCAATCTAACTCTTAATTCATAATTCGTGCTTGAGAAAAAAAAACGAGGGCAGACTGAATCAGTGCAAAAAATTCATCTTGAAAAATTTACTTGAATCTCTGATTTAAATATTTTAACATTTGTTGACCAGTGTAATTACTTTGTAGTTAGTCTATTTATTATCATACCATTACTGCAATAAGTTGATTGCTTTTTATTATCCTCTACATTCCACGTTTTTTTTTTACTTCTTATTTCTGAAAATAATGGATATGTTATTATTTATTATCATATATGTTCTCTTGTTAGTTTTCATTAGATATTTATATTTACAATTAGAATATTATATATATTTACATGAAAACATATTTTGACATGATAACTATTTTGGGTAAACTTCCTCACGTCCAGTGTTCTATGCCCATGTTGTGGCTGAAAATGATTCCTTGACTGATAAACAGTTAATTTCATTCAGACTCAGCACATTGTATGCCAGCTAAGTGACAAGCTTAAGCCTTAAGTAAGCAGATTTGAGTGTGTGTACACACACGCACATGCACGTACGTACACACACGTACTCTGAGTTGTCAAGGTACTGAAAATTATTAAAGCCTGTTGGTATATGCAGACGTAAGGTGAGTCTTTGACATCGAGCGTAAAACAAACTTGCTCCAAATATACATTCCACACAGCACGTGCCAAGTAAAACACTAATGAGCGATGTAGCGTGAAATTACCACGAAATCTATTCTGCCAACATAAAAAATGCCCCACTTGGGATGTCCATGTTGGTACCAAAAATTTAACACCAAGACTTCAAAAATAAATGGTCCGGGCTCTTTTCATTGAGTGGATTTTAAACACACTTTTTGACTGATTCAGCACATCTGTCCGTAAAGCGTTATGTAAAACAAGCTGTAAGCCTTGAAAACTGGACCGTTTCGGGGGATTTTAATTGGTATGAATGACACTTCTTTAAATGGAACTGGGCTGAATTGGGGCTGTAGGCCGTTGCTTGTGCACATTGGCCTCAGTGGCCCGACCTCCTCACCTTTCCTATCCTAATTTACCAAAGTCCAATTGCGCCCCACCCCCGCCCTCCCAAGCATGCTCCTCCAACTTCCCACCCCTCCCTGGATTACCTCACCCTCTCACTGTGTCCACAAAAGCCATTACGCTAAAAGAATCCCCCGTCCCACCCCTCCTTCTCGCTGGTCAGATGCTGCCCAAATTATCATTCATTCTACAAGCACATTTATGCCAATTAGCCTCACAGTTTGGCCTTCACAATTCTGCTCACAAACCAGTGGGAGTGCATACAAAACCCCTCCGCAAAGGATGAATGCTAATGAAATCAATAAATGTTCATAATTGGCTGTCACAGTGGGACCTGTGTTGCATAGATTTTGTCTTTGTGGCTCTCCTAATTGCACAAGGACGCACGCACGCACACACACACAATCACTGAATCCAATCACTGAATCCGGTAATTAATGTTAAGACAAATATTGAGCGGACTGTTGTTGAATGGGCGAGGTGGGAAGGGAGGGGCAAATTGGCCCATGGCTGTAAACACCAAGGCTACATAAAGAGAGGTTTATGTGGGTGACCTAAGTGTAAGGAATATGTTGTTAAAAGGTGAAAAATTCACATTCTGCCACCCTGGGTTATTTCCTCCCCTCACCTCAACAGAAAAAGCTTTGTTTCACAATCTAAAAAAGATGAGTTTTTTTAACTCAAGAAAACAATTGGGCAGAATAAAATACACAAGAATAAAGTGCACAAGTCGGTGTCAACAACAAGCTGCAGACATGGCCACAGATTCGATTTCATGTCAGGTCATGGAGAAAATGCGTGCGTGTGCGCATATGTGTGTGTGGAGAGTTCTGAAGGTCAGGGTTCGAATCTTGGCCCCAGCTGTGGAATTATTAGAGCAATCCAAATAATCAATTTGAAAAGCCCAGTTGAGAACTACTGTATTAGAGCTAAAGTGAAGCGCTAATAGATGCCATTGGTACGTATGAGATGACTATTACTTATTGATCTTTTGTTTTGTTGTGTATAAATATAATATACAGGTAATGCGGCAGATGCATTGTAGCCACATGCAGCAGTCACTTGTCGTTGACCTAGAGCATAGGTGTCAAACTCCGGTCCTCGGGGGCCGTTTTCCTGTGTGTTTTCCAGCTTTCCTTGCTGCAACACACCTGCTTCAAATGACCAGCTCATCAAGCAAGCTCTGTGGCAGCCTGATAATGATTCTGATCATTTGAATCAAGTGTGTTATAACAAGGAGAGCTGGAAAACATGCAGGAAAGCGGGCCAGATGACCGGAGTTTGACACCTGATGCCCCACGGGCTCAATCAAGGTAACGGCTAATAACAGGTCTACAGTATAAAAAGGAAAATGCCCTTTAAAAATCAAATTAAGCTCACGTGTAAAGGTTATAGTACATTTTTTTTATGTCCATCCTAAACTTTCCCCCGAAAATCTAATATCCCAAATTTTAGTGAGTCGTGTATACAGTAATATACATCACGTTCTGCTTCATATCTCACCAACTGATTCTAGGACTGACGCAACGTCATCCCGTGTGCTTGAGGGTAAACTTGAACAAATGGTTTTGTGCTTAAACAAATTGCATAATTCTCCATGGCAAACAGCATCATGTGACATCTTTTACACCCCCCTGGTTCTTTCTGCACCACCGGCCCAAACACCCGTCTGACCTTGCCTGCCCGTGACCCCCATGGCAAATCGCTCTTTGTTCCACCTTAACGCCGCACTAACCAGGTCACCACGCATGTGAGGAGCGTACAGGAGCCCCCTGTGCTTAAAAGAGGAGACATCTTCATTGTTGTTTTAATAAGAGGAACCCAACACTGTCCCAACCCCCGCTAAAATTACCCTGCCTGGCTAACTAGACAGGTCACACTAGCCCAGGGCTAACCCCCAACTTGGGCAACAGCAAGTATTACTCCATGAAAAAGTGCTGCAAAAGCAGTTTACCTTGGTGTTGAATCCCATTGCATTCTGGGAGGTTTTGTAGAGCTCTGGGTACTTCAGCATGTTTTCTTTCCGACATGAGCGCTCAAATATTCCCAGAGTGAGAGGAGGCAGGGCGGTGAAGATCTGGACAACAAATTAAAACACATGGACAGAAGAAAAACGAAATATCAGGGCTCCTTTTCAGTCCTTTGTTTTTAGCTTCAAATTCCTTCCTATTATGTTCACATCGTCATTCTCATCCGCATCAAATTGCTAGTGAGTGTCAATGTTTTCGTCAAACTAGAACTAGGACTACTTCCTGCTTCCGTGTCTAAGAATCATGTTGTACTGCTAGCCTAATGCTGCGGTCATCTGAGCATTTTTGGCTGTGGACTCCACGCAATACAGATGTTAGGCAGTTTCTCAGAAACAATAGTTAAAAGTAGTGGTTCGCAATAAAGCAAAAAATTCAACTTTTTTTTTTTTTAGTTTCCACAACAAATGTTGGAGTTGGACAATCAATTTTAAAATCACAGAAAAGTTATTCGCCTAATAATCTTCCTCCTTCACTTTCTGTACAGAAATAACACTTGGGAAAAAGTGATTTTTTTTTTTTTAGACTAGTTGTTACTTTTTCCCCCAATCTTTGAACCCTGTGCCTTTTAAGTGATGTGGAATAGTTCTGATTTTTTTACTGCCAAGCTTCAAGCTATCAAAAGATTTACCCATAGTCCTGGCACATCTTACCAATGCAAATGACCAATCATGTCACAGTGGACCAATTAAACTGTCTGAGTCCACCCTCATACTGAATATTCATCAGCCACATTGCAGTTGGAATGTGCACCCAGGAGGGTAGAGCAGGCTGGCTGAAGAAAGAAATAAGAAAGACTGTATGCATCGCGGCGTATGACTGTTTAAGTAGCAATTGAGAGCGAAAAGAAGAATCTTGAGTTGGCATCGGGAACGCGTGCCATAAATACAGCCATGTCTGCAGTGCAACATCTGCCTCTCGGTTGTTTGTTTGGTGACCGATTCCCACCATCGCTGACAACAATAATAAGTCCTTTGCATCCACAGCGTTTCTCCAACACGTAACAAACATGTTTCCAAAGGCTGCACTGTTGCGTGGTGAAGCTCGCGAACTTGCCTCGTGTGACAAGAGTGACTCAGAACGGTTCTAGGATGCTACTGGAATAACTAGATGCCTTCTGCATTGTTTGGGGGGCGGGGGGGTATGTGTCTGTCGGTGTTTTAGCCAAATAAAAGTTGTTTTAAAAAATCCATCTGTATGACCTCTTTCTTTGCAAATATCCCATGTTGTAATGTGGAGGCCCACGGCTATTAATCTGAATTGGCCATCGTACGTACACATTTAGTGGTTGGAGCTTTAGTTTTTGCAGTCTGGGAATGATAGTAGACGTACACTTCAAATGTTTAAATATTTCATGCCTGATTTAGAAAGTAATTATTTACGGGGGAAAGGTTTGTATGGGTGAAATTATGGTTTCAAAATCAACTGCTGAATATGACTTCTATCCAATGAAAGACAGACAGTAAAGCAAGTTTTTGAACTTTTATACACTGGCGGATGTCATAATTAACTTCTCAGTTTTCAGTCAGTTTTTTCTCCACTGTAAAATAACAACACTGTAAAACACCTAACTCAAAATGTTGACTTTTTTTTTATCCATTTTAATTTGCTGCCCAAAAAAACATGCATCTCTAACTCTTGATTAAAAAAAGGGGAAAAAAAGGTTCATTCATAATTCAATGGAAAACAATAACCTCTAGATGTGTTTTTTTATCATTTAAATCTTGTTTTAGGTCTTTGCGTTTTAAATAAAAAAAAAAAAGAACAATATTGAACGATTTGCATGCTTTCGTCAGACAATGATGCCATGCAAACCTTCCACTTTGCTCGTATTGCAGGTTCACAGCTCGAAGCAAATACCTGTTGAGATTTCTTCATTTTTTCCTCTTCCTGGCCCACTCTCTTTGTTTTGAACCACTGAGGATAAGTGAGAAGACTATAAAACCTCTCATATTTCCTTACTTTGGATGTGTCACATCTGCTCGCTTAAAAAACTCATCTCTCTCATCGGATGGTATTCCAGCCTGGCTAAAAGTGCAATGATTTAGCAGTGTTGTAATGCGAGAGATGGTGTTTAGAAGGGGTTTAGAGGCCGAGGCTTGAGTGGGTCCCTTAGTGTGACTTCTCATTGGTACCATCAGGAGTAGACGTCTGCATAGGCATTGGTCTGCGTGACACGCTTTCTTATTCCGGGGAAGACCTCCATTTAGGAGCGGATTCAGACCAATGCCTCCGACAGACTCCCACGGAGCCACAGGAATTTGGGCTGCACCCACCAGTGTGACCGAGAAGGTCGTTTACTGAGAAATTAATGCGAGGGACAAGACTGCAAGAACGTCCACTTAAGGATCAGAAGCATACAGATGGACATTTTTACTTCAGCAAAGTCATGACAGATATGAAATATGACTTAATTAGGAGTGACCCCACTATAGAGCCCTGCGGGACTCCCCTTCCTTTGCTTTTTAATATCATACAAGCATAGCTGCGCTGGTTAACGGCACTTCCTGGAGCAAGCCAAACTGTTGTTCTTTCACATTCAGTGCATAGTTTAGGCCACAGGGGAAGGTTGGTCTTTGACAAAGGGTCATTAATACACTGGAGGGTTTTCAGGATGTTCGTGACACAATCCCGCAATGAAGAGCTGCTTCCAACCACAGCTCTTTTGGGAGCGTTAAGCTCAGTAGACTGCAAAGCTTTTATCAACACTCACCACGTTGTACAAGCCGATGCACCAGCGTTCAAACAGAATCTGACCCGAGAAGCCATTGACAAATGCAAACCAGATCTGCAAGAGAAAAAAAAAAATCACAAGAGAAGAGTGAAAGAGCATAAGAGGAGAAAGCAAAATGTAATCACAGATGTATTGTTATAGTTCAATTTAAATCCATTTGAGGGACAAAGAAGTCAATATTTTGACCACCGTCCTTGCCTTTTCTCTTTCAATGACACTATTTTGATCTTATTAACAATTTGAAATGTGACCAACTCCAGCAAAGGAGTTCATAAAACAATATAAAATCCATTTTTTCCCCCCACAGGAAGCAATTAAAATGAAAATATGTTTAAACCTTTGCGTTTATAAAACATTTATTAACTGTACAGTCAGTGTTTGAAGTCACAGTTTAGCATTTTTAACTGACATCCAAGTGTAAAAAGAATCTCTATGATGTTAAGATGTGAAACCAGTAAATGCTTGGTTTTAATACTAATGACAAAGGTGTGATGCTAAGCTGACTTTCGTCATACTTGTGAAAAAATATCTCAAAAAGTGTAAAAAGTAGTTAACCACTGTAAAACATTCAAAAAAGATTGTGATGGCTTAGGATCCGACTCCAATGATAGAATCAAATTCTCAGAAAAAAAGCCCCCCAAAAAAGCAAAATACACACAAACAATTCATTCCTTGATGCTCATCGAACTGACACCTTGAATTTCAAACAAAAGAAGGTCATTGGAGTGTCCGAGGACAGATTGTGTTGATTTTTTTTTCTCTACACAAATAGTTATGTAATGAATAAGAAACTGACAAGATTTGGTAGTTACAGTAGAAGCTATGCTGAAGGACCTGGCAGTTGAACAATCTAGTCATCTTTTGCTTCAATTTCATGAATGAAGCCATTCCACTTTGAATTTACAACTACATAAGATGTTTAATGTACTAATATAATGTTGTATATTTTCAGTACACGACAGATTTGTCCAGTTATGCTCCCAGAGAGTACTCCAATTATGATTGAAAACTGTCACTTGTTGCATGATTTCCAGCTAAATTCCCCATATATTGTGTTGATAGAACACAGAGTTCTCATGTTATTAAAACTTCAATAATTGGTCTTTCAAAAGTAGACTTCTTGTTTCCACTCATGTCAAAGCTGTCTGGGGAACATCAGGACTGCAGCCTTAAGCAAGCACTTTCTCGCTTCATTGGACTTCATTATGAAGGCATGAGCTGCCACAAATTGGGACTATTTGAGGGTTCCCCCGGCCCCTCTCCATCTCCCTCCCTATCCTGATCTGCCACCAGCTCCTCCCTTTAAATTGTGAAAGCGCATACATGAGACCCAACCGCCAATCTTAAGGCTCAAAATAATCCACGTAAAGACGAAAGACCAGTTTAATATGTATGTGCGTGCGTGCGTGCGTGCGTGCGTGCGTGCGTGCGTGCGCGCACCCCTTCACGACCACGCCCAGCCTGCCCAGACCCCAGCCTCCCCTCCTTTAGGTGCACTCTACCATGAGCATGTTGCTGTTGTATGTGTGTGTGTGTGTGTGTGTGTGTGTGTGTGTGTGTGTGTGTGTGTGTGTGTGTGTGTATGTGTGTGTGTGTGTGTGTGTGTGTGTGGAGGGGGGTGTTTTCACAGTCATATGGGATGCACAATCGAAATATGCGAAGCTCTAACTTGTTTTGGGGGTGTTGCTTTGTCTTCGTGGTACAGTGAACCTGTCCACCATGGGGGATACATCGCAGACCCAGCTGTGATACAGAGAGACAATATGGCTTTACCTCTCCTACATGCTTCAAACAAATTTAAACAGATTAAAACATATTCAAACTCTATTCAAATTCAAGTAGGCCTGAAACTAATGACTAGTTTAATTATTGATTAATATGTCAATTGTTATTATTGTTGATTCATCGATGAATGGGAATTTCCACCTCTTTATTCACAAACATTTGTTTTTCAAATTGACAGCAGAGAAAATACACAAAAATAAATAGTTATGTTTGCAAATGACTTATTTTGATTAAACACAAATATAATTACTACACAGTAATTTCATAGAGTACATTTTTACTCTATAAAGCCTAAATTTGGTCTCAGTCTAAACTTAGTAACATTTTAGAGTAAAATATTCAGTGTAAATCTTACTTATAGCTGTTGCTTGGTTCGATTATCGATTCGCTGTTGATTAATCAATTAATTGTCGCACCACTACTACTAAGTATTAAAGTGCAGTTATCTTGAATGCTTCAAGCTGTTTATTTGTCCATCCTAATTAGTTTACTAGTAAAGTGGCAGACAAAACAAGGGATTTAAACACTGTACTGTACACTGTATTTCAACCCAAAATACAACACATCTTGATTTATACAGCGCTTTCACAACAGCTGTAGCTGTAACAAAGCGCTTTCCAGAACAGTTAACATAAAATAAAAAATACGGTAATATAGTGGTACCTCTAATTACGAAAATAATTGGTTTGGGAAGAGATTTCTTGGAGAAAGAGATTTTGTAAGTAGAGACGCATTTTCCATATAAATGCCCTAATCCATTCCAAGCCGCCCAAAATTCAGACATAAATGTTTTATGAAGCATAAAAATGCATCAAAATATGTAACAAATACATGTTACAATTAGATTATTGCACAATAAATGAGAGTTGTGCACAATGTTAAAAACAAAGAATAGAATAAAGAATAAAAATGATGGTCATTTAACTTTCAACTGCGTCCCTGCGTCGTTTTTTGCCCTATTTAGTTCACATTCTCTCTCAGAAGTGGTTTTTGCCAGGCGTTTTGTAAAGAAATGATCCAAGGAAGTTTGCTTTTGTCGGCCCTTTAAAAATTCTTTGAAAATGTCCAAGGCAAACATCAGCATAGTGAGTGATCGCCCGACTGGTGAACACTTTTTCTGGGCGATTCACATTTACATATAACTATCCAAACACCGCATGGCCTGAGGGGCGAATGACAAGGACGCTGCATAGACACGTGTCTATCTATCTCCACACAAAGACACGTTCGGTAGAGGTCCCTCTTAGCCAATGGGAGAGCAGCTATAAGTCTGCTTCGGGACTGTCAAGCATCGACTGTCAAAGAGACATTGGTTCTCCCTTTTTCCTGTACTTGATATAAAGATACAAAGTACATTACATGGACAATATAAAATTAAAATGTAAATGCACCCAATTGTAGCCACTCTAATTTTCAACACAAGCCTCTCTTCCAGCAGACATCAGTGCTCACTGGTACAACAACAAGCAAAGTGCACAACTCTAAATTCAGACTTGCCTGTATAAAACTCATACAACAAAACACGGCAACAGCTTACAAATGCACAATATGGGACAGGTTCACTGGAAATTCGGAGGACATTTCGCGTGTTTATGTATGCGTGAAGCCCCCAAGAGCCAGGAGGCCTCCAGCGGCGGTAACAAGGAGAAGCTAGCAAGCAGGTCAAACTGCTGAATTAATTGCAGCTCTGCTCAATGTGAGGCTATAGCCTGTTTATTGTTGTGCAAGTTCGAAAAGGATTCCATTCACAGCAAGCAGTAACTGCTTCTTATGTGAGTGTTTTGGCCTGGTCCTCGGGGTCCCCAATAAGTCCCCTATGCCTGTCTCTCTTGAGGGACAGATGCATTGATTTGCTCATTAAGAGAAAGAACGGGCCAGAATCTCTCTTCCCCTTTTCTTCTCGTCATTGAGGGCCACTCAGAAGAGGGGTGTGGCTGGCCTCTCTCTTCTCTCTCCCCCAGTGCACATGTTGAAAAACAGCCATGCAGGCGATTAGGAGACTCTTTGCATATTCAACAGCGGATGAAAAATCATTGATTGCAAAGCTCTGGAGGCTTCGTTCAGAAGCGTCTGGAAGGGGTTGACATTTGTCCCTTACAATGCGGGCCCTGATACTCTTGGGCTTACTACAACAGAATTGCTAATGGAATTCACACACAATGGCACCATTGAGGACATGAAGAAGTAGCTGATAAATATGCCACAAATATGTGGCGCCGCATGTGACCGGTGCCGTTTTGCAATGCGGAGCACGGCCTCGTGAATACGCTTTCATGTAATGGCCTCATAAATGCCACTTGTCCATCAGTGTGCTCTGTGGCCAAGTGTCAATCAAACATGAGTGGCCTGCAGGATTGGCTATTTGAATGATGTTGCTATAGTTCCCTTTCGGAGGGGTCTCTGAGCGAGAAATGTGAATGCGGCCCCCTTTTTCACCGCACTTCTTTCGTTAACTGTGTCGTTTGGGATGAAAGTGGGAATTCTGCTTGAGGAATCACATTCACTAAAATATGTGCATGATTGCAACCAGGAAGAGTGCCATGAATTGAAGGAAACAGAGCTGATTGGAAACAGATTGGAAACACGAGAACAGTAACGAATATATCGGATAGCTCTCAAATAGACGCCATGCCCAATAAGTCACCAGCCGTGTCATCCATTAAAAACAAATAAAGATTGCATTAAAAAAAAAAACAGACACCTTTTAAGTTCATCTTGCATCATTTGGAGAAAGCGTCTTGAATGTGATATGCTATTTAAAAAAACAAAACAAAAACAACCCCCCCCCAAAAAAAAACATACTGTCATGGCCGTGCCTCAAATTGACGTGCACACCAATATATCAGTGGGCACGTCATCCATTTGCGATGACTAGAGGCCTTTCTCAATTAAAACTCCTCCCTCAAATCGAAAGAAATTCCCTTAAATTTTCTAATAATAGTCCATTTATTTTGTTTACACTTGGTGTCAATTGTAATAATGTTTAACTTTAATTCATGAAGGCGGCTCGGTGGACGACTGGTTAGCGTGTCCGCCTCACAGTGCAGAAATGCAGGGTTCGATTCTGGCTCCGGCTTTCCTGTGTGGAGTTGGCATGTTTTCCTCGTGCCTGCGTGGGTTTTCTCCGGGTACTCCGGTTTCCTTCCACATTCCAAAAACATGCGTGGCAGGTTAATGGAACACTCTAAATTGTCCCAAGGTGTGAGTGTGAGCGCGGTTGTTTGTTTGTCTATGTGTGCCCTGTGATTGGCTGGCAACAAGTTCAGGGTGCACCCCGCCTACTGCCCGATGACAGCTGGGATAAGCTCCAGCCAGCCCCGCAGCCCTTGTGAGGATAAGCGGATCAGAAAATGGATGGATGGATTAATTCATGAATCAGTACAAATAACGGCCTCCACCAAGTTCATTATTCAAAAGAGTTGCTGTAAATAACAGTTTCTTTCTATGTATTTGTATTCTCTTTTTTTGTTGTTGTAGTTGTTTTTTTTTTCTTCAACAATCTCCTATAACACCTGAACTTCCCCCCTGGTGATCATAAAGCATTATGATCTACACAAGAGGATAGGATGCATGAGTGGACATTAATCATGTGCATTCCACAATGCACGGCCACAAAAAACATTGCCACTGATTCTTTGAGTTTCCGTAGTAGGAATGTAAACTGGGAGTGACGGGAAGCACATGCCAGGACAAAGCTCAACCCGTTAGTGTGACAAACTGGTGCAATGTGTTGGATTTCAGGGTCTGACAATGTCTCCTATTGTTTGCTTGAACCCCCTGAAGAAGCAACACGTGGCGAGAGGGGCACGAAGCTCATTTCCACAGCGAGCGACAAAAGCAGCGCGAATACGACGATGCAGGCCCCGCAGACACGAACGACCCAAAACGTGGTTTTGAAAGGCGAGGAGCTGCAGTCTGACTCTGAGGAGAAGACACAATGTTGAGAGGAATTTCTGACCACGATTCATTCGATTGTGGTCTGAGGTCTCTCGGAGTGTTGTGGTTCATTTACAACAGGAGGCCAACTGTAAAAGGAGAAAACCATACACGCAGGGAAGTGGGGGTTCACCAGTGCATGTTTGAAACACATCGCAAGTCGTTTCAGAATATCTTCAGAGCATGTGGGAAAACATTTACCTGGATTACATGTGATTAAAAGATGGAATGCAAACTACAAATAGTAAAAAAATACAAAAAAAGTGTCACTGATCGTAACTGTTAAAACAGGGTGCGGAACCAGTGGCTTTTAAGACCATCTGAACCGGACCACCAAGCAATGCTGAACCCAAACGTTTCAAAACAGTTTCTGTTAGGGCTGAACAATTTAGAAAAAAAATGATCAAGTTGCAATTTTTTTCCTCAATATTGCGATTAAGATTCAATAGGTGATTATTTTTTTCAAGGTCCTGTCACCCTGTATTTTTAAACAAACAAGCAACATATTAATCTCGATTATAGTATCACATTTATTAAAGATACATGTTTTGGTCTCATAGCTTATGCCTACACTAAAACAAAGGTAAATCAACCATGAATTAATAAGAACGATTACCGAAGGTATCTCAATGCATTTGCTACAACAACTTTACCAAATTCTAGTGTGCCGTGAGCATAAATCCATGAATCATAAGTCTGATTACAACAATAATGCAAATGTGTGGCTTTTCATTATTCATGAAACAATGATATGCAAACAAGTACACTGTACTTCTTAAGCAACAAAGCTTATCTAGACACGATATACAAAGTAAAACCATACCTATACCTCTCTCTCTCTCTCTCTATATATATATATATATATATATATATATATATATATATATATATATACAGTATATGTATATAAAGCACAACAAGTGACTGAAATGAAGCAGTTTTTTCCGCCTTTGTGATTTGAAAATTATATTCTGCTGTGCAACGTCAATTTGAAATTTGAATTTGATGAATAGTTCAGCCCTATTTTCTGTTGCACTAATGAGAAAGTGTGGTGAAACAGTGAATCTGTGATAAAAATAATCCAAAAATTGGAACACACAAATGCTCACAACACGTGTGCTCCTGTTCCCTCATATTTTTCTTGATAAATTTAGCATGGCCTTCGGAAGACTTTCTCCCACTTGACAAGTGGTGCAGATCAAAACATCATAGCACCGTGGCTGATAGGATGCACTTAACCTATCTTGATTCTCGCTTAGAGCTTTGAACTTGCAATCAGTGTTGAGTTCTGCTGTGTGTCACAAGCCATCCGCGGCATTCCCATTCATCTTCAGTGATATGTGAGGAAAGCGAGCTGAACAGCGCTAACTTGGCAAACCTTCACGGTGGTCTACGCAAAACAAAACAAAACAAAACAAAACAAAAAACAACTTGGTAATGTCTCTGCAATTTCATGTAAATCTTCCATATATTTTTCCTCTCATG
Organism: Hippocampus comes; assembly: GCF_001891065.2. Lineage (NCBI taxonomy): Eukaryota > Metazoa > Chordata > Actinopteri > Syngnathiformes > Syngnathidae > Hippocampus > Hippocampus comes. The sequence goes on from NW_017805275.1 coordinate 1,651,566, forward strand.
CCACGTGGAGTTCAAATGACCGTTCACGTAGGAAGACTTCAATTATTATTCATTATTCAGATGAGCTATATCGGAAGATTTTCGTTTTCCCCTCAGCGTTTGCTTTCTGTCCAGCTGTGTTGAAACTGGCCGCATGCGATGCTCGTCAGCAGAAGCATATACTGTACACGCAAAGTTTCCATATGTCATTCGGTTGGGTGTTGAAAAACAACTGTCGGAAAAATGTCCATGTAGTCATACCATGAACAATATGTTAAAAAAAAAATTACAAATCCTTAATTAAGTAACATTTTAAATCCTTCAACATTTAACAACATAAAATTAACTGCCAAACCGCATTGTTCATTAAGTTGATTGGTGTAACAGTAAGAGTAATGCAGCAGCTCTCTCATGCGCCCTTCACGTGTCGAGTTGTATCGGTGAGGAAGCAAAATATTTGCAGCTTGGAAACACATACCTCGGGTCAAAGGTTTCAAACATGGATAAATCCCTGCTTTTGATTCTGCTCATGTTGTGTGTTTCTTACCAAGAAATGAAGTGGTTAGTCACTTGGGAAGAGGACGGGTGGTGGTGGTGATGGGGACATCAGAAAAGTAACTAAGTATAGCAAAGCAAGCAAATCGCTATTTTGGCAGCAATGACTGTTTTTGTAAAGTAGCTCCTCTCTGGTTGCACCCATGTTGTTAGTCTAAGACTGAGTGATGCATGTCAGCAGGAATGAGCCTTTGAAATCCGAAAGCGGCGAAAAAAAAGCAGTTTAAAAAAATTTGCCCAGTCAAGTAATCCGTCCACTTTCAACAGTGCTTATCCTGAAGAGGGTTGCGGGGAGTTGCTGAAGTCTATCCCAAGTCATTCGCAGGGCACATATACAGGCCTGAGGATTTCACGGTAATGATCATTTCCGATAGCATGTCGTTTCCGTGGGATCATTTGTACGGGACCGAAAAATCGTTTCCCATAAAAATCACCGCGCAATAGTTGACTGCACGCGATAGAATCTCTCCTGTGTGATCAACGCGATTTCACTGTGCCTGTATGTGTGATTGTGGTGTGGTGTGTGAGTGTGTTTCTTCTATTCTACGTTCATTTTGTTTTTATGAAGTGGTGAGGGGGGCAGAACAGGAAACATTATGTGTGCATGCGCGTTGCTATTTTAGTCTGCACGCTGAGAAAGCACGTGGATGATGGATTGAGATGGTGGCGAAAAAAAAACACCGAAAGGGTTATTAGTTACGACATTTAAGAAGTGAGAATGCCAGTCGGATTTTTCTTTCGAATCATCTGAAGAAGGGCGTATTACCAAGCTGTCGTGTGACGTATGCACAAAACACAAAAGAGAAATATGACGGGAGGCATGATTCTGAGGCAAGTATTTGAAGTTGGTCGTTCGCTCTAAAAGCTAATCGCTATGAAAAATATTATGAAACACTCTTAGTTATTCTATAATTTACTAGTTGTAGACATGGTAACTTTATGAATAAAATAAAAAATTGTCACAAGGTGTAGTAATACTAATGTGAACTGTTGGTAGGCCTAACGATGACGTGTTGTAGATTCTTTAGTCAAATTGATAGTAGATTACACAGTGCATCGTCTTGGGGTTGCAAAGAGGACGTCATGCCATTTCAATACGATAAGTCTATATGTAGTAATAAGGTCTTTTTTTTTTTAAAGATTCATCACATGATTTTAATCATTCAATTACTATTATATGCTTTTGTATTAATAAAGGGGGTGAGTAGCCATTGATATTATGTTTAGTTACATAAATAGTACACACACACAATCATGTTAACAGTGTCAGGTTTACTTGTGGCCCATGGTATACAGCCAGGACTGAATTACTGTGTACACATATGTTTTACTGATGGCCACAGTATTTATTTGATATTGAATAAACATTTGTCAGTATGAATCTTGCAATATCTCAAAAATTTACTGAACAAAGAAATGATAGGCTGATTAGAGTGAACTTCAGAATCGTAACTTCGGAAACTAAATATGACCTTGCTACATAATTACTTTCATAGATATTTAGTGGTCAGTCAGTTAAGAGGTCATAATGTTTTATTATAAAACACCACTGTGTGTAAATATGTACATGTGTGTATATATATATATATATATACACACACACACACACACACACACATACTTGCAGACAGTGGTTCCTCTACTTATGAACGTCTCTTCATACGAAAATCTCTATAAAGTTCCTTCAGATTGGACAGCATTTGGCTAATTACTGCTATTTGCAGGCTTTATATGCTTGTGGATGTGTTTTTTTGAAAGAAACGAGGCAGTGTGGACACATTTTGCCTACACAGAGAGCGGAAAATATTTGGTTTAAAAAAAAAGACCGTCTACATTTGTATAAGGCCAAAGTCATATCATTCAAGTATGAAATCAAAGTCTGAGGTCTGAATTCACGAAAGGATTGTGTGGCTTTTGGGTGGCCCTAACCGGTAAAAGTGTAACAAGTCAAAAGTGTCTAAGTCATAAAGTACATCCAGATGGTGAAATGCTTTACTAACTACAAGGCCAGGCAGAATGTGTCTGTGCGGCAGTGGTATTTGCATGATTTTAAAGAGGTTATATGCATTTATTTGGCGGAGAAATTACTCATCTCGATGCAAATGAGACCCATTGATTTAAAAAAAAAAAAAAAAAACTGTAATTCACTAACACCAGCACTAATAGCCCCACGCAGTCTGAGCGAAGCAAATAACGTCTACGGAAAGCTGGTGCAAAATTGCCACTCCTCTGTGAAGGCCTGAAAAAGCAGTTGCATGGAGAAGGCATCATCATTGAAGGCCGAGCTGCCCCTCCCTGTACATAGATAAGGTACTGTTGCATAGGGCTCCTTCCGCCATGGGCGGGGCGCCCATTTTGTATGAGCATCCCGCATTGCGACAGGTGACCAATGTAAAGGAATGCTCCAACATGTTGTAAATTACATTACATCAAAATATGACATGGAATGTTTTTTTTCTCTATATTTTCCGTCATTTCTCAGCAAACATTGTTTTGAAATCAAAAGTCGTTTTCATTTGATCTTGGCGGAGGACTGCACAGTGCTTGGCAACATTCTAGTTCAAGCACATAGAACTTTCCATTGCTTTAAGCATGTTATTATAAGCTACAGTACTTACCTCTATGATGTAAAGGACGATGTTTTTGTAGAAGCAGTACAGGATGCATTTGGCTACACGGTTGTAGTTCCAAGCTCCATGGACCAGCAGAAGATTCTTCAAGTATTTGAACTGCGTGGGGAGGGGAGAGGGATGGAAAGTGAACATGTTTGCTTTGTGTATACAGTACATACAGTATCCAATGGTCCTTAACAGACAAGATGTTGTGAAAGCCACAACAGCAGTGTCTCAATGTAGGAAAGAAACATCAGGAATTTGTCATGTCCTAACAGGGAGATGGGAAAATAATAGCCCCCCCCCCCCCAAAAAAAAAAAACACCATGCGGGTATTCAAAAGTTCAGTGTAGCCGTTACATGACTTCGGAATGATCCTGCAATGAGCACGCCTGTGGTGAGTGTAAAATTACAGTGTAATTTCTGGCTGATAAGTGTGATTACACTGGAAATGGCTCAATGGCCAGCCTGAAACAAATTACATGTGTCCTTTCGTGTGTCCGAAAAAGGCAGTAAAACAAACAAATTATCGCTGGCATTGCAATGGTGACCCTGAATCCTCAAAATTACCTTTTTGACCAACTAGGACATCACTTAAGTCAGCGTGTGCACTTCCCATTGAACACATTGTCAATGGCGGGTTGAAAAAGCATGTGGGAAGGTTAATATTTCCCATGTTGGCCACGCTGGCAAAGGGCCAATCTAGCTGATCAAAATCATCCCACGGGAACCTCCATAAAAATCTCTGGCCTTGTCTGGGTGCAAATTGAATAATCCCACAATTCTCCATGCAGCCAGTGATGCATATGATTGGTTACACTATAATCGTAGCATCGCTTGCTTGTTGATATTGGAAAAAAAAAAAACGTGTTGCTGGTGTTGCCATGGTGACCCTGAAGTATATCATATCGTTGCCAGTAATAATTCTGCTTCCCCCTAATTGTCCAAATATTACTGGAGAAGAATTTGAATTTTAGTTTTCACATACCCACATCATTCGACTATGGTAAGTTAAATATGGGGGGACCAGCCAGGATGACTTGATAGTTGCGTTTGCACAAGCACCAGCTGCCAATGCTAGTTTTGTTTTTTGTTTTTTTAATTCTACCTTTGGTTATGAAATCAAGAAAATAATTTTGCACTTTAAATACATACAAAGTGACCGGGACACATTTTATGAAGTACCTAAGACTACAGTCATTTCCAACAACATAAAAAACTATTACTTATAATAAATACAAAGTTGAATTCCACTTCACAGTTGTCGGGGGAGACTGAGAGGAATACAAACCTTTATTTTCTGCACTTTGTTTTATACAAGTGTTTGCATAGGTTCGGTAACATCACGTTGAATTGCACAATTACACCGACGGACAATTTAATCTTCAATTTACCCAAGAGGCGTGTTTTTGTAACGTGGGACAATGAAGTCAGAGCACCTGGGAAAACTCTGCAATTGGCCGTAAACTTCACACAGGAAGGCCAGAGCTGAGATTTAAACCCCGAACCTCAGAATTGTGAGGCACACATGCTAACTGCCCTAACATATTTTCATGTAAATAGTAAAGGACAGTTGACTTTTGACTTGTACTGATATAAAACTGAAATAATCATCTATGACAGTTTACCCAGACCGTGCTTTACTTAGATTTTGAACAGCTTCCCAGGTTGGATTTCACTTTTCCAGTCAGCCAATTATAGCTAACATCCAGCAATGCCAATACTGTAGAGAAAAAATATAAGTTAAAAAAAAAAAAGACTCTGGAAGTGTAATTTAATTTGCAATGTGTATTATAAGAGGCCACCTGTCTTTGACACACATAAACCTTGAACACGTAATGCGGAGTGAAGTGGGGAACACACTCAAGCCTCTTGAATAGTAATTGCACGCTCAAGGACAGAGCACGCACTGTGTTGTACACAACTATCGCTTTCCCATGTTCCCCGGCCCTGTGGCGGCAATAGAAAAATGTTGCATTGAATGGTGTTCTGTGTGTAAAGACACGAGTGTTTTCGTTGCGCTCGGGTATCGCATGTCGACAGACAACCTGCCTTGGAAAGTACAGTACGTGTTTACATTGTGAATTTTGCCGGAGTAGGTTTGTGATCTAGTTGTGTGGGGAGTTCGGTGACGTTTGGATCCGTGTTTTACAGGTGTTACCACTTCACTGTATAAGCTGATGCCCGAGCAGACAAGAGAGCTTTTGTTGCGCACAAAAACTATTTCAAACACAAACAACACACTTGACAGTTGCAATATCAGAGAAAGTTAACAAGGTCATACTTTAAACTCTTTGGAGTGTTTGTAGCTGAATGTTGTTTTGGCTTTGAGGTTTTATTTAATTTTAAATTGATTGCTCAATGTGTTTCATGGATTGTACATGGCCCACGAGCCATAGGTTGTCCCCCCCCATGCCTAAGGGCCTCACAAACATCCGACCATCCATATTCTGTAGAGCTTGTCCTGATGAAGGTCACAGGTGACCTGGTGTCCATCCAACACGGCTTTAGGCAAGAGGCAGGATACACCCTGGACTGGTGGGCAATCAATATAGATGAAGAAATATTCACACTCACATTCACGCAACGATTTCGAGTCTTAATTGAACCTAGCATTCATGGTTTAGGAATGCCAAAGAACAGGCAAACGCCACATTGGCGGCCCGAGCAAAGATTTGAAACCAGAACCGCTAGGGTCATGATCCAAGACCCATTAAAAAAACTAAAATTAAAAAAAAGGACCTCAACTTATATTGGCTTTTTTACATTCATATTTTATTCGACTGAAACCCCTCTCTGCCCACATTCTGATGATGTTTGTGCCTCAGTTATACTCTGAAAGGAGAACATTTATATGTAGACGTGCATCCTACAAATATATTCTAACCCCATATTGATTTTTATTGAATGAAAAACATATGTATTATAAAAAAGAAAATAAAACGAGAAGAGATTTTAGTGTTTCCTCCCCATTGACGAAAGGCCAAAATGCGCGGATGTAGATGACAATGTTCCCCACATTGTACTGATAGAGATCCATGGTCAGATCTGGGGAAAATATTTGGGAAAATCTGAATGTAATTAAAAAAAAAAAAAAAAAAAAGTCTGAAACCGTGAATGGGTCTCCTTGGGACTCTACCCAGTTTATGGTACTGTATTACTGTATACAGGAAATCTATACAAGTATATGAGTTGTTCACCAAACACATCAAGTTACAGAATTAATCAACTCAACTATATTTTCAATGATATTGAACATTTGAAAAAAAAAATCTAAACTTGAATAATAGAAGTGATGAGAAAGTACACTATTCATTTCGAACGATCACTGTCAGGCTCCGAGACCGGTTCACTCACCTGAGCAATGGAGTAGTCAGAAGAGTTGGCGGCCTGCAAGCCCTCGTTGCCTGAAATTCCCACTCCAACGTGGGCCGTCTGAATCATCCCGACATCATTGGCGCCATCACCGATGGCCAGCGTGATCACCTTCACTTGCTTCTTCACCATCTCCACCACCTCTGACTTCTGCAGAGGAGACACTCTGGGGGGGGGGGGGGGGGGGGGGGGGTGAAGAAGGCTATTGATTTTGATTTATACACTCTTTAAAGTCGCAAGATCAGGCATTGTAATTAGTCTCAGGTTTGATAAATCATATAACGTGCAAAATTGATCGATTGTATTTGTATATCCCCCATCCAAAAGCCACAAAATGAATTGCATGGGAATTCAATGTTTTGCAGTAACAATCCAGGTTTTGCCCAGTTAGAAGATTAGCTTCCACAATGTTTGGGGTGCGCAATAAAGTTTGTTCCCGTTTTTGCACAAACGAACCTTTGGTAAATCAGCCTCTAAATTTTAGAAATAAACCAAACAAAAATACAAAACAAAAAATGAAAAATGTGTCACAATATGACAAGGGAACCTGATGCCAAATGAGTCATATTAGTACACATATGAGTCTATATGTTGTCATCTTAAAATTTAACGGTCCAACTTTGACATGATGCCAATCCGAGACAGCTATTGATTTGGAACAACAAGAGACTTGTATTTGTTTTAAGTCGGTACTACAATTTGAAGTGAAAAGTCAGCTATTTTCACCAAATGGACTGGAATGAACCAAACCAACACCTCTTGATTTCCTCCAGTTGTTTGTCCTTGAATGACTACTTTAAACAATCTGTTTTTGTTTTTCGGCACTTGGCATTAAACTAAAGCAATGTTATTGAAATATTGCGTGTTTACCTCAAGTGTTTATTGTCCTGAGAGAATATTTACATCTTATTGCAGCAATTATGTTGTCATAGAATTGCAGGATTCTCCCATGAGTGGAAGGCCGACATGATTTTCTGCCAAAAGTCTCCATTAGTCCCCAAGTGCTTGTGAATATGATCTGACTTTTCAGAAGAATTTATGTTTCAAATTTCAGCATGCTGTCTAAAACTGTGGTGGGCTTGTAATTGGGCCGGGTTGACCTCCTCTGTATGCTCTCCCCGAGCCTATTGTTAAACATACAGCTGTACAATCTCCATGCATTTCCTAGTGGATGGTTTTTACTGTGCTCCGAGGAGCTTTGAACACCGTACATGGTTTTATGCATTCATCTCCTCTGCAAGCATTTATTTCCTTTACCATGTTCGTGTACTCTGTGTGCCCTTTTTGGATAATGTCACATCTTGGAGATACAGAAGTTTATATTTATGGATCACTCAGTTTCCAAAGAGTCTTCCGTCAATATCAAATAGTCTACATTAAATTGAGGTTTTTGAAAATTTCAATCTCTCATTAAGCAGGATGCATGTGAGACTTCAGCAATTCAAAAGATTAGCTCTTGGTCTGGGTTGTTGTTTTTTTTTTTTTTTTGTTTTGTTTTGTTTTGTTTTTGCAAAACCAAAACATTCCAGTAAAATGGTGGTTAGCTATAACTACAGCATTGGATACAACTTTAGGCTGCCTCACAAGGGCTCATGTCAGCAAACATCAACAAATCAGAATGTTGCTTTTTATTAGTTTGTGGCTTTTTTACAACACTCATTTCACAACAAGAAGCAGCGTTAAAACAGACTGTTAAAAGAAGGGCTTTATAACCATTTAGGGATGTGTCTGCCACATGCATGGATCACCATATTAGTGAAGTGTTTGAATTTGGCAGCTTCATGTGAAATAAAAACACACTCAACATTTCAGCTATCAATGTACTGTCGTTTATCTTCTTGAAAAATGTGACATGCTTCGGTCAAGGTACACTGTGTGTATGATGTTCACAGTTGGACCTGGAACACATTATTTCAATTGATTGTTTCCCATGGGAGGAATTGTTTCAGAACGTGAAAAAAATGGAGGTCAACCACCATCCCCGAAGGTTTCAACTGGACTATTTCACCATCACTACAAGACGCAATCATTAAAAGTGGCTCATTTACGTACAGCACACTAGTAGCCATTGTTAGTGACACAAGAAATGTGTTTTTATTCTTTCACTACATATTCACACAGATTGTTTTGCGCTACAGATCCTGCATATGACTGTTGGGCCAATTGGAGGTGCCGTGGTGGGAAATCCATCAGATTCATGCTCAATACAGTATTATGACAACGAGGTGAAGAAAAACCATAGACATTACTTGAAATGTTAAGGTAAAGGTTTGATTAAGCTCTGGTTAAGCTCATGGTTCCAACTTCAGGTCATAGACCATGTAGGTACATGGTGCTTGACAGCTGAAGTACTTCCTGTTATTGATATGATTTGGCCAGGTCAACAGTGTCCCTCAATAATGTTGCAAGTTGACATTCTCAGTTCTCCTGCGACTAGAAAAACCAGGGGTGTCAAACTCATTTTTGTCGGGGGCCACATTTTAGTTACTGTTTCCCTAGGAGGGCCATTATGACTGAAACCAAATAAAAAAAGTAAATAACAACGGTTTATTCAACTGTTGTTTAAGTTACTGTAATGAGGGGTTTGGTTACAAGAAAATGCTTACAACATGCCTCTTATTTATTACATATGAGAATTTTAAATTTTGGTAGAGATTTTAGCAAGCATCATGCAAGTTGACATGCTTGATTTGCTTCCGCGGGCCACATAAAATGACAAGGCGGGATGGATCTGGCCCCCGGGCCTTGAGTTTGACACCTGTGATATTAAATCCATGTTGTAAAATCAGATGAAAAAGTTGATTGCGAAACGTGGCTCCACGCAAGGAAACTTCTGCATTAATGCTAAAGAAATTTGAACATTAATAAGAATCTAACAATTCACCAAAGTTAAAAGTTAAGATTCGACTTGTATCTTGATGTCTGACCCAATTCATTTGAATGAATATATATATATATATATATATATATATATATATATACGCACACACACACACACACACACACACACACACACACACACACACACATACAGTACAATAATATAATTGTTATATTAATGTATTTATAGCGATATTATGTTTAGAATATAATTCATTCATATAATCAATCAAATCAATCAATCATAGCAGTCAGACTTGATTGGGCTTGTATTTTCTTCCGTGCCCCATTTAATTTCTGTTCGAATTTAGGACGTTTCTTCTGGTGACCTAAACTAACATAGACTGCATGGTGCGTAATTCCAGGGTTCTTAGTAGTAGTAGCCATGTTTTCTGTGCTTCTCTGCTCTACTCTCCTCACATAGTTGAACTAGCATTGGCATTGCCTACTCCAGTCAGATGATTGTCACCACAAAAAGCATTTACATGGCATGCAGTTGGAGGAGGCTTGCTGCAGAAAGGTATCTTCAATCTAGCCTGACGTATTTTTAAAATGAACTTAGCGGTATTTATCTTCATACATGGCAATGGCGAGTGATGAAAAAAGCGGAAGGGGCGTGGCCTGGACGGGGGCGTGGCCTGGACAGGGCGTGGTTACTTACAAAAGTGGCACTAAACATGCTGAAGATGAAGTGTATTAAATTTACACAGTTTGAAAATTGAACAGAAAAAAATCCCAAGATCGCCACTATTCTTTCAAGTGAAAATTTGTGCAATTTTGCCTATGCATTCCTGGTGAGCACCAATATGTAACTCCAAATTTGCTGCTCAAAATCAAAACTAAAAAAGTAAACACATTCCCTGCCATATTTAAGATTTGTTCATGACTTGTATTCATAAAGTGTTGTGTAAATGTGATAAAAAGCTGTTGATTCTTACCTCATACAGTGATAGTGAATATTTATTATGCATACAAGTTATTATGCATAACCGTGCTTTATTATCCAAGACAAAACGTGAATTATCAATATGAATATAAAACGCAAATAAAAACAAATAAATGTTATCATGCTGTTGCTACAAATGCATACCAAATAAAAGTGAAAATATCATCCTCGTATATTTGAATAAAAAAGTATATACATCGGAGTGTACCTGTCTATCGGCGAGGGGCGTCAGTGGAGCAGATT
>NW_017805275.1:1662572-1708129 GCF_001891065.2 Hippocampus comes
AGTTGAAGCTTTCATACACGTCCAATCGCAGGGCTGTTTACAAACGGAAAACGGAGAGACTGTTCGGGAGAGCTCGTGAAAACTCGACGATAAGGTACCTGACCGCCCCTAAAATTTTCTCAACGGATTTAGACGATTCACAAAAATGATCAATTTAAGAAATAAAACGGCGGATTTCCGCGGATCCGCGGAAAATTGCCATGTATGTATCTTGCATTTGGTTGCCATGTGAGCTCAAACTTTGAGAGTTGGAAGGGGCATGTTGTGGTTCTGCCATTGTCAGAGGATCATAATTTTCGCTTTTGATACCATTACAGGGCTCTTAAGGTTTAAGGTCAAATATTGTTATAATATGCAAAAAACCTCATGTTTTACTAAGTCCATGCTCAATGAGAATACACACCTTAATTAACATGGTCGGTCAATTGAATTTATTTTTCATCTTTCATCTTAATGCCAACTTTCGTAATCTTGACACAGGGAAAATCCAGTTGGATCGCCATTCCATGATGGCTGACTTCCAAGTTGTTCTAAATCTAAAACAACTGACCCCATGGGAAATAATGTACATTGTGAAATGTAAAAAATACGCAATTGGCTTGTTGGCTAGCATCTATGGTCATTGCCATGCTAGTCAGTAGCCACTATTGCTTTTAGCTACATGCTATTTACAACAGGAAAATACATTTTGGTATATAATTCATATTTAATCCATTTAACGGATCATATTGTACTATTTTCGATGTTGCAATAAGTTGTGGTATAACCTTCACCTTCACAATTTTTAGTTGCCGTACCCGGTAGCTTTCTGTGGTGGCATCAGAAAACCCCCCAAAAAACACAAACCGTCTACTTAGGAGGAAGCATTCTACCTGCAGCAGATGACGGCCTTGCAGGACAGGGCGAGGTCCAGGAAGTACTGTCGCACTCCAAAGGTGAGCGCATATTTGAGCGTCTTCCCATCAATGATGAGAGCAAAGTCATTTTCCTTATAGAGGGCATCTCCCAGCATCCCGCAATGGTGGCTGAGGGTCTCCCTTGTTCTCTGCCAGAGAGGAAATCATTGGCTGGACTTGGAATTACCGCAGTGAAACGTCCACAGTCTGTATTATTTCTAGCTTGATGGATTCTCAATCATCCTTTTTTAATTGTTTGTTTAATGGGTTTCACCCAGTAAATCACGTTGGTATGAAATGCGTCTGTCTCATTTGCAGACAGATGTTAATAACAGCACAAAGCAGGAATAGCAATTGTTAACAGATGCCAAAGTACTGTAATATTATTATAAGAGTGTCATTCCTAATCCTGGCTACATTACAACTCCTACAGATAAAAGGGTGCTCAGGTTTATCTAGTAAATTGCCGTGTGTAGGTGGAGAAAAGAAACACATGTACAAACACAATGCATAACATTTGGTGATTAATAAAATGCTCAGATCAAACGGAGGAATTTGAATGATTCCAATCTTTTTTGAGACTTAGCCACATTTCGAAGTTTACCCAAAGACACAATTTTGGGGGAAGAGGGTAAAATATTGTTTCTGCTTGTTCTAATGTTTTCTTTACATTGCAATCCAAAAGGATGAAAAGCAGAGAAAATTCGATGATGGACGAGCGAACACGGTCAGAGTCCAACTGCGCGAACCTATGCTGTAATTTACGGCACCGCAAATATTTCGTGAAACAACACAAAAGACCTCCACAGTAATATTTATTATTAAGGTATAATTCTTTGCAATGCCACCAGGAGGTATTTGAAGACTTGTTAATTAATGAGTGGTTCCTTTTTTTACAATCAGGAATTCTAACTGCATACACAGTAGAAAGAGTGATGATGATGAGCGTTGGTGAACGTGGGACGAACTAAAAGATTTACTGTCCTGACTGGAAGGAAGCATATGGACTGGAGAGCAGGGCTCCTGAGATCATCTCTGTCTTCCACCATCTTACTCCCAGATGGTGGAGCACTTGGGAACTTTTGCTGAAAGGTTGAACCTCTAAGCTCGAATACAATCCGTTCAGGATTTTAAAGCAACTTTTGCCAAAGGAAACAATGAAAATGGTATCTGTTCCAGGGAGTCACCATCATTAAACCATCAGTAACTGTAAAGAGGAATGCTTTGAGTAATGTGAACATTCTTCATTGTCATACAAGTATCATCTAGTGATAAAACTATGGATGAGTATTTGACTTCATTTGCTTGAAATCTAATGGGGAATTTATTGTTCAAGTCATTATTTCATGTTATGGGTACCTTTAAACCACGAACTGACCTCATTTATTGACCCAAAAAGTTGAGATTTTCAAATGAGCCTCCTATTCATTGTACAGGGTTTTTCATAAGTCTATGTCACTTTACAAAAACTCCTCGGTTAGGAACTGGCAAGGGCAGCAAGATAACTTTTTTTCGCTTGAAAGGTCATGCGTGATGGCGGTTCAACTCTCTCAGTTGAATTTAGATGTTAAGTAAAGTGTAACTGAAATTAGGTCTTCTATGATTTGCTGAATTATTGTGCAACGGTAGTTGAAACATATTTGCACACACCGCAAATAAATGCACGCATAAAATACTGTCCGTACTGTAGTGTCAATGTGGTAGATATAGGAAGGGGCCTTTAAGAGGCGGGGTCTGTGGGGCGTGGGTGCGGCATCAGAGAGACTGCATGTGAGTGTCCGGAGGTGAGCGGCGGCCTCATAGTGGCGCTCACTGTGTGTGTTTTACTGTTCTCGCAGGGTTCAATGAACGGCCGAAAAGTGAATCGGCAACTCGGGCGCTCCTTTCCCACCTGGGAGGGCAAAATACTTCTAAGTACAGTGGTACTTTGACTTATGAGTTTACAAGCAACTGCGACACAGCAGGGGAACACTATACTGTATGTCCTCATGCAAAGATGACGGACATTAACAGGAACCTGGTGGGTGGGTGTGAGGGGTCCAGCCCGTGACAAGGTCCAATGTGTCAAAAGCGGCCATGCAGGACCACGGGGAGAGCACAGCAATGGCTTGGCATAACAACGCTCTGAAACCTCAGCTGAAAGGAAATATTTGGACAACAGGGCTTTGCGTTTCAGCAGATACACAGCGAGAGAGGGAGAGATGATGGATTAGGAGAAAAGAGAGAAAGAGGACACAAACAGAGAGCAGCTGTGCACATGTGAACCTTCTGTGCAAAACAGCCCAAAATCAGACATGTCATTTGTCATACTGGATCTGCATGGGGAACAGAACTTTGTCTACATTGTTAGTGCACTTAAAGTTCTACCTCCATTTTGGGTAGAATCCAGTCATCACATACGGTGATGGACACTCAAGCAGAGCAGCCATTTCCCGCCCCCATTAAATTACAACGTGGAGTTCCAACGCTAATTCTACATTTCTCCTTCTAAAGACCTTTTGTCATGACTATAATGAGCCATTTAGCCTATGTGAATCGCAAGTGTGTGGTTTTGGGAACGGCCATTCAGAGCCTCCCGTAAAGACTGCGCTCTATTGTTGATACAAGCAACTCGTAATGTGGAATCTGGATGTTTGCAGAGATGTAAAGTCATCAGCTGCCTAAGACAGGGGACTCACTCCACAATGGGGTTAATCCTGTTCAAATAGGACATGTAGACAGGCAGCTACAGTGAATGTTGATTTTCAACATTGCACCACGGTCACTTCTCCAAAGACGATCTTTTTGCAAAATGTTGTGCAAAAATTCTGCCCTGTAATGAGTAATAACATGATTTTTTTTCTCTTTTTTTGAAGAGCTGAATCCTGAAAAGTTTAAAAACGTGGACATACGAAAGCATTGAGGGAGAAATATGATAATTTTGTCTGAATTAATGAAGAAATATATGATTGAGAACAATTTAAAATCTCTTGTGTTGTAAAATAGATTATAGTACACTTTATGCATCTCAATGGCTGGGAAGCCATTTAATTTTTTTGTGGCCAGTTTTAAGAAAAGTACAGTCCATCCACCATTTTTGTGGAATGTGAAAACCCACATGCATTGTGTCAAGATGTTTATTTTCTCATTAGTGATGAGATGGAAACATAAGAATATACCTAATCTCAATAAGTGCTGCAATGGTTTCCAAAACAATTTCACAGACTTGGAAATGACGTTTGTATTTTAATATTCTCAAATTATAAGAGTGAGGAAATATTGCAAATTTGAATGTTTCTAAGTATTTTATAATAAAGGCTGTAAAATAATAATCTTTTAATCTAAGTGCTTTGAAATTACAACACACATTTTTAGATCAGCAGGTGTGGCCATTTTATAACATTTGTCAGTCGCTAATTTTCATCAGAAATGCACATCAGGTTTTTGAACATTTTTCATTTTTTTGTTGTTTTTAAGTTTGACCTGTAAAAGCTTGAAAATACGGATTTTACCATCCATTATAATTTATGGCTATGATGTTTCAGAAAATCATTCTTCCTGTTGCTGAACGTCACCATTCATAAATTTTCTTAATTATATCACTATATTACATACAGTATTGTTGTTATTATGATGATGATGATTATTAGTGTTAATATTAGGAAAACCTGATGTGCTGGAGAAAAAAAACAAGGGCAGAATCAGCACAAAAAAAAAAAATCTACAAGTTCACTTGCATCTCTGATTAAAAACATTTGTAAAAGGAATTGGAGGATTCATTCAAATACAAAGCAATGACACGAAACAATCGGTAATCCCTAATATGGCTATTGATTGTGGAACTTTTTGTCCCATTATTTTTGTATGGGCAAGCCACTTCAAATGATTGAGAATTTGCATTGAAAGTGACCCTACATTGAATAGCAGTGTTTCACTTGAGAAATTTCAGACACTGCGAGCTGATGCAGCACAGGAGGGTCGAAAATGTTGACAAGCATGTGTAAACCAGCGAGGAGGGAAGACATGCTCCAATTACTCTCTTGTGCAGCACATGGCCGCCGTGACTGAGTAGCCGTTTCGTCTGGCCCGTGCGTACGGCACGGTGCGGACGCTTTCCGCCTTTTTGCGTTGTTAACAAAGTGCCTTATGTAAGCATCTGCTCAACCGCAACAGAATGGTAGTTGACATTTCAAAGCGTCGGTCTGCGCACTTTATGAATCCTCCGACCCCGAATTTTTGACTTCAACTCCATTTATCACGCTTAACAAATAGCTGACAGGATGAAGGCAGTCTGTCATCACCCCTCAACACCCGCCCGCCTTCCTTTACACCCCTCTTCGTGCTATTTTTTCCCCCCCCTTAACAAAATGACCAAGTTACATTTCATCTTGGTCTGTGGCCCTTTTCCAGATTTGCACTGTGCTGTCTCATAACCGACAGACAAGGCTCTCCTGCCGGGGGTTAACAGACTTCTCTGCGGGGTGTCTTACACACGTATAAATAGATTTAGAATGTGTGCCTGCCGTCAATGGGGTGGTGCGCTCCCTGTGGGTACATTTGCAAACCTAGAGCCTTTACTTCTAAATAGAGGACTGGCAAAGACAGCAGACTATCCAGCAACAAAGGAGTGGCTGTATTTCATACAAATTCATTAATTAAACACATCCTAAAGGCTGGGTTTCTCAACATTAACATCAACAACACACACATACAGTACATATACACATACATACACACATTTTATATATATATATATATATATATATAGTCAAACCTCGGTTTTCAACCATAATCCGTTCCAGAAGGCTGTTCGAAAACCGATTTGTTCGAAAACCAAAACCATGTTTCCCATTATAATCAATGGGAAACATGGTGCAACATGGACTTTTTTTTTGTGTCTGTAAAAATGCTTGTTTGACTTGCCATTAGCCTCCAGTTTCATCTTTTTTAACTGCCCATTCTCTCAGATTTGTGGCTTGTCCATATGCAATTCAGCGCAATTCTAGTTAAACGGCTTTTCATGTGACCACATTATATTTAGTGATTTATTACGGATCTAAAAATTGGATGTTTGGTTCGTCGATTATATAATTCAATTACATTGTTCATTTTTACCCTTTTGGGTCTACAACAACGAGCAGTACTTACATCAAGTGTGTCCTCATTTATCACTAGCATGCCCATATTCTTCGTCAGAAGTTTGCAGGAATGTCCTATGGGGGAAAAAGTACAAAAAGTTATCACACGTCGTAAAATAAACCAAAGTATTGTCCATAATTAACCATCTTGTCATAGCGACAGCCATTAAAAATCGGACTCAAATGTTCTCATTTGATTCATGTGGTCAGTAAGTGTGCCCACAAAAAAAAAAAAGCACAAAATGTTACAATCGAGTAATAGTCACACTTGCGGAATGCAACTTCACCACATTTTTAAGGATTCCAGTTGAGATGTAGCCACTCTGAGTTGGCAACTCGGTACATGACTCATGAGTTTGCTTTATAAGGGCTCGTCATCTTCCTGTTTTAATAGGGACTCACAACTTTGGGGTAACCGAATATGACTCTCTGGAGAGCCCTCCGAGCTGCTGGCTGGGACAGATATTTGGGGTCACGAGTCAGGTAGGGGAATGAACATCACGTACAAAAGGCAGAAATTTAGCACAGGGGTCTTCAATTAAAAGCGGTCCACTTTAGGGAAATGTCTTTGAGTTGAAGTCGGCAACATCACAATGCATATAACACGCATTAGAAATGTGACACAAACATTTGGACATCACCAATTCAAAAAGGTGATAACGTAAGGCAATTATCACACTGAAGTGGCAGGATTAATACACTTTAAAAAGTGCTTTGAAACAAGACTACCTCAAGTCGTCTAAAACTGAAGAACAAACTAAAGAGTAAAACACTTTTCACCACTTGCCCACCTTGTGTGGGTGGTATTTTCATTGAGTCAACCCGGGATAAGGCTACACATGAAAGTCCTGTGCAAGGATATCAGAAAGTTTCCCGTCAAGGAAAATGATGGCATTTGACTCAGCATGACTTAGGTTTGTTCTTGGTTTTGCTGTTCGGTGCTTTCTACCGTCTTTATCACAGATTTGCTTAACTGTTTGTTGTATATGTTAAATTGCTCCATGTACAGCACTTTGTATGCAGTGATGGCTGTTTGAAAGTGCTCTATAAATACAGTTGAGTTGAGTTGAGAGTCAAAACCAAGCACAAATGGAGGGCTGGCACTGGCGGATTGTTTTTGTCAGTGCAAGAGGGGCAAATGTTCAAAATTTGGAAAAAGTGTGGCAAATGTCTCCTCCATCTCAACACTGGTCTCTCTCTCTCTCTCTCTCTCTCTCTCTCTCTCTCTCTCTCTCTCTCTCTCTCTCTCTCTCTCTCTCTCTCTCTCTCACACACACACACACACACACACACACACACATTGTGTGTGCGTGTCCACATGTGTGCGTGCTTGTCCACTGCTTCCGATTAACATGTTTACCTTCAGCCGATTTGACAGCGGCCAAATGCAGACTGTTGCATTCCTCGGCCTGTCATCTTCTCAGGCGGAACTAAACAGCTCTCTCGCAGGACTTGAAGAATGTGCAATAACAACATGTCATGTCACAGCCGCCTCCGCTGTTGCAACAATTAGGGGGTTTGCATTTGACCCGCATACGGACTATGAGCTGAAGAGTCAGAATGGTCAGGTCAATATGCAGATCTAATTACAAGACATAAGGATGGAAAATGAATGCTGTGATGTTGCCAACACCCGACAAATTAGCCCGTCAATTTGTATGCAACTTCTACATCTGCTGTCATTCGGAGGTTTTTGAATGTTGCATAAGTGGGCTGTGAACAGTAGTCTGTCCTGTGTGCATTTGAATTTGATGATGTTTAGCGCTGAGCCTCAGCCTCTCTTGTGCTTTTTGTTGCATAGTAATCCCTCACTATTCACAGTGGTTGCGAATAGCAGTTGAATCAGATAATTAAGAAGATTAATCCACCTGTTTTCAACCATCTCAGTATGCTGTCGACATTATGCAGCCCGCTGATGTCAATTTCAATTGACATCTAAGTGCCCTTGGGTTCGCCTTACGAACATCACGTGACCAAACCCCAAGAAACAGATGAGCCATAACAATCGCAATGTGAGCCCGAGGACACTCTGACATCAATTTCAGTTGACAGCAATGGACGGTATAATGGATGGATGAAAAAGGGGGTGGCTTCTTCTATTTAATTCTTATTCCACCAATGCAATATAGACTAGTGAGGGCACATAGAACATATCGCAAAGAAAACATTTTGACTTGAGTTCCTCTTTAAGCAATGATGAGCACAGATGGTGGAGCACACATAAAAGTACATTACAATACTTTAGAGCAGTGATTTACAAAAGTAAATAAAATTTTGAATTAAAAATGTTGATGAAAAAATGTGAACATTAATAATTAATACATTAATATTAAATAAAAAGTAAATAATGAATAAATTAATGAATACATTTTCAACCAGTGCCAAAAGGAATTTTTGAAACCTGATTTCTGGACAGTGGTACTTTCGGTTGACTTTTTCCTGAAGCTGGAGAGCAGGCACTTTGCTTCCACTGCGTCCTGGCTCTGACCTGTCCCGAGTGTGACGTATTTTGGCCCAACGGCGGAGCAAACAGTGCTGGGAAGCATATCCCAGAGCAAACAGCGCTGCGAGCCAGCCACTTTGCTGTCAGAGTAACTATCGTACATCCAACTGAAGCAGTGCCATATGAATGACACCCAGAAATAATGGTGGTTTTTACGACTGCTCGTTCGAATACAAGTCAGATCAAACTGACTTGCCGTGTTCCTTTGCCGTTAAGTTGAGTCAACACAGCTGGTTTGTAGCTGATTTATGGTAGTCTGTGCCAAGAGTGGCAACTGGGTGGTTCACCCCCCGCCCCCCAAAAAAAAGACTCAGCGAGTCACTCGTGTGCCAGCAACTCGAGTGCGAGAGATCCACTTTCAGTTTGGAAAAATTGTAAAATGAAGGTCAATATTGAGATGGGATTTACAGTGCAACTCCAGCCTAAAAAGGCTGACCTGTAATAGTGGGCCCAGTGATCATGTGTTCACATCCGGGCACCCTGGACACAAAGGGCTGATTGAGAAGGGCCCGCAGCATAAGATAGACTCAAAGTGGACAACAGATATTGATTTTCCTGCCATCTTTGTTCACGTGTTGGCTGCCACATGCAAGCACAAGAATTGCAGCGCAGTGTGGGGAGCAGCAGTGCACTTCGAAATGTTCTGCAAGAGTCACTCATTTGCACATCTGATGCATTCTGTGAGGCCAGAGCACCTCGAGGGGAAGCAAACGTGTACAAAGTGCCCGCTTGTATACATATGCATGTTATTTACATCATGTCAGTGAGAGGGGCTCATACATCATTTTGTGTTCTGCAACAGATGCTCGTTCTTGATGTGTGCATCAGAGAACTTGCCTAGTGGTTTGTGTGACTGACCGGAGAATCTGGAAGAGGCTGCGGGAAACGTATCGGGTTTAACATCTGTGTTGTAATGTAGGCAAGCCCACAAGCTTCAAGTCTTTACATGAACGCAACCCTGGTCCGATTAGGCATGAAAGGCAGGCACACCTAGCAATGAGATTTCATGCTTTTCATTATTTAACATGTCGATTTGTGTTTTAGGTGTATACATTAATTAACCACCTGCAACAGTAAAACAATGCAGGTATGTGAGATACAAGCTGACAAATGTGTAGAGGAAATTACAGCCTGGGAAGTGAGTTGCTTCATATTAAGGCTTCTTCCATATTACTATTTAAAATTCTTTGTCTCAAGAGTATAAAAAAATTTAGCTCTCGTACGTAACTGTACAATATTATGTGTAATTGGGGTTGAACGACAGGGCTGCACCATATTGGAAAAACATGGTGATGCCGATATTATCGCGATATTTAACATGTACTGAAAAAATATATACATTTTTATTATCTAATGAATTGTTTGGTTTTTTTTTCTTTCACGCAGCAAAATAAGCAAGCTGAATGCATTACAAGCTAATTGATTGCAATACTCTTAGATACGGTTCAACTATTGGCTGGCGATGCGCACTTAAGGATGTCAAAGTCTGACAAGAAGTCTTGACAATTTCATATGAAATTGATTGCACGCCATTGCGCTATGCATATTGCAGGGATGAATATCACGATAACGCTTTTTCCATATATTGTATCACCCTATTGAAAGAATAAAGATTTTTGGGAGCTGATTATAAAGTGATTAATCATCAACATAACTGATATTTTTCCAGTACATTACAGCCCCAACTTTTTTTGTGTTTCACATAAAAACATATTTTGGCAGACTGGCCTAGAAACAATAAGAATGATGCGTATTTTTCTGGATGACATGCGTCTGGTGTATTCACTTCCACCCTGCCACCTACTGACCAAATGGTCTTCAGAACCTTACCAATGTTGATGGCCGTTTCCTGTTTATCCCCCGTAAGTATCCAGATCTTGATGTCAGCCTTCATCAGTGTCTCTATGGTCTCGGGCACCTCATCCTGCAGCTTGTCCTCAATGGCGGTGGCCCCCAACAACTGCAGGTTCTACCAGAGAAAAATGGGCAGCGTTACTATAGGAGGCGGGAAGTAAGTGTCGATAGCAGGGGAGCACAATACATCGATCGCGATCAACCGGTAGCCCGCGGACTGGTCCCAAGTTGATCGTGAGAGGTGTTGGGGCTAATGGGAGGAAATAAAAAGTTTTGTGTCTATGTGTTTGTTATTAATAATCCATATTTTGTGTTAGGATGCACTGTCTGTTTCACTTTCACAAAAAAAAAAAAGTATTTAAAAAAAAAAAATAATAAATAAGCGGGTCACCTTTAACCTGTGGTCACCAGAAGTTGTTTGCGATCAGCAGTCTGCAAATGCAGCTTGCGATCAGAGCTGTTGCGCTCTTTTATTGTGATTATTATTTTTCTCATTCAGAGTTTGTTTCATCTGCAATTCACCGATGGCACTGTCAAAGGACGGGAAGGTGGACCAGCAGGAGAAGCATTTTAAAACAGTAGGCGTATGTACAACAGCCTCAGTGTCAGGTTTCTACTCAGGCAGGCAGTGATTTCCTTTTCACAAACTCACAAACTATTGTATCTATTTTATTTTTATGTTTTGTTCATGTTAGGGGCCGTTATGGCTGTTGCTCATCATGGCATGCGTGTGCGTATGTGCGGGCGTGCATATGTGGTGATGGGTCGATCGCCGGAGGGTGGTTGGTTGCTTGAAAAGTAGATCTTCGCTCAAAAAAGATTGCACCCCTCTGGTCTATAGCCTTAAAGAAGGCGTGTACAAATTTGTAGTTTTGTTGTAAGACTGCAAACAAAGGTTGTCATATCACAAGAAAAAATGAATCTTTTGTGCCAAGTTGTATTATTTCAGGGAACTTTTTAATTGATTATATTAAAATCAAGTGAGTGAGCAATATTCTGTGAGAGAAAAAAATATATTACAAGAATTGTAATATTCAGATTAAAAAAATCAATTTCAGGAGTTGGATTATTCCAATGAAAAAGTCAGAATTCCAGGAAAGGAAAACTCCAGTAATTTTCGAATATCTCCAATATTCTCAAATATTTGAAGAAAAAAATCATAGCAAGTAAGTGATAATAAGAAGACACTTTTATTCAAATGTCATTTTATTGTAAAAGCAATTTTCTGATGAAAATATATTTTTCAAATGAAAATAAAATGAAAAAAAATTGAATTTTACATTAAAATTTGAATTTCATGTTTAGTATGTTTTTAATGAAAAAAGTCCCATGAAACATTTTGAGAATAGAATATAATATTAGATTCAAGTCATAAATGTGAACCCCCCAAAATGTACCCGAATATATTAACACTTTCATGAACATTTCTATCAACCAATCAACAGACAGTAGCCTGTCTAACTCCAGCTTTACAGAAAACATTGCCATATTAACACCTTACCAATCACGTCAGGTACAATCTAGCCACTCTTGTTTATCACCCAGAACAGACACAGCAGGTTTCTGGGCTTTGGAGCCAGTGTGTCGACATGTGACCACGGGAGGAGGAAAAAAAACAAAAACAAAAAAGCAAAAAAAAACCCCAAAAAGCAGGCTCTTGAGTACTTGAGAGCAAAAACTCGACAAGGTCCGGAGGGACACTCTTGAGAATGAGAGGAACAAGGCTAGATCTGATCAACACTTGCAGTGGCCTTGGGCTCTTTTGTCTCACTGATGTTAGATTTATTCTTTGTGGGTTCTGAGGAGAAAAAGACCTCACTTGGATCAGGATTACAGCCCCCCAGCCAGGGTGGTACTCCAAAAACGAGCCAGGTAGTCAGGCCAAATGCTGCTCTTCTGCAGTGATAAAACATGTGAGGGATGAATTTGCATATCGGTGTCAGCCAATGTGAAGATTCTATACAGTGTCACTCATTTGTCACAATACTAGGTGTCTATGCACAATCTAATGAGATTCTGTGCAAGAGCTGTAGGAAAGATTCTGCCTTTACTGTGACAAAATACGGAGTTTTGAGTGCCTCTGTTTAATTTTGATGACCGCACCACTTCGAACTGCAACCACAATGATAAATATTGTTATATAAATATCTTTCTGACAGTGACAAGCACAACTGAGCACTACAACCTTCATTCTGCTTTCATTTGGGGAGGGTTGTATGTTTTGATTACACCAATTCAGAATGCATGAATAACTAATAATTACCTTTATAGCTGTAATGTGGCCCGAATATGCACCCAATTTGTCATTTTAGAGACATTAACGTTTCATACAGTGTTACTCATTCGGTAGTTGTGCAATCATATACTGCGTTGGAAATAAGCTTAGTTTGTATTAATCTAAGGTCTCAGATCTTAAACTTAAGGACTTTGAACTTTTAATTCGGCTTATTTGTGCAGTATAAAGTTCATAATCCATCTTCTTTATGAAGTAGTTGTGAAGGATTGATATGCGCTCCAACAGTGTTGATTGTGACTCGAGCGCGCCCTCATGTGGCTATGTGACATTTTATCATTTTATGCCATAACCCAGGGGTCCCCAACCTTTTTTGCCCCACGGACCGGTTTATGTCAGACAATATTTTCAGGGACCGGCATTTAAGGTGTGGCGGAAATAATACAACAAAATGATATGGTATGAGCTGCATGAAAACTGTGGTGTTTTTCGAAATATAATAATAAACACAAGGAGTGTCTAATATGGCCGCAACACTCTGATCGCTATGGTAATGTTTAATGCCTTCAAAATACGATACAACGCAAATTCAAAGTGCATGAAAATGACAACTCACCACAGCCCCGAACTTGATTTTCTGCAACCAGACGGTCCCATCTCGGGGTAATAGGAGACAATGACACCTCAAGTGTGTGGTTTATGTCCAGTCTACTTCGTCATTTTGTTTTAGTCGCCGTTGCTGCAGAAAACCCGCGCCTCACACAGGTAGGATGTCGGAAATAGCAACAGTGCTATTGTGGCGATCTCAGAGTATTCAGCCATAACTTTAATCCAGTTGTCTCGAACGTACTTTTAAGGCCGCCGTCATTTGCGATCTCCATCAGTTTTTTTACTCATTTTGCGAGCTCCGGCGTTTTGTTTTTAGCGTCATCAGTCACGTGACGGAGAAGCGTGGCTTGACGTGTGTCAAGCGTAACACAGACGAATGTAACGGAGAATCAGGTAATTTTTCAAAATAAAACATCTTTCGTATTCTGAAATAAATAAAACGGAATTAAGGCAAGTTCTTTCTTTGCGGCCTGGTCCCAAATGCCCTGCGGACCGGTGGTTGGGGACCCCTGCTATAACCCACAGAGTGGTGGACAGGACATAAAGTCTTTAATTTGCCCACTGCACATTACATTTTCCCCACTGGAAAACGTCCCTGTTTACTTCATGATAGATTGCTCCCATTTACGCGTGTGCGTATGCATGCGTGCGCGCGCGTGTGTGTGTGTGCGTATGCATGCGTGTGTGTGTGTGTGTGTGTGTGTGTGTGTGTGTGGTGGTAAAAAGTGCCAAGTGGGTGATTAACGACTGTGGCCTGCCGTGTTTGACGGGCGCTTCCTACTGGACTCACCTCTCACAGTACCAATTACCCGCGTCTGATCTCACACAAACATACACTTGGAATTTGCACCGTTATCCATGTTTGCTTACATTGGCCAGTCTAGTCAGTCTTTTCAGTTTAGTTGAGTCTGGTGTGGAAACGGGGACATTTCAAATATACACTTGTGAGTTATTTGATCAAGTGTTGCTCCGCAGTGTTGTTTTTCCTGTATAAAGGGTTAAAAATCTAGCACAGAATGAGGGGAAGATCAACATTGCAATTTAAATCTTTCTGTTGCGGTACCACAGCCATAACAGAGGCAGGATGTTTGTACTGTAAGCGAATGCGGTAATGCCTGAACATGTTTAGTTGAAGACGTGCCATATTGCGTTGAAAGCAATTGTCGCTGTCCAACAAGTATTTTATTGGTCAACCCATAGTTTGGAGGGCCAGCCAAGCCCTGCACTGGTGGGTGATATGTCCTTAAATAACTTATTTATTGATTTGTCTTTAACGTTTTCTTTTCCCCAATTCACTTGGAGAATAAAACAGATGAAACTGATTTGATTAAAAACAAGTTGACCAATTCGGGACGTATCCGGTCTACCGCCGGAAGTCAGCTGGGATACGCTTCAGCACACCCAGGAACTTAAGCGGCGCAGAAAATGGATGGGTGGATGGTCTTTGGTTTTCTCCCATAGGGTCTGCTTTTTTTTCCTCAACCAAGCGTACAAATGGTCCCTTTAGCCCAATCATGTATGCAACCAGAGTCATGAATACATTTGAATTGAAATATTTCAACAAGGTTGAACAATATAACGTCAGAAAATGAGTCGTCAAACTGCATGGCTCGGCTGGTCCAAAGAACATGTGTTTTCACATATTGAGTTGTAGGCAAAGTGAAATATTTCTGTCTTGGAAACCCACACCTCAGGTCAAAAGGTTCTAACCTGACTCCAGCAGGCTCTTTCCTTGGTTTATGCAAAACGACGAGAAAATAATTAAAGTCACTTTTTTGAAAAACACTCAGTTGAAGGTTTAAGCTAGCGCCGCTCTGTTTGCAACCATAAAAATTGTAATGAATCCATAATATTGATGAA
Source organism: Hippocampus comes (assembly GCF_001891065.2). Lineage (NCBI taxonomy): Eukaryota > Metazoa > Chordata > Actinopteri > Syngnathiformes > Syngnathidae > Hippocampus > Hippocampus comes. The sequence goes on from NW_017805275.1 coordinate 1,677,645, forward strand.
TTGCCCAGCAACAGGGCCCTGCGGAAAAACAATTTCAGTTCTAAGGCCGCCACATCAATTCCGCTTATACTACACCATCAGTTATGGGCCCTTAACATGGTCAGCCCATACACACAAACAAGAAATGTATGCCTGGTTGTAATAGAGGTGTGTTTGTTTCATTTCCCCATACCTTCTCGATGAGTTCGTAGCTCTCCTCCATCTTGAGGGCTCGGTTCTGCACGGAGGTGCAGGCTCGGTGGTGAACCTCCAGCCACTGCTGATAGGACGACTCGCTGACGTCTGCCACAGCGAAGCACAGTGTGCGCAGCCCTGGATGGCGATAACGGCAATGTGATGACGTTCATAAAAAATTATAATTAGTGTCGAGTTAAATAGCCTAAATTAATGAATTAACTGTGGTGTATGTCTTTTAATTTTTTAAATGTTTATTCGTACTATTGATTGTTCAGTACTATGTATTGGTATCATTATTACTTTATTATTATTTGATTGTATTATTTTTAAGTTAATATAGCTCACTTACACCTTTTTATTTTATTTACATGATATCCCCTTTATCTATTGATTACCATGACTTAAGCTATTTTTAGGATCAATAAAGTACTTAGTAGGAAGAAGTATGCAGTTTACTTGTAGTCGTTGAAAACAATATATAAATAGGCATGTAATTCAATTAACTGTCATTCGATAGTGTAGGACTATCAAATATCATGTCCTGTGAGTGCATGTTTGGTATACGATGTAGATTTCCATCCATCCATAATCTGAACCGCTTTATCCTCACGAGAGTCGCGTGAACTGGTTGCCAGCCAATCGCAAGGCACACATAGCCACACAATTATTCACACTCACAATGACACACACCTCGGGAAAATTTAGAGTGTTCAATTAACCTGTCGTGCATGTTTTTGGGAGGAGTCCAGAATGCATCCTAGTAACCAGATGGGCGAGCCGCCTCATCTGGCTCCTCTCAAAGCAGGGGAACAGAGGCTCTTCTCTGAGCCTCTCCCAGGCGACAGCAATTCTCAGCCTACCTCTAAGGGAGACCCATAGGAGGAAACTCATTTTGGCCACTTGTATCCAGGATTTTTTTTTTCTGTCAGTCACAACCCACAGCTCATAACCATAAGCGAGAGGAAGCACAACATCTATTCAGAAGATTTCAGTAAAAGCTCTATCCATCCATATTCTATTGCATCTCCATTAAGGCTGTGGGTGAGCTGGTGCCTATCCCAGCTGACTTTGGACAAGGGGCAGGATACACTCAGGACTGGTCGCCAGCCAATAACCAATAAACGGGCACATAGGGATACATGGTATGTATACATGTAAAAATCAGAACAAGGCGTATCCGTCGCTTGCTGCGTTTAGTCTACTCTGAAGCAATACCACTCATTTGCCACCAGGAAGCAGTGTAAGCAAAGAACAGCAATCAACCTACCATGCATGTTTTTGGAATGTGGGCGAAAATCAGAGTACCCAGAAATGGGGGGGGATGAAACATATATATATATATATATATATATATATACACACACACACACACACACACACACACACACACACACACACACACACTTTGAGCGGTCGAACGCGAGTAACCAGAAAGGCACTCACCCTCTGTGGCAAACTGCTCCAGATGTTTCAATGTAATCTCTTTGTAACGGGAGCTGTCTGACAGTCTGTCATAGATCACCGTGTCCTGAAGACAAACACATACGCTCACTGACAAGTGGTACACAAATATATCAAGTATCAACAGGTGTTACTTCTGCCATCCATACATTGCTCGTGAAGTGAATTGTGTTATATAATTTTTGTTATTTTATGTTAACTGTTCTGTAAAGCGCTTTGTTACAGCTTACAGCTGTTCCTGAAAGTGCTACATCAATAAAGATGTATTGCATGGTGTTGTGGTTTTATAGTGTTTTGTAGAACACTGGTTCTCCAATGGGGGTACGCGTATGCCTTGAGGGCATGTGAAAGCACTTCAGGGGGTCCATGAGATTTTCAAAAGTAGCATCAATGCAAAAAATAAAAATAAATAAATAAACCTCGATAGCAGCAGTGGCCACCCTGCCATCAACAATGATGACAATGATGCTCAGTGAAGCACAAGCCCAAGTGTCTCACTAAAACTCAGTTCAGTACATGAATGGAATTATCAGCGTTGACAGTTGGTAATGTAGTTCGTTTCATTAAATAGACATCACAAAACGTTAGGGATATTTAGCTTTCAGGTGAAATTTATGAAAAATGTAAAAGGTTCACGCTACAGTGATATCATATCATGAAAGTAGGACATTTGCACAGAAGGATGCACTGGTGGTTTCCTCATCTCAAGAAATTAATTGAAAAAAAAGTTAGCAATAATGGTGGGGAGACCACAACAAAAAAATTCAAAGTCTCAATAACTCGTCATATGCCCTTGAGCATCAATTGCAGCAATGATGTCTCATGCTGTTCACGAGACGACTGATTGTCTGCTGGGGCATGACATCCCACCGTACTTGAACGGCAGCCCTCAGGTCATTGAGGTTTTGGAGTGCAGAGATTCGAGCCTCTACACGGCGATTCAGCTGATTCCACAGGTTTTCAATAGGATTCAGGCATCACAATGGCTACGTACTGTTGATCCAGTGTTTGGTCTCGCCTTGGTCTCATGATGTCAAAATGTGAACAGCCTTGGTCTCATGATGTCAAAATGTGAACAGCGACAACAAGAGCTCTAATTGAAACAGGACATTTATTGGACGATTCAAGGATCAAACATCTGTTGTGAATTTTGCCATTAAGAAAACAGCAACAAAAAGTACTGAGACATTTAACAGTTGGACGTGTGCATTCAAAAGCTTGGAGGAAGTCACATTAAGTTCACCTGTAAAGGTTTGAATGCATTTTAGCCTCATCCTGAAATTTCACCTGAAAGCTAAATATGCCTAACTTTTTGTTCGTAGTGTATTCTAAGATGATTTCTTAAAATCAGTGTCTGCTTTTGTTTCAAATTAAGTGAATGATTTCTTTTTGAGTAGAGAACAACACCTTCAACCCAAATGAGGAAGGGCCGTCTTTATTTATAATTAAGTGAATTATTTCTTAATTGTTCTTGGTTATACCTTTTTCCTTCAAAATAGTTCTAGAGACACCACTATAAATGGAGGTCCAAACTTTACTTAATCAGACACTCTGTTTTGAGTCTTTTTTTTTGTTTTCATCCAAAAATGCTTTGTGCTGGTTAGAGACTGAAAAAAATATAACTGACAGAGAGTATATCATTGGAAAAAGGCTGGAAACCACTGTCCTTGAAGATTGCCTGAGAAGGGGCACTACAGAGATGTTTTTTTCTGTCTATGTAGCCCCGATGATGATGATGATGATGATGATGATAAGGATGATAGAGACGGGTAGGTTTTGTGCATTGCCATGGTGACAGACAAGACACTCACAGCTCCTTTGCAGTAGAGGCGGATCTTTCCGGATGGCGTGCGCATGATGACTGACATTCTCTTCCTCACACTGCACGAGCGAGAGAGAAGGTGTCATCTTGAGGTGTTGCAGCCAAGAAATTATCGCACACAGTTTGAGCATAGCATGTGGAGTATCAAATTAGACAACATGGAGGTGGGCAACACAATACAGTAACTCACTGTAAGAAACCATTAGAGTTTGCTGAAATCACAATAATATTCAAGTGAACAACTAAGACTAGGACTAAAACCACTGCAGTGTGTGAGGCATCTGTGACATCCATCTTCAACCGCTTTATCCTCTCAAGGGTCGCGAGGCGTGCTGGAGCCTATCCCAGCTCCCTTTGAGCAGTAGGGGGGGCACACCCTTAACTGGTTGCCAGGCAATCGCAAGACACACATCGCAGAATCACAATTCAGACTCACAATCACACCTAGGGACAATTTGGAATGTTCCATTAATCTGCCATGCATGTTTTTGAAATGTGGGAGAAAGCCGGAGTACCCGGAGAAAACCCACGCAGGCACAGGGAGAACATGCAAACTCCACACAGGGAGGGAAGGACCCGGAATTGAACCCATAATCTCTGGACTGTGAGGCGGACATACAAACCAGCTGATCAACGTGCCATTCCTCCGGGCCAACATAAAAATAAAGGAAAGACCGTCCAGCATATGCAAACCTGATTAAATGACAGATTCTGTATTCATACTATACCTTGTAAACTCCAGTACGTGAAGCAGCTCATATTTCTCCTCGCTTCCCATCTGAAAGCACAATAGAAAAATAAGGTGGGACTCAATTAGCATGTTTAATTGAACCAACCGCAAGGCATGACAGCAAACGATTAGGCCGATGTGGAGAGTTTAGACGGGTCTGATGAAGCTGGAAAGATTACAGCAATGTCTCTGAGACACAATGTTCTCAGGAGCAGACGAAAGAGGGAAATGGTTCTGGCCTCTTTGCGCCTCCAGTGCAGTCATCAGGTTAGCCAATTAAAGGAACAACAGGACGGATGACCTGCACACTCTCCATCGGCTAAAATTATCATTGTCGTAGACATGTGGTATTGCATTATTCCTTACAAAGGCTGCCCAGTCTTTTAGAATTGGGTGCATTTTTGTTTTTATAGCGGGGTGATTGGTGGGAGGGTCAACATTTATGATAGGTGACAAAATAAACTGTGTGTTTTTGTTAGCGCTGAGCATTTCATGCAACTTCCCTAATCACTGATCCGAAGACTCAATCAAGTATTTTTCCCAATGGAAAAAAAAAAAAAAAAGAAAAAGATTATAACAACTCTGAGCAATGAGCACGGCACACTCACTTAAGTCTCACAGCTAAAATGTTCCACTGCATACACCAACTATAACACAATAATAAAAATAGGAATACTGCAAATTATGCCGCATCAAAAACACTAATGTACAACCATTCGAGGTCTCCTCAACTCTGAAAACAATATTGAATCTTGGGGTGGAAAAAATAATTGACGAATTGGTTGAAAAAAAAAGCAAATAGGACATTTTGTTATTTTAACGTAAAAAAACACTATCACAAGGTATCAAAGTAAGCAGAGATGCAAAAGTATGACTGCGCTAAGTGTGGAGAACCTAACCATATTCACAGTAATAGATCACCACGGTATTTAAATAGTTATATTGAGTGTTAAATTTTATTAGTAGGTGTTGTAGAGTGCAGAACACAGTGTTATACAGTCTACAGTACATGTTTCTTTCCTGCTTTTGTATATACTGTACATGCTTTGCTTTTTTAAAAGGGTTATAACACTGCAACATCAAAGCTAAAGAATGGCATTTTGTATTTTGTTGTTAACATTAGGCCAAGCTAACTTTTCTAAGGCAAAGTTGTGTGTTGTTTTTAGTTAGACAGTACACTTCAACTGAGTGGTTCAGCAAAAAACAGCTCTTCTTAAGCTTACATTTTACCTCGCAAGCAAAAAAAAAAAAAAAAAAAAAAAGCCATATGATGGCCCATGTCTCGCTTAACTTGTTCATGCACCCTGCAACCTGATAACATAATGTCCAATGTAGTAACCGCTGTCCCTGAAAGGGTTAAGTCAGGTCACTCATATCTCAAGGCACAACTGTATTTACAAGGATGTTAAAATGTCAAAATCCAGCAAATGTTACACAGTTGATTTTGATAACTATGAGTTCATAGAAACATTCAATCCCATATGCTAGAGGAAAAAAAACTGTGGACACGTCACTAGTGTGTATTGTGTTGCAGGGGATTAAATTTACCATTTCCACAATGACGCTGTCTGGCGTTCTACCAGAGAACACAAAACCCAGGTTGCGTGCAGCTCTCACCAGAGCGCCTTCATCTTGGAAATAAAGAAAAAGAAAATAAATGTTACACACAAGAAACCAAAGCCCGAATATGTTTTCATAACGAGGGCAATGTTTGTGCACCAGGTATCTTGTGGCCGGGCTTGCACAAAGGCTGCTGCAGGGCGAGAAAAAGCTATCTGCTTATTTTTTTCCAGTTCACTTAACAAGCTCATCCCCCACTTCGCTTGAAACCCCAAAGCTCCTCCACACGAACACCATTGCTGTATGCGATCAAGCAAAAAATAAGCACAGAATGTCACATGAAGGAACAGAATCCTGTTTTGGGTTTATTGAAAGGCAATCTTCCTTGCTATTTAGCACGTGTCAATTGTACAGCATATTTGTGTCTGTATGTGCCGTACATACCACTAATAATAAAATTGCATGTCGACTTTAGTCTACCACAGACTGGTTGAAGCAAGTTTCAGCAAATCTTTTTCCCTCGTCATATTTTTGGAATGAGAGTCCACTCACTGTTTACATTTGGAGCAGCAAACAATGCCCCAAGGGATGCTGACATTTGGCAATTCCATTAAGAGTGTCCTTTTATTTTGTTTTTTGTGGTACATTTACATACTGCTGCTAAGGGCACCAGGCATGTTTCAACGCAATGCTGCAACATGCAAAGGCTGCAAACCTTCAGCAAGAGGATTTTTTTTCTTATTTGTTTCTGCTTCCTTATAAATAATAAAACAGGTGATTTATTTCTTTTCTGTTCCATACACCGCAACTCTCTCTCTTGCTCCCTCGTGTGTGTGTGTGTGTGTGTGTGTGTGTGTGTGTGTGTGTGTGTCAATGCATAAATAAAGAAAAATGGGTATCACATTCTTCATCTTCTTTTAGACTGGGAATTTGAGGTGATTTATTTTTTTTTTTGCTCATACTAAAGTGAATTTGTTACAGACTAAAACTGTCACCATCATAAAATCTTTCAAAACTGTCAAGGTGAGGTTTTCTTTGTTTTGAATTTTAAAATCCTGAACTGACAAGTGGAAAGAGAAGTACGTGTATTTGCAACTTGTATACATGCATACACATAATAGGCTATTTAAACATGTGGAGGTGTGATGTACCTGGGGATGCCGCCTGGTAGGTAATTTTTCCATCGTTGTGCTCGGGCACTGCGGTGTGGCAGATGGCCATCATGGTCATGAACTCCAGAATGACAGCAGCTGTAGGCTAAAGGAAGTAGGGAAAAAATAATGTGACGATGAATTATGCACATAATATATATATATATACAATAATGATGAAAACAAAAAAAGCAAGAATAAGGCTTGAAATTAAGTGCAAAAAGTGGATTTAAAATGAAGAATTGGGTACATAAAACCTCAGAAGAATAGGTATAAAACTGAACCTACGTATTGTCTGATACATGTTTTACTTTTACTGTTACATTAGATTTTTCCAATACAGGACAGGTATTTGGTATGGCAACTGGAGGATGTAATAAAAACTAAAATAGATTCTGATAGGATAGACAAAGAATCTACCAGTTTTCATCATGGCTTCTGTGAACTTGAAAACTAATGTGCGGTCTTTTATCTGCACTTATAACCTTTTAGACACCAATCAACAACAAACTGTTCACCACACATCGATTTCGCCAATGAGAGAGGAGAGAAGAGGATTTTCTGAAAGGTCTCATGGGTGTTTAAAGAGCACAGTTATCTAAAGCAGGTTTGTGACTTTCATCATCTCTGAAAGACCTCCGAACAAATGCTCATGTGCTCTGAGGATAATTACATCATTACTAAAAGCTCCATTTATCAGGTTCGCAAGCTGGTAGTCAGCACAAAGCAAAAACATTTACTCACGTATACGCAGTAGATACAAAGGGGCTAATCTTATTTTCAGAGCATTTGCCTTTTATTCTACTTAGGAATCAGCAGAACTAGTTCATTGGATGTTTTCACATATGAGATATTTTAAAGCATTAATCTGGTTTCCCACTATGTTACATACATACATGCATACATACATACATAGATACACTGACCTACAATGATGTCTAAACACTTGCACAATCTAACCCGCAGTCTTGTATAAAAACAAACCCTGTTTTCGACATGATGTTGCACTTGTTAGTGGTGTTTTAAATGTGCACCTTGCTAGAGTACCGTTTTCAGCACCGATGGTACAAGGGCCATCTTATCCCATGTGTACAAGAGGACGGCGGGCAGTTGCGCACTTTTATGGCTGTGCAGATTCTCCCAAGGACTTCAGTCTTTCATTTATGCACCTTCATGCCAGATACACACTCTGGATGGAGCAACCTTAAAAATGTAGGTGTCAAATCTGGCCTTGCACGCATTCTCCTGTCAACTGAAACACTTTTTCATCAGGGATGGATAATTTCACAAATGTTCCCTACTTGGCCATAGGGAAATTCATTTTAATAGTTCTATTTAGATGGAGAAACGTTCTGTAAAATGTATTTTTGTTTCACGTCCAGAAGGAGGAGTTGTGCAAAAGTGTGGATGGAGGACAGTTTCTTGGTCATCTTTTGAAAGAAAAGAGAAAATGAGAGAGAATTAATAGTGCCCCTGCTGCTCCAGCCAAGCAGCGATCTCCAATTTGCCTCGACTGCTTCATGACATGGAGAGCCAATGACTTCAGAACAGTTGACAAAATTTGTCACGATTAATCAGTGAATTAGTTGAGTGATTGGCCAAATCACAATTGTCATAATTTTTTTTTTCTCTCGCTCTCTCTTGTAAACCAAAATGTAATTTTAGTTTCAAACGTACATGCATTCATGTAGATAAGGCACTTACTATTGGCGTTTCCTTGACAAACTAAATTGTGTGCACAAACGGTCGGGATTATTACATTAGCTTTTTTAGTCATCCATGGAAACCCTGCTGCGTTACAAAAGAGAAAAGAAATAAGGTAGTGGTGCTGGGGTGTGGGGGACGGTGTGTGTGAATCAAAGGGTCTCTTGAAAATGAAAGTCCACAGGTTCCATTACAGTCCAGGTGGCCATGAAAGCCCTTTTGTCTTGGTATGCTAATCAACTTTGGGTTGACAGGTATCCTCTGAAGGACGAGACGCTGTGTAGTATTTGCATGGACATATGAAGGCCAAACCATCCTGCAGAGTTTAGCTTAGGCGTGTAACTGTGAGCGTTAAGGAGTCGTTATGAAAATGAGGACCTTGAGTTCAAACGCAAAGGGCCGATGAGATGGTCGCATTGGTGAGAGAATACTGCGCTGTCAGCCATCGACCCAGACCCCTGACCCACACTGACTGGTGGGTCGTCACCTTCTGTCACAGCAACGGTGACGGATGCCTACTTACGACATGGACAGAGTGGTAAAACTTGACAGGTCCATGGAAAAAGACGGTGCTTTGACTCAGGAGACCATAAAGCACTAGGGGAGAAGTTTATTTTTGTCGTTGCTGTGGTTTAATTGTATTCACATGTGATGTCAAACCTCAACAAATAGTCAGTGAGCAGAAAAGGTGTGATTCAAGCTATCAAACTGGACAGCGAGAAAAATAATTAAATAAATAGCTAGCTACGGTAGAACGATTGATAGAAGAAAAGGGTTCAGAGGATTATGGTGTTGCATGTTAAGTAATAAATGTTGTTCACTCCCATTTTGTTTCAGCAGTATGTAAAGACATGCAATAATACTATAATATTAGAGTATAATATTGACAGTGATATGCGATGTATGTTGTGGCCTACCTATTGATGAATTATGATAAATCGGTAAGTATAAAGTGCAAAAAAAAAAAACCTCTTTACAGTATATGCTTCGCAAGTATGCATATGAACTATATGTATCAACTACTTTTTTCCATAGGATATACAGTAAGATAGTGAACTGTTTGTTCCACCATAAAACCTTTATGGATTTTTCTGAAGTAACATTTACCATTCTGCCATACAAGAGTGAAGGTAAGAAAAAAATGTAAACTAGTGAGTTTAGGGCTAAGGTCTATATTTTTAATTTCCACGCTAGAAGTCATTTAGCGTTAGCTACATGCCGCTTATGTTACTTTCTTACATCTGTTAGCATCCACTCGCTCATATTCATTTATTCATTTGTGTATATAATTGAAAAGTAATGGTGTTGTTCTTGTGAATGTAAGAAATGTTGTTTCTCAATAAGTGCCGTGTGTTTGGATTAAAAAACCAAGAATAACAACATGATAGACTCCAACCCCCTTTTCACCCAAAATTAACTGGGAGTGGCTCCAGCTAACCAACAACTTGAATGAGCACAAGAATGATGGATGGATGGATGGATATTACACCAAGCAGCACACTTTGTGTTCCCAGTTTGTTCCCCTTCTGGTTCTATGGTTATCATCACAGAGTGGCACCACACACACACAAAAAAAAATAAATTCCCCAAAACACAAAGAACTACAAGCTAGCACATTTTGTTTGCACTCCAACTGTAAAACTGAGATTTGACTACAGTTCTCGCAGTGGAAAAAGAAAGAAATGAGTGAATGTGCCTAACTGTGGTAATAATGTGAACAACCTTTCAAGGACAGTTTTAATCAAAATGATAGAAGAGGAGATCACCAAGTCAAAAACATGTTATTCTGCTTCCGTATCAATGACAGGTACCATAAAAAAAGACGTATGATACAAAACGTTCCATCAGGCTGCGTCAACACACGAGCACCCAAAAACCAAAAGTTCGAAATCAAGAGGACACTAGACACATTTTTAACCCACGTCACTTTTTTTTTTTTTTTTAAATCTGAGGGGGAGACGTAACTTGACAGCCGACTTCACTCACATGATTACTTTGGAGGTTTTCCAGCAAGCTTGGGTCAATAAATCCAGACTCCTCTGACGAGTGCGTGCTGTGGCTGGAAAGAAGACACAAAACGCGTCAAACAACAGTAGAACACAGCGGAATAACAGTGCAAATGATATCCATTGCAATATTGTGTACATTTAGGTCAAATTGTTATTGTTTCACTCAAAAAACTAAAATATAATTTGTTTTTACTTTCATCATTTGGACTCATTTTGATGCTGAAATAAATGTTAATCCAAGTGAGCCAACAAAACTGTCGTAGAAGCAATCAGGAATTCTTTCATATATTCTATTCAAATGACAACACAGCTCAGTTCAAATGTAAATTGACATATGTTGTGAAGGGCATCAAAATAATGGACCATGCCACTTGATGACGCCCTTCTGTCAGAGTACTGAAAGGTAGACAGTACATTTCCATGTGTTAAGGGAAAACAACAAAGTATCAACACACATGCTGTTAATATAGCAAAACAATGTTCAAAAGGACACAGAATTGCCTAATCAAGCCCAAACTTAAGAAAGGATTAGAAATAGCATTAGTTCCCTATCAGTGCTACAAATGATTACTGTTACAAGGGAGAATTCATCAGAAAAACACACCGATAACATCTTTGATGACCAGAAAGTGAAAAGCCGAGGGGGTGTTGCTGGTTCATAAAAGAAAGAATATCAATATCCCTGCAGCTGTACTGTTGGCCTGTCTAGCGGCCGCTCGCCGGCTGTCCAGTGGCTATCGATCCAGCATTCCGTGATAAATAGCGTCCAATAAATCAGGCCGACAGCAGCTTTTACCCGTGGTACTGCAGGCTTGATAGAAATGTTACCAGCAGTGAATGCCATAGAGGGGCAGCCATAAGTCTTCTCGAGCCTACAGGACCGCTCGAATGTTCACTCCTATCACTGTGGGAGGGCGGAAAGCTCACAGAGACGCTAACAATTAAAACACAAGATGGGCTGGAGTCTTTTTTTTGTGTGTGTGTGTGTGTGGGGGGGGGGGGGGGGGGGGGGGTTCTGGAGGTTTGTGGGAAAATGTATTGAAACACACCCAGGAGGCAGTCTGGGAATTATGGCTGCATTTTCGAATTTGCAGTCATTGCTGAGCGATGCAAAACTAAATTTCAAGGGAAATTGAGGATTTGCTGAGTTTAGCTCCTCCCTGACATACAAAGATGTTAGTCTGGCAGTCCAGATGTATCGCTTCAACATACTTCATATGACTTTTAAAACTTCGTTTTTAAGAAATCATGAAAGGGGATGTCAGGTCCAAAATGTTCTTTATAATAATATGCACTAAGTAGCCTCACTAGTCTCTAAAACCCGGTATTCCGATTAATATTGCATTTGCGGTCAATGAATTGAGCGACAAAACCAGAATCACACATTTTAATCATCTCATGGGGCATCCATCTTGCCACTTGCTGTCCACTGAAAATGACATCACAATGGCTAGGTGTCCAGCTTGCGAACGTAACATGACCAAATCCAGAAAACAGGTGACCGTGATTGGTCAACACTTGAGCCCTTTCGGCACTGTGATTGTATGATGTCATTTGGAGGTGATAGCAAGTGGCCAAATGGCCGCCACCTGAGATGGATAAAAATGGGTGGAGTTCTCTGCTTAATTCATATTCCACAAATGCAATATTTATCAGAATACCTGGTGGGAGCACATAGAACATGTTATTGTAAAGAAATGTTTTGACTTGACTTCCCTTTTATGTAATATTTTCCACGCAATGTTCAAATGAAAAAAGTGTGAATAATGTGACAGTGGCCCACATTATTATACATCTTTATACTTTTTTGGAATACAGCCTGCACCTCATTATTGATGACCACTTAGTCCTATTTTTAATGTTGGTCATGAGTGGTGGTAATTTTTGAATTTCAACTTTGTGTAACAAGGTTGTTGGTGAATTTGTGCATAGTGAAACACAAATATGGGGGCAGGGGGTTTGCCGTAATGCCACCTGAAGGGTTGTGCCACAACGCGGTTGTAACTCAATTTGAATTTACCACACCTGATTATCATGTTTCGTCTCTTTTAGACCGATAAGTAGTTGAAACCGAATCAACGTGTGCGTTACTAATTGCAGCAAAGTGACAGACTCCATTTTGCCTGCACTGCTTCAAGGCGCAATTCGTCAGTCAATAACTCGCTTAGTCCAAACAAGCCTCACAATTTGTTCCTTTATAAATTGAATTTGTGAAACACAAGCAACATGATTTTTTTTTTTTTTTTATACAGTCACATTTACACAATGAACCACAAATGCTACACAGGATTGCTACAGAGGATTGCTACAGAGGATTGCAGATGTTGCTGATGACATGATGCTTGTGCAACCACACGCAGCGATGCTACATCCAGGGGGCTTACTCATTAACATGTGACATTAGCTTATGCTAATGCAGCAACAAGGACTGCGTAGGCTGGCTGCACAGGAAGAGAAAGGAAAGCCTCTAAGCTCTCTTCGGCCATCAGTCAACATGCTGGTGGTCCTGATGAAACCTTTCAGGCTCCAGCGTGGTCACTTATTGATTGGCTGCCAGCCAAGCAGGGTGCTGTCACGACAGGAACATGGGTGCTGATGGCTCTCAATCAATTACCGTGGGCTGTTCCCAAATTAAAGCTTAATATGATGGAGCCCTGAATGGGTTGGTCACTGACCTGTGGAAGGGTGGTATCACTTCGTTTCATTCCAAGATGAGTTCTGATTGCAATGCAACAATTGTAAGGCAATAAGGCTGGCGTCTATTTCATTGATTTCCACAAAAAAAGTAGAATGAAGCTTCTGAACAAGTCGGGGATGTCAAAAATGTGGTGAAATATTCCAGCGTTAATTCTCAGTATACACCAACATTGGATGCCGAAACTGTCGCCGTCCGATGTCCCTGCTTTATTGAGTTCTATTTTTTAAAATTGCCCATTTTTGCTTCAACAATAATCATAGAGTTGTGACAACGTCAAGATAAGAGCCAGAGTCATTACTGTGTTTTAATAAACCTCCGACAAGTATGAGCAGGTTTCGAACAATATCACTGTTTGACTGTTAAATTTGGCATTTAAAAAAAAGAATAATTTTGATTTCAATGTAAATAGTAAAGGCAATGCACTGCCTTTTTTGTTGGGTTTTTAGAGAATATATGTAAAATATAAAATGAATGTTTTTTTTTCCTGCTCTCATTTTTCTTGCCTTCAAATCAGTTTTTCATTGGTGCATTTTAATATTTGCATATTGAAAACTTTCAATAATTACAGTCTGTATGCTTAGTTTGAAGGACAACTATGTGTACAAGTATCCCTTCTTCAGATTTCCCTTTATATCTTATCGGCAAATTGTCACTATATATATATATATATATAAACACACTAACATAAGTACATAAGCTATTGGCAGAAAGAGTCCTTATTCTAAACTTTATGTTTTGGTGAAAAGCTCCATGACATCTGCATGGTTACAAAGTGAAGGACTTTAGGCAGAGAAGAAAAAAAAAAAAAACACTTGTAAATTGCAACAACAAACATAATATTCAAAGTAAAATACCCACACAAACTCAAACGCAATAGTCTGAAACCAGCTTTCTTTAGAGAGACAACAGCTACAGTGGCTACCCCTTGGATAACGTCAAGATATATTTGTTAAAAGTCTTGGTGCTTGATCTAACAAACCTAAGAGGCGAATTAAGTTTGTTCTTGTATTAATGAGCCATTCTGTACACAAGCAACATCACATGCATGACAGAAGACTCAAAACTGGTTTCCGTTGAAAGAAAAAAGAGCAGAGACGAATGTTCACAGTAAATTCCAACACCAGGCATCAACAGACAGGCCCCGATCACCCATGCAAAAAGAGTTACGGCATGCTGTTATTGCCCCGATTAATACCACTGGAGATGAACCTGTGAATACATGTGTACGTGTGCCCGAGAGATAGTTGTGTGGTTTCATGTGTGCTACAACTCAGCACAGCCTCAACCAAATCTGCAACAGTGGTGTTTGAAATACGATTAAAAGCTTTGTCTTCACATCACAACAGTAACACACGGCGAATCCACTCCCTCACATTAGTGAGCGCACAAAGAAACAGGGTTGCGTTCAAAGTCACATATCCACCAAGGCACAGCAGCACTACAACGTGACAAAAGCAGCCCATTCATCTTACCAGTCATCCTCCGCAAAACTACCATCCTCAGTCTCGGGCACGTGACTGTTGAGGCCAATGTAGGAAGGGGGGGGAAAAAGCAAATAAAGACTGATCGTTAATGTGTTTTGAATACTAATCATGGGTTATTTTTCTGGGATAGTTTAGGATGCTAGGAAAGCTAGGCGCTAAATTGTGAGGATTTGGTTGGGATGATTTATAGAAATGTGTCTACTGCTTCAAAGCTTAATAAATATATAAATAGAAATATTTAAAAAAAACATTTTCACCTCAATGTATTCAAATTTATTCTGTTATAAAATCGCAAAACAACGATACTAAGCATTTGGGTAGTTGCTATATCCAGCAAATAGTGTCATTTAGTGATTAAGAAACTATAAAATATACTTCTATATCGTATGAACTCATCAGCATTAATCTGCATGTATATTCCACTTAGATGTCAAACTTGGAATGATTGTGTGCACTACAATCGGCGAAACAACATCTCTCCTTGAGATTTGGACTCCATTGCAGTGGAATTAATTAATGTCTACACCCTCGGGGACAGCTTTATTAATTACAGCAGGCCTTCATTTGTGGAGTGGAACACATGCAGGCAGTTGTGTCAGTGCTTTGTGTGTGTGTGTGCGTGTCACCCAATTACAAGTCACGACTTTGCACGCACTTGTGCTAAAAATGTTCTCGTGTGTCCCTTGGAAAAAAATAGAGCTATATTATCACACATTTTTCAGTTAATGCACAAAACTCAAACAGTGGAGTTTGTTTATTCCAGATGAAGACGCATGCAAAGCTATTTAGAAACAACACTACTAAAGATTGTTGACGCCACCTTAGGCGAGCAGTGAAATAGGACATCTGCGATGGGAATAGACAGCAAAGCGTCACATGGCAATGCCATTTTGTGTGGAGTGGGAAAAAAAAATGTATAGAAATATGTCACTAAGTGAATGCTGGTGAAGCTTTGCTCCATTCGAAGTCATCTTGTCTGATTTACGTCCACAAATTGAAATTAAAGCAATCTCTTAGGCGAGGACTGAGCAGACTGGAGGCTGACTGAAGTAAATCAGTGAGAGCTTATGACCCAGACTGACAGACCTCCTTCAGTCACTTTAAAATAGTCCATCCATGCCAATCAAAAAAATAAAAATAAAATTAAATAACATTTTTAAAAAACAGTTTGAAACGGATTTTCATCCAGGGTCTGGTGAATAAATCTAAAAGCAAATACAGACAATGTTCTGCGACAGGATGGTTGTAGAATATGTACTGTATGTCAATCAATTTTAAATTGCTTTTATAATTTGGCAGTAACCAGTAGAGGGCATACTGTATGTAGTTAGGGCCTCTGAAGTGGGCTGTGGGAAGAAGTCATTCCTGAAGTTTTGGAACCCCCGCTCACCACACATTTAAAGTGAAAGTGTGTTTGGTTGGAATCTTAGTCCCCCATTGCCTTTCTATTCCACCATTGTGCTCTAGTTATTCTGCTCTTCTTTTGGGACAACCAAGAAATTGGTGGAAACCCTATTTCTTTGTAACCAAGAGTGAAATCTTAAGCTTGGTATTTTCTGAAATGAGAAAAAGAATTAGTTTCCCCGATTGAATCTTATTTCTTAGAATACCTCATGTCCACATCCTTTTTTTTTTTAAATACAGTCCTAATCAAACTTTCGTTCTCAATTCTTTTGTCTGCACATCATCAATCAGGCTTTTCAGTGAATTCTAATGGGACTAACCATGCACTGTCATGCCCAAAATGGCTAGTTGAGCACTTTACTCTCAACCAAAAGCAATTCTTCCCAGAAGAGTAAAACGTTGGAGAGTGGTTTAAAGAAATGAGTGGCTTACTCATGGAAAAATAGGCGCAGATGCTTCTCTGCTCTCCAAAACGCTGGGCAAGAACAGCCGAGGAGCTGTCAAATCTCTATGCAGCTTTTATTTATAGCACAGAAGATGTGACAAAGCCACTAATAAGTTGAAGGAGGAGAGAAAACAACATGTCCTAACGAAGGTGAAAGTGACAGAGTCGCAAGCAAGGAAGGGGATATGAGGCGAAAAGTGGGGAGTGGAGTAGGAGTGGCGTTACGTACCCGTAGGCCACACCGGCGATGGTGCACTTCTTAAACTGCATGACATTGCAGGTCAGCGTGCCCGTCTTGTCAGAGAAAATGTATTTCACCTGCGCAGGAGGAAGAGGACATTCAAGACGGAACACAATCATCACGTCAAAGATAAGGCACATTGCTTTTTATTACCTGGCCTAACTCTTCATTTAGGTTGGAGGTGCGGGCCATGGCAGGTGTGTTTGTAGGCTCGTAGATCATATCAGTGTCCTGGCAAGGTCACAAAGAACAATCGCGTCAACCCACGATGCAATTGCAACGGCTCAAGCATCCTCCAGCGTCCATCCCCCTCTTCAATGAAACAATCAAGTTCATGATTAATGGCACAACTTTATCACCGTTGAAAAAAGGGACACCGTTTTTCGGGGGACTGTGTGGACAACGCTTGGAGTGATAGCATTCAAAGTCAAAAGGGGCTCTTTCCTGGCCAAAAAAGTGGCTACTGAGCTTCAAATGTCAGACTGTTGTCGACAGGTTGCAAAAGAGAGCTTGGAAGAGCATAAAAAGGCATAGAAGTGGACATCCTTGGAAATGTCCATGGGTCAAACACCTGTTGTGAATTTTGTCATCCAGTTCCTAGTGAGAACAGCAAATTGTACACAAAAGTACATCACAAATATGCAACATACGGCACCACGAAGATCCGCATGTTCGTAATAGCTGAACCCTCAACTCACCCAATTGATGAAGAAGGCCTGGATGAACTTGATGACCTCCAGAGTGACCAAGAGGCTGATGGGGATCAGGTTGTTGAACAGGATGATGAAGGTGAGGAAGTTGAGGCCGAAGTTCGCCGCCCCGCCATCTATCGAGGGGACACGGGTTTGGACACAGGAAGTGATACACAGGAGGCTCGTCAGCACCGGCTTCATGAGCATCCGTCGGTTAAATGTTAAGAGCCCGCAGCTACTTCCAGCCAATGGTCCCTCTTATCCCAAAGCAGGGAGAGTGTGGTGGGCTAACACGGAGCATTAGCTGGAAATTAACCCGTCCTCTCACCCATGAGTCAAATTTAACGTCCCATAGATTGACAGTGAGGGACCGTGGTGTCTCCATTGTTAGTAGTGTCACAGCAGCAGCCTTGGCATCCATCATGATCCAGGCAATAATTTCCAAATAAAGCACTATATGCAAAATGATGCCGCTCCCTCACCCTCCCTGCCTCCCCCATCCCAAAAAGTGGCAATGATCAGCGTCGAACCCCACGGACACTAAACATGAAAGCAGGAGGGATGTCATTTACCTTTCAACAGCTTGCGGGAACTTGCAAGAGTTACCTTCCTCAAGCCAACTTCATCTTAGCATTGAGAGGAGGGGCCCCTTGTCATGACATTACAAAACAAACCAAAACGAACAGATGGATGGCAGGATGGAAACTATACTGCTACTGGTACAACAAATACAGGGAGTCTCAGAAGTGAGGTGGTGGGGAGGGGAAGACAAACGTACTGGATGCTGTCGAGACAAAGGAAGGGAGATTCGGTCCATAGCACATTGCCAACCAACAAGGAGTGGAAAAGAGCGGGCGGATGACACCGGCGTGTTAATCGTGACCACTGCATCGCCACATTGTTAGGTCCCTTCACTCAAAAAGTCGGCTGTTTGGTTGCAAAGAATGCTGCAGGGCATGCACGAGTGCAAAAACCACACCAGGAGAGTACATACAGTACAATGAAACCTCTCAAGTTGAATGCTCATAAAGTGGATGTCAAGAAAAAAAAAATCTTTACAATATTATGATACGCGCCCACTTGTCGAAACATGGCATTTTGATTAATATTGCGTTTGTGGAAAATAAATGCACCCTGTTTAATCAATCTGATGGGACGGCCATTTTGCCACTTTCTGTTGACTGAAAATGACATCACGGTTGCTCAGAGCTCAGTTAACGACCAGCCACGGCTCACCTGCTTTCCGAGTTTGGTCATGGGACATGTACAAGCTGTTGCACAATCATGGGCGACAAATGCAGCCAGAACATTGAGACAACTGCACGGCGCAAATGTGCCAGAAAACTGATGCTGTGAATGATGTCCATCAAGTTCTTATATGGTGGGGGAAGGACGACTCATGCCAGGGCTCAAGTGCTTCACTCGGCACCATTGTAACCATGCCAAAAAATCGAATCACAAAAATTGAAATGGCAAAGAACAACAGTTAACTGATTTTTCCACTCGCATGACACTTAAAATGCTAAACTGTTCCTTTAAAATATACATTTAAAGTTACATAAACTGCTTTGAAACATGAGAACAAGTTGCGTTGAACTTTAGAGGTTCCACTGTACGTTGAATGTCAACTTAACCCTTATCAACAACCATCAACCAGTCACAGCAAGAGCTTTTAGTTGAAGATGCACTTATTTTTATCCAACTTGGCTGAGTATATTGAGTATGAAGACTTTCCTAAAGTGATTGTAAAAGCAGAATTAGACGCCAGTTCAGCATTTGGCTGACTTGCTTTCTATTTTACTAAAGAGTACAATCCAGCAAGTTTCTCGAATGCTTAAATATTTACCAATATGCACTCTTTGGCCTCGATCTGCAATATGTTATCAGAGTATACAGGTTTAATGTCAACAATTGCCATCCTCAGCAGTCTGTGACCGCTCAAAGTCACATTAATTATTCACTGGGCTTCAGTGACATAGGAGCCTGCGGGATGCTGTGCGTGGCCAGCTAATGCCGATTCTTCTCTTCATCTCCTCAATATTGGCGAATGGCAAGGCGACAATCATTTTGTTTTACGAGCTCATCTGATGATAAATAATTTGACAGGCTTTCCACCGCTCTCTTTTGTCACAGGCTGGACAATGCCCACTGGAAAGAGTCTCAACAACCTCCTTATGGCGGTACAATCGGTCTCAAGATGAACCCCTGCTTTATGACTTACACTGCCCTAAAAAGTTTTAAATCGGTTTTAAACCCCTCATCAAATTCAATAGTGCATCGTGTAAGGTGGAAAGTGTAAGTCGTAATGCAAGTTTAAATCAACCAGGACACAACCTCTCCGACAGGCCTATCAGAGCACAGAGTAATGCAAGTACCACGATGATCACTTTGCATTCCAGAGCTTTTTCAATGAACCAATAAAAACAATTGAAAAAATCTGACCAAATAGCTGTATTATAATGACAAAGAGGATTGAGAACTCATGCAAAGCCTGTGAAACTGTAGCAGATGACCAAAAGCAGTTCCTGTGAACCGAAGCGCAACAACTTCCCACTTGATCAATCTACATTTTACTTTAGCTACCTCAACCATCTAACAAATGTCATTTATGGTCGGATGTGTACAAATAAAGTTCTAGGTTAGTTAATGGAACAATAAAATCGAAATACTCAGTTGTCCAAGGTATCATGTTTGATACAGTCCCTGAAATTTTGAAAATCGGTTAAAAATTGTTGGGTGGTAGACCGTGGGCATGTTACGTCAGTCACTACGACAGTGTATTGCCGTAGACCACCACAAGTCATCTCTGCGGGCATCCACTCATTGTTTATAATGCTGGCTGTGCAACAATCAAGCGCTAATAATAAGGTAATCCGAAATGAAACTGATAACTGCTTTTTGAAATAACTTCGATGACGCATAAAAAATATCCCAAAAATTTAAGGAGGGGGATATAAGTCCATTTGATCACAAAGTGTTGCCCAGAAATCTCATCTATCGATGAGCCAGACTTCGAACATGTTTGCATGACTCCTCTTCCTCTTTGTGAAGTGGTTTGAAAAGATGGCAACAGAGGCATTTGTAAAATGTCAGCCGCTGCGCCACATGTTGTGCTCAATCAAGAAACGTGGATGGAGCCTCCTGCTGCGAACTGCATCCGGAGTGTTACCTCAAACAAAGTGGGATGATTGTCTATAGCCTGGGAGAGGCAAAGTGTTCCACGTGGCACAAAACAAAGGGAGGTATCAAAATAAAAATGGAGGAAATGTGAGACACTGTTTGCAACAGGCACTGAAAATAACTCGACAAAAGGTGTAAGAGAGAGCTGGAGGGGAACACCTATCGTTGGATCCCTGGTATGTGCTTGTCCACGGGAACGGGCCCATACAAAGTTGGGCAACCGTATAGGGGGCGAGGGTGGGGGGCCTCATTTGCTTAGCAAAGGCAGAGCTTCAGTAAGGGGTTAGTAAGGGAAGGTCATTCACGGATGGCCAAGGCTTTTAAATGGTTGTTACCTGGAGCTGTTAAAAAAAAAATGACAACAAAGAAAAACAACAAAATCAAACACAACATTAGAAAGGGAACAAAAAAAAGTACAGCAGCGCAGTGATATTCAACCATTTCTCACTCAACACATCTATGCATCAGTTAACAGGGAGTCTGATCATTCCCCGCATTGCCACATATTTCACTTGTTATGAAAGACATCGTTTAACTGAGGCAACTTAACAAAACAAAAAGAAACGTACATACCAGCATTTAAGGAAATAACTTAAAACGACAAAGAAATAAGCTGATATGGACACAAGTGAGATCAAATATGTGCAATGAGAGGCGGTGTGCGGCCTCTGGGGGGACTCTTACAGTTGAGGTCCATGTACCAGGCGTCATTGCCACACCGGTACTTCCAGATGGTTTGGCCCACGGAGCAGACCAATGAGATGGCCAGCAGGCAGCCAAACAGGACCAGAATTTGAAAGTTGGTGATTCGCTCCACGTTGGACAACTTTAGCGGAGGCCGAGTGGAGTTCTGACAAGGCAAGAAAATGACAACGTGTGGTTGATGTTGACAAATCATCTGATCAGTGTGTTTGGCACTGAATTAGTGTACTAATAGAAGCAAAAATAATAATAATAATAATAATAATAGTAAAAATCTTACATACAAGAGAAGCACACAAATCCTGATTAGGCACTTAAAAATCAAGATTTTAACCACCGAAATCATTAGCTTTTTCAAAATGCCTTTTCTCAATCATTTTATTATGATCAGTTAACAACATGAATAACTGTATTTATGTAAATGTAATTCTTTGAACAAAATCAAAGTGCAATTTTATATCACTGCTTAGTTCATGAAAAATTATGAATTCTATTCATCCATCCATTTTATGGACTGCTAATCCTCACTGGGGTCACCGGTGAATTGAGGTCCATTCCATCTACGTAACTTTGGTCAAGAGGTGGGACTACCTTAAAACTCAGCAATTAGTTTTCAACTGAATAAAAATTATGTGGATGATTGCCCCAGATAATGTACGATAAATGTAACCATGTTTGAACGTTAATTTAAATAAAGTACAGTGCGCAGTCCTTGCTCCAACAATACTGGTAACATGACCACACAAGGTTAGCATTTATTTACTTTGGTTCATTTTAAGGAAAGCACTTCGTGCTAATGGGACATTTGCTCTTTTACGCTTGCCCCTAGTGAGGTCACCTGTGACACTGAACACTCTCACAGCATTAGCAATGGCAGCATTATTTACCTTGGAAAACATCTTGGGATGTACATTCTGTAGATGTCTCTAAAACGTTGCCGTGTTCGTCCCACGCATGACGGTTCCACACCTTTTCTTTAGACTTTGCCCCCCGCCCCCATCGTGGAAACTGAAATGGGTCACAAATCCTCTCGTCGCTTTCTACCAGCTATGGATATTAAGCACTTTCACCATCAAATTTTTCTCATCGACTTTCTTCCCTGGAACGAGATTGAAGTTGGTGACTGGCTTCCGTTCACCTTTCCATTCGACCTCTGATTGGTTCTCTTCTTGCTTTGTCCCGTATGTTCCACTTTTCTCCTACACCCGTATAATTCCTTTCGTCTGATTGGATTTCATCACTGTGGTTTTCATTTGTCTTTTATTTGTTGACGAAATTGTCAATCAATTTAGTTATCGTTATCCTATGAATGAATGACTGGCTTAGTCTTCGTTTCATTTTCGTGTGAAAAAAAATATTTGTGGAATTTTTAGTCAACGAAATGAAATTTGCAGTCAACGCAATTATCACTGGTACCTGCATGAGTTTTGTATCATGACCCGTGTAGACCACCACACCATGGACCCATTGCGTGTTCCGCAGCTGGGCTCCTCTTAGTAAGATCTGGTCTGGACCAAGCGGCACTGTGCTGTAATGGATAAAAGATCATATGTGGATATAGTACCAAAGGTTCACATTTCCCCCGATTTCATGTATTGGTGTGCATAGTCAGGTGCTGTACTCGAGAGAAGTCACTACTTCTGAAATGATTTCAAACGACACAAAAAGGAACATGATGCTATGGAACCCTCTAGAAGCCAAATGTACTTCTGGAAATTGCTGACTCAGGAAAGCTTTTTAGTCCCTGGATAATCAAATCATAATGTCATAACATTGCATCAAGTCGCTAATAAAAATGCATTTTCCCTCGGTGACACAGCCTTTGAACAAACGAATAATTGAATTTGAGTGAACCAGGTGCCTTCAACAGACAATGCACTCTGCTTTGGGCTAATGGATCAGCAAGAGTTTCATATCTCAACAGGTGAAAAAGGATTATACAAACAGGCTGCTGTGGGCGTCTCAAACTGGACGGGTCAAATAACATGCTGCTCTTTAAGTTCCCGAACCTTTCACAAATGAGATTACCCTCATGGATGGACCTCAAAAGCTTCCGGGGAAAAATCCCGCAGTGAAAATATCGAGCTTCACAACCGAGCCCACCTGTGCCCATCCAGTCGGATGTTCCCAACAAACTCATACAGATGACGATTTGGGCACTCGCACTCCATTCTCCCTGAGAGTCGCATGAGACTGTCAATGTCCTTCAAGTCGGATGTCACTTGCAAACCCTGTTGATTTGATTTCATGTGTCACTGTTAACAACAACAACAACAACAATGACACAATAATGTATACCACAGGGATATTTACCTGTCTGATTTTTAGGTTTGTTTCACCATCTAGGTTTGATGTTTCGATGTAGCACATTCCCTGCGGCTCACTGTTGGGTAAAGGGAAAAATGACATCAAATCAGTAAATGACTGGTAAGTCAGCTACAAAATGGGCCCAGACATTAAAATGAATGAACATTATCTAATAGTGTGGAAAAGGAAGTAAAGTAGGGCTGACTTTAATAACAAACAGACATCTAGGCTACTATACTAATTTAGACAAGGGTGCTGTGCACCAGCCTACTTAAAAGTTATACAAGTGAGAAGTATTCTTTAGTTGCAGGCAGTTTGAATGACATTAAACTGCAAAGGGGCCGAGACAGAAGGAGAGAGAAAACTCCACAGTGGCGTGATGAGAGCGAGAGGGCGTGCAGAGCACAAGAAGCAGAGCAGACAAATGAGCTTCTGACAGATTTTGGGCACAGGGAGAGTGGTAGAGCATGCCAGGACACTGTTAGAAAATCTTTGTGAGCAGTTCTTTGTTTTCAAGAGGGTCGGTCCAAATTTGGGAAGGACAGGCATCAAGAAAAAGCAAGACCTGGGTTTTGCTGCTCCTTATCTTAACCATCATATATGCAATGGCAGCTTCTTTGAAAAAATACGATTGTGTTTACACAAGTGTCTTGCCAAGTACAAATTTAATTTACACTCAAGTTCAATTTGATCCAGCCAATGATGACATTAGATGGTTACCATCCCAGGAATAAAAATAAGAAGGATGGAAAAATAATTCATCAACTTTCTAAGGCACTTAAGGTCACCAGTGAGCTGGAGCTTGCACTAGCTGACTTTGGGTAAGAGAGACCCTCAGCTGGTTGCACTCTGAGATTTTTGGGTTTTTTTCTCACTGACAGTATCGTTACACCAAGGACAATTTAGAGTCAAAGGGGGAAATAAAACAAATATATAAATCAATACATAGAGTTAGTCGAGTCAAGAATTCCAGTGAGCGCCTTAATGGCATTGGTTGCACGCTGCCTACCTGTTAAAGACTCCCTGTTCATCTTTGTCATTGTCAACTGTGACCTCTCAACGTTTTTTATGTTTCTTTTCCTTCTTAGAGTGATGTGTATATTTTGTATGTACGGTATGTCAATGAACTGAATGATAAAATGACAAACAGCAGTTAGAAATGCTTACTTTTCTTTATATTTTACTTCCGTATTCTGCATTGCCAGAGAGGACTTAAGTATGGCGGCCCTAAAGGGTGGAAAAGGCTCAATACTCGATAGGAGAGAGACCAAATCTAAATGTCCACAGGATAGGGGGTGGAAGGCATTGACCTGTTCGAGCTATCAGCAGCCCACACTACATTTATGAGTACAGTACACAATGGTGTACTGTATGTCTCCATTGCCAGAAATAGAGATTACCAAAGAAAAAAAAACGTTTTGGCATCCTCAGAGCAAACCATATATTGACTGTTTTAACAAAAGTGAAAAGACCCAATGTCTTTTCACAGCTCAGCACTTTCAGGCCCGAGAATATTATCAACAATTCTCTAGTTGCAATGAAAGCGGCTACTGTCAAAATATGAAATCAAATTTGACTTTGAATTCATCTCAAAAGGCAGAAAATAGTGAATATTATTCCAAGATATGGTTGATATTTCATTCTTGGAACGTGGCATCATGCAAATATGGCGGGAAATGTTTGTGTTGGCCGGCCATATGAGCCATGCAATAGTTTAACAAGAAAAAAAAAAAAAGAAAAAGCGAACATGCAACATCTGGAAGGTAATCAGAAGCTCCCCTCAAGCATGCAAACGAGCTTCTGAAACCAGCTTCTAAATGTCTGGCCCCATCTTTGCAACAGCAGTTGCCTTGGTCACGTCTCTGGTTTTCCTGACCTGGACGACAGTATGACGAGGTCAGCTGGGAGGTGATCGCCGTTGGCAGCTTTGACCACTTCCCCAACAGTCACCTGATGTTAGCGAGCGCACGCCAGTGGCAGGAAAGAGGGCGGAAGAGAAAGGGTGGTGGTAAAGGAAAGGATGGAAAGACAAAGAGCAAACAGATGAGAGGAGAAAGGTAAAGTGTTTTTCTGTCCTGAGGGCCCTGCATCTGCTTTCTCTTAAAAAGGGCAAGGAGCTAATCTTATGAAATCACATTACTGTTGTCTCACCTAGAGAAATGATGGTATCAAGTTACAAATCTTTGCTGTTAAGCCTGTACCTCACAAAGCGGCAACATTTTGCAAGTGTGTGCGCACGGAGCGAATGTTGTTTTTTTGTTGTCCGGGTTCGTGCAAACGGTCGCAATGATGGTCGGCAACAATTATAATGGTCTCAAACTGTTATTCTTGTCGCAAAGAAATTGTGAATGTGTTCCAAAACTGTTTGTAACATTGAACGAATCATGACAAAAAAAAAAAAAAAACAACCGCAACCACAACAGCAGCAGCACTCGCCATGTGCACACACTTGCAAACCTTCACCGCTCAATGAGATATGGGTTTAAGGATGTGTGACTGTTGAAATGTAGCCGCAGTTTGAACCAAAAGACAGGGTGCTAATTCTATGCTGGTAAACCATCAGATCTTTAGGCTGAAGATAAGAGTTTAAATGCAGCACGGACAGAGGATGGAGACGATCCCTAGTGGGTGGTCGTAGGAGTGGACTCTTGATACCTGCATGATAAAACCACAGCGTCTGCAGGCACGAAATCACCTGCATTTACTTTAATAACATCGGCCATCTCAACCTGTGAAAACAGACTGGTCATTGTGGTGCACACAATGGAGAGAAGGACTGTGACCGCGTTATACATTGATGAATAGAAATACAGTCAATGACATGATTCAAGACTTGAAAAAGCACCACATTTTCTATTCAGCAGAAAATGAAACTATAATACCAGAAATCAATCAGCTACGGGCAAGGAGTAAAATCTGACAAGGATAACCCATACGGTGAGAAAAAGGCAAATAATTTGGGAACTGCATGGAAATTAGTTGATTTCACAGCAGTGCATGAATAAGATGTAATCAGCATAGAAATTTGAAATCACATAGCACTCGTAAATGGTTTTCTTATGTTTTCTGCTACATGAGTAAATAAAGAATCATATATTGGAATATAAACATTCCAAAACTGATTTAAAAAAAAGAGAAATATGGCATTGATCTGCTCCATGCACTGTGTAACTAGTAATGTGTTATTACAAATAAAGTCCTTAAAAACACTGATCGTCCTTATATATTTTTTGTAATGGCTTTTTGTTGCAGGAACACATAAAACAACTACAGACTCTTTGCTCTACTTTGCCTTTGACGACAGATCGAATAAAATCATTGGATTCATTAGCTGCTGTGCATTGTGTGAGCATTTGCTTATGTTCCCCACTCAACAGCAAAACCAGCGTGACTAAGAATGTGTTTGCTTCTTAGGAATTGGACTGAAAGGCACCAGTTAATATTATTTATTACGTACCTTCTCCCAATGCACAATTTCCCAGGCGCCATTTCGTAACACTGATACATGAAAAGGAAGGAGAACAGCAAGAGACAGAAAGAGGAAGTCAAAATGAGTTGACATATTTAAACTGTTGCCTGACAAAAAGAGCATCAGTGCAATGTTTTTTGTACCTTGACATTCCTTTTTGTTGACAACACTGTCAGCATTGTGACGTTTCTAGAATGAAAGAAGAAAATGAAATGCTGATGATGCAAATAGAGGATTACAAGATAAATCATATTTGGATGACAAGAGCATTAGACTGCTCTGAGAGGTTCAAAAGAGGGGAGGTGAGTTAATGCAACGTGGTGCCTCACTGCACTCATTCAACACCCACAATCACAACCCAAACATTGCAATATTATACAATGTCGCAACTTATCTAGTTAGGCATTTGCTAACATTGTCATATATTGTGTGATGTGACAGAATCACTATTCTGTGGAAGCTTAACATATACCGACCACTTCCTTCCAATTTCATGAGATACAAAAGCCAAGCAAAAGCTGGACCAAAACTGTCTTTAACAAACATTACAATGATGTGACACGCATGAGGGATTAGATGTGACATAAAATATGTGTATTATGGTGGTTGTAATTTTCACTGATGCCGAACTTTTTTGTATCATATTGATTATGAAATCATCACGCTCTAGCCGTACTGGGGGAGAGGGTGTATTTACTTATTTTAATTCCTATTTCGCAAATAACTAAATAAATGTTAATTTACTTAGACGGCCATTGATTAGAATATTACTGGCAGGCCGTCACTGCCAGCCATGCCCGACAAAGACTGCGACTGCACACAATAGGCTTTGACAGTTACCAAAGCTAATGAATGTGGTTAAATCATCTTCCCAAACTCTCTTTCAAAGGTCCAGTAGCCATAAGTGATTCAAGAAAAAAAATAAAAAATGAGCTGACTAAACTGTAGTATGTAAAAGGTGGATATTAATCTGTAATTGTGCACACAAACTTTGTGACTGACGGGCTACCATCTGCACCACAAAAATTGCAGCAATCAATCGTTAAGAAACATCCCTAGTCCAATGTATCAAAAACAAACTACTGTATTTTCACTCTTTATTGTCTATCAAGGATTTCATACTCGCTGCAACTTTTAATCTTGATTGTCAAAATGCAGTGAGGCTCCCACGGAGTGAGTTACTAAACTTCTCAAATGGTTGAAGGGTCCAATCGAGTTAAAATATTTGCTCTCAGGATATTTTCCACACTTTGCATTGGTTAACAATTTGTTAAAAATAGCAGACCACATGAGGACTGACGAATAATCTGTATTTGTGAAAAAATACGAAATTGACGAAATTTGGACATAAGAGATTTCTACCCGACAGTGACGATATCCATACTCTCTCAAAATTACAGTACGTTTGTTACCTTCACCAAACAAAAATGTGTGAGGAGTTTGGAGGAGGAGTGTGGTTTGTTGCTCATGAGAACAAAAAAAAAAAAACATGTTGTCAATAGGTGGAGCCTTGAAGAAAATCGGTCCAGATCTGCACATACTGGGACCGGTGGTGGTGGGGCAGGGACTCAGTACAGCCAGCAGAGGGAATTGTGATGCAAAAACCATGTCATGAGTGGTAGTACCTACCTACAGTAATGGAGTGGAACAGTATCACTCAATCAAGCAATTATTTCTATGGCATGAACTTCTAAAACAAGTCAGACAGGCCTGGTGGAGGTTTTCTATTTCAAAGACTTACTCCAGGATGGTTGTGTGTCTGAATGCAAATCAGCACTATTATTTGCCCTTGCGTCCTACTGGACAGTCACACCGTCAACAGTGCTGATGTTTAAAGTCTTGTCAAGTGGCATCCAGCAACAGCAATGTGTGCTGGCCCTGATAAGAGAGGTGTGGACGTATCCTCTCACGACCCCCACAAGATGAAATGTTTACATTCTTTTAGCTTGCTCCAATTTACTCCAGTACTAATCCAATTAAAGGCTAAT
Organism: Hippocampus comes; assembly: GCF_001891065.2. Taxonomy (NCBI): domain Eukaryota; kingdom Metazoa; phylum Chordata; class Actinopteri; order Syngnathiformes; family Syngnathidae; genus Hippocampus; species Hippocampus comes. The sequence continues at coordinate 1,706,869 of NW_017805275.1, forward strand.
TAGTGCATTCCCGTGCACTCGCTTTTAGGGCTCCGGTCGGATCACTTTGTGCATCTCGGCAACGCACTCTTGTGTGTAATGAAAAGGCGGGCAGTGTCGCACGGCTTCAACCTTGCGCCTGCTGCAGAGACACCGGGAAAAGTTTTCAGCGCTACACGAAGGCTCATCCATCATCTCGTGTGCAAGAGCTGTCGGCTAATTTCATTCGACCATTTTTCTTCCAGCTGCTGACGCAAACCAGACATGTCAGATCAGAGCTGCATTTATATCCCATACCTTTTTACTTGTCAGCACTCGAAAATACCACACCCCATGGAAGGAAAACAACAATGAAAACAAAAACGCAGGAAACGAACCGGCACTTCCTGTATTTATTCTGTTGCTGTTGGCTGAAATGAGGAAACTAATTTTATCTGAGATGAGACGAGGTGGCAAAAACGCAGCGCTGCAGCAAAGTGGAGACTGCGGGATATAATACTGCAGTGTCCAGAGAGCAAAACAATGAGATAAAAAAATGTTAACGGGGGTTTATTTTTGCAATTTCTAGACACACTTCATCAAATGTCGACCCACAAGGTATCGGCTCTGCTGCCTAGGAACCCCGACTGATCAAGTACTAGAAATAGTTTCTGGGAGTGCCTAGTTTTGCTGGTGGATCAATTGTCAATAATTTGTAGTGACATAGTGAGCTGACTTGGTACCACGGCATACATTTGTCACTTGTCACTTTGAAGCCAAAGGAACAAATATTTCTTCTACATCAAAATAGCAAATCAAGACCTGAACTCTTTCGATCTGACAGTTCTCCAAATTAAAATGGGTTTTCCACATTTCATGCATTTTTCAAACAATATTTTTTTTTTTGTCCTAAATCGGTGAATTATTATCTGACCACCCCTGAAGAATGCTAACCCAACCATTTTAAACATCATCTCAGTTGTCAATCTGTCAAGATTTGGCTGTTGGCTGGCTCCAGAAATGGAAAAAGAAATGCTTGTTAATTCTTGGATTGAATATGTCCTGTTCCAGGAAGCAAGAATGGTCAATTTTTCATCAGAACTGCAGTGCAAAAATGCTCGCAATGTGGTAATGGGTTTCTCTCATACATATATATACGTGTGTGTCTGTGTGTGTGTGTGTGTGTGTGTGTGTGTGTGTGTGTGTGTGTGTGTGTGTGTGTTACATTACTCTATGTCTGCCGATTCGAATGTCATAAACATACAGGGAGGTGGCCAAAAGATGCCTAATTCAAACTAAACTG
>NW_017805275.1:1708189-1790855 GCF_001891065.2 Hippocampus comes
GTGTGTGTGTGTGTGTGTGTGTGTGTGTGTGTGTGTGTTACATTAAAGAAATGAATTACAGGCAGGACATTTGCCTGTTTTACAATAATTTGACCTTGAGTGCTTGCTTCATGTCATTATCTTTTTTAATTTAAATTTTACATTTTTTTCTCACTGATTTTTCTCTCTGTCGTAAAGTTAAATATTTTAAAAGAGCCTATACCGGCAAATTAAATAGGTGGGCCAATTAATCGGTTGGGCCCTTCTTATCAGAGCAGTGCCTTTAACCATGCAGCAAACATAACAACCAGGCTAATGTCGTGGCTCAGCGCTGCAGTCGCATCACGTAAACTCGTGAGGTGTGAACACAGAAGGGAAGAGAGCGCGGGTGACCTTTATTTCCAAAGAAGGGAATCAAGAACACTCCATTGCCATGCTTTTCCCCACACAAGAGACCGGCAGAAGGTGTGGAGAAAGTGCTGCGCTCGTGCCTTCAGTACAAGATAGAATCGGACAGTATAGAGTAGCTGTCCAGTGGGACCTGCAGACAGGATTACCTCACAAGCATCACTGCAATACAGTCTGACGCATTGAGTTCACACTTTACCAAAACTAAATACTGTGAAGGAAATTATACATTTTGTAATGAATATGGACCGGTATAAGAATTAATTAGCCCATTGGGAATACTGTATATCATGCGAAATGACTGGGGATTAATTGTGTCTTGAGGCAAAATAGAAAGCGCTACTTGGTTACAAGCAGCAGAGATTCACTCTCTACTCGTTTGCTGTCTAACAGGGGACAGGCAGCATCTACTTTATGTATGGTCTACATTGACGCAGAACTCGACTATGGCAACTCCTGTTGACATCATTAATTCTGCTCAGTCCAACACTAGCATGGGGACGTTCAGAGATTTATATTCAAAACAGGACAGTACATCTACACATTTCCCCAAAGTGGATCAAGCACATATAGTGGAATGCCCACCCCTCATCTTGAATAAAATAAACAAGTGTATTGAAATATTTCAAAGAAGCGAAAGGGCAAACAGTTGTTATGTTTGGTTGGTGCTAACTGCCTTGATGCATAGAGTATATAGGTTAATGAGTCCTATGGGTACCCAGGCAGGCACAGATGTTAAATGAAATGAGTGTGTGCTTGCGTATGTACACACTACACGTGCGCCTATGTAAGTTTGCACGCATTCTGCAGTGATCATGTGATATGATATGAATGCCTCCTGCAGGGAATCTCTCATCTCAAAAAGAACAAGATGTCGATGAGGTACTTTTGAAATACAGTACACATATTTGAAGTTGTTCTCACCAGATCCTCAATGACCTCCTTGACAGCAGCCACAACCAGAATAAAAAGCAGTGGCACCAGCGTTGTCCAGCGGCCGGTCGGAGAAACATCTGGGATTTGCTGGGAGGGAGGGAAAAAAAAATGGAGACAATACAAGTGATGACAAAATGTGTCATGAGTGAGCAAAGTTGGTTAGTACAAGAGTGATCCCAATTTTTCCTTTCACCACAGCATCTTGAATTGAACACAAGATTTTTGCAATGACATTGCTCAAAAACACTGGAGAGTTTAAAGTTGCCAACAATGGCATGATAATGTAGACGTTTAATTTAGTAGTGCTGTCAGGCAATTCTTTTTTTTTTTTAGCTAATCACTTTATTTTTCCGTTATTAATCACAATTGATTGCAGTTTTGCTATTTTGCACAAAGCGCGTAACAGAACTTGAGAAAATCTTGAAATTAATGTAAAATCATCAAATTGAAAGTACAGACGATTTAAAGACTGTTCTAATGGCTTTCTTTGATCCTTAAGTACAATTCTTCTGTAAAACACAACTGCTGAACAAAAGGACCAAAACTGAGCCAGCTTTAGGGGCATTTTTCATATATTCATCTCATAGAAAGAAAGAAAGAATTCTCAAGATTTCTCACTTAAAAGTTTAGTTCTGCCAGGGTTCTAAATTAACACCTGCTACACAAATTGCGTGTTGAAATTCAGTTTGGCCGGTGACGCGTGAAGCAGCCGTGCCGGTACTCCTTTTTTGGAGCAGTCTGAATAACCAAATGGCACATTTGAAGAATGCTCTGAGTTGGAGTGAAGCACTGCACGTATGTTGCATATTTCTGAACGTGCCCACGATGAGGGAACTGGGATTTTGGGGGCGAGTCAGAGCTCTACTCTTCTTGGCCTTGTTTTGTGTAAGATTAATTTCCCCCCAAAAAAATGACATATGCTACTCACAAATGGTTGCGGATATTTGGCTTTTGTGTTTCATGTTTTCACATCTGTAAATGTTCGTACTGTCTTATACATCGTAGTTGGTGGCCATTTTATTGGAAACGGTTGCAACGAACTATGGTTATAATGTACAGATTAGTTATGTCCCTCGAGGTACGTTGTAACGAGGTTTGACTGTATCCCTCACATACATACGGTGTCCTTTAGTTCCCAAAAAAGCACAACTAAAGCACACATAAATTTCCTCATTTTTCAAATAAATCTATGTCACAAAGATTTATTTGCAAACCTGTCATGAAAATGCATTCATTCATTCATTTTCCGAACAGCTTTATCCTCACTAGGGTCGCGGGGGTGCTGGAGCCTATCCCAGCTGTATTCGTGCAGTCGGCGGGGGACACCCTGAATCGGTTGCCAGCCAATCGCAGGGCACACAGAGACAAACAACCACCCGCGCTCACACTCACACCTAGGTACAATTTAGAGTGTTGTCATGAAAATGTCACATGGAATCAGGCTTTTAGGGTCTCAAGGAGAAATAGTATCGCTGAGACTTTGGGAGAGGAGCTTCAGGAGATCTTATTTTAACGTATTGAACAAAGGGTGACTGGCTGGCGACCCTTCTACATGCATACAGTACATCCTCCCCTTAGAACCAAACATAATGATTCTATTTTGGGGTTCCCACATTCAATAATCAAATCTCAGCTAAGCAAGGATACACAGACTTGCTGCTATGAACGTGACATATCTAATCCTCAGAGATGTTTTTGTTCAAGGTTGCACCATCGAGCGATCAACTAATGAAGATGCACCGGATGCTTTTCAAAGCAGTAACGTCAAGGTCACAGAATGGAGGCTTTTGAAGGGAAATACGGTCTGTGGAAATCAAAGTGAAGAATCCTCTCGCTCTCGCGCTTTTATCTCTGAGACGGATGGATTTATGCTACTTTGAATGACCGATGCTGGAGAAAAACATCAATACCCTCCCAAGCGTAATAGACACTATAGTAACATAGCCAATTGAGACGATGCTGGACATTGTAGCTCATTGCATTTTCAATGTAATGACATATAAATATTGTTGAGCCAGGAAAGAAATTGAGTTTCCTTTTAGTAGAACATCGTATTGCATGCATTATTCATAACTCAGGCAGCTTAATGTTGATGCGCGTGTGCGTATGTGTGTGTGTCTTTATGAGTGTATTTTCACAGACAGGACCTTTACAAATGGTGTCTAGGTCAACGCAAACAGTCCATCACTCGCATACTAATGGGAACAAATTGGAGCTGAGAAGAGTCAAGAATTTGTCCAAAAATTTGTTTGCATGCTACAAATGTAGATAAAGTGTATCATGCAACACGGTGATCCCGCTGATTGAAAATGTTACCTGTAAGAGGGCAATGAAGAGGAAAAAAGCGTTGGCTGCCCTCCTGAACTGTGAGTAGAGGAACCTTGGGAGGAAAGTGAGGACATTGTATTTGGCCGTACTGTAAGGAGAGAGAAAAAATGTGAACTATTAAAATAAGTCGTTTCGTAAGTTTATTTTCTGTACTTAAAAGGTCAATAGCATTTTACGAATATCACACATTATCTAGTACACACAGTGGTACTTGAGTTACATGTTTAACATGTTCCATTGCTGAGCTCAGAACTCAATGGCTGGTATTTCGCTGCCGTGATCTCATGCTGGTGCAGCTAAAGCTTGCTCTTAACAAATCGCAACCTCACGGAATCTAACTAAATGGAATCGTTCCACTTAAGTATGTACCGTTCTTGAATCGTATCCATGTACTTATCAAATTGTCCTTTAATGGAGAGATGCACACCTCTTGTTGTTTTACCTTTGGGGAAAATACGACAGTGTATCATTGATTTAAAAGCAACTTGTCCAAGTAAATATTTTATGTTTTATGGATATTGATTTGTTATAATTTATAAATAAGCACCATCAATATAATATATGATAACCATAATTCCATCACTGCATTAAAATTATGGCAAAATAAAGTTGTTGTTTTTTGTGTGGCTAAAAAGAGTAATGCCTGTTTTGGAGAAAAACGTTTTTGATGTCCAATATTTTTTGCAGTGATCATGAATTTCTGTATAAGTACTTGTGAGATCCTCTTAACACAGACTAGGTATGAAAATGAAAATATCTTGAGCGAAGCATGATTCAAGACAAAAGTGATTTTCTCCATCCGATGGTTTTTGCCAACTCAGGATGTGTCAGCGGCTACAGGGTTTTACAGTTCACCATAGCAACAGCAAACAAAGTCATTAATTGTTGATGTTGAGTTTTGTCACTCGAATGAACATGGGTGCGAGGATGTGGATACGTTACTCTAAGCAACAGTTTTCTGTGCCAAAAATACACTTTAATTGCAAAGTGCCACAGAAACTAATGAAAAAAAAAAATCACAGAGCTGCTATTTCGATACCCGCTTTTCATTTTAGCGCTCGCTGGCTGACTCTTCATAAAATGCATTTTCATCAGCTGCGAGGCAATAAATGATTTGGATCAATTACTCTGATTGGTTCTTCACTCATAAAAAGCCTTTTCGGCACTTTCACACAGAACTTTTCCCTCGTCTCGTGGCCCAAATCTGATGCCACGGGTATTTTGATGTGCTGAGATATTACGGTAGCTTTTAACGACACTTTTCAGTGTAAATTTGAGAAAAAGACACCATGGGAAGATGAAAAATGCGTGTGAAATAAAAGGAAATTTGTAGTAGTAATTATATGTAGTAGATCCTTCAAAACAAGGTAAGGTTTTCCACGTATGGTCTTTCAAGGTGAGCGAGAGGGGGACAGAATGAAGGCAGCAAAGAGCCAAGCATTTCTCAAAGCGCGGTGCACTCCAATGCTAGCAGCTCACAAAAGTCTGATGAAGAGCCTTGTCAAAAGTAGGGAGCGCTCAAGAAAAGTTCCAAGTGACTGAGTTTTGTCTCACTCAGCAAAGTCTAATTGGTTTTTAGTGGACATTGGATTGGTGTCCACAGATTGTCTTCTCAAATACGAGTACAACTAAAGGTTCTCTGTGAGCGTCCATTTGCGTCACTCAAGATACAATCTGCAATAAAATACCATACTGATCAAATTACTGGACTCCAAGATAACAGTTTGTGTATTATCTTGGTTCAAAGGTACAGTACATGAGCATGTTCCCAAGCTGCAAAAAAAATCAAGTATAAAGGTGTAGAAAAACAAAACCTGTGTGACAACTACCCGAATGATACAACATTCTTTCCTGAACAGGCATTATAATTATTCTCTGAAAGATTATTATTACTATTATTAGGAGAAGGTCATAACCCAGCCGCTGGGGGGCAGTGCCCTCCCCTGGGGGTGCACTGTTCCCCAGTGCCGGTCCCAAGCCCGGAGAAATGGGGAGGGTTGCGTCAGGAATGGCATCCGGCGTAAAACTTTTGCCAAGACGACCATGCGAGTTGGTAGGACGGTTTACAGGGGCGGATGGAAATTACTGACTCGCTGTGGCGACCCCTGAATAAGGGACGTGCCGAAAGGAGAAGAAGAAGAAGATTAGGAGAAGGTCATGTTCCCCTTTTTCATATTATTTTTAGTAGGTAGCTGAACAAGGAAGTGGCATTAGCCTACAATATGTATCTCTAATTGTATGTGCGTGTTGCATTTATCTACAAGTGTTACACAGGGTGTCCAAGCAATCAATATTTCACAGCAACCTTCCGAGCACTTCTGCTTTGACTTCTATTTATGGGAGCTTCCTATATTGTTCATCCCAAATGAATTGTGTGTGTATGTATGTATGTATGTATGTATGTATGTGTGTGTGTATATATATATATAGGGGGAGTTGAGGTTGTACATTTGGAAAAATACTTGAGGGAAAATAAATATGCCTGTAGGTTTGCTGAAAACTGGTCCTTCACTTTACAGTATGGTATGACGATGACTTCAGTTCAGAGAACCTCAAAGGATGAGCTTCGTCTTTGGCTTTTCAATAATAATAGATATTATTTATTATGCACTTTACAATTTGGATAACACATTTCAAATTGTACACTAAAAGCAACAATAAAAAGCAATATAATGACACAAACAAAAAGAGGAAAAAGAATATATAAAATAAAAACACCCACTTGATAAAATCGGGGGAAAAAAAAAACATGAAACGAGCAGATGAAAGTTATGTGAATTACAGTTAGTTACAGACTCCGGCATGACAAGAGGCCATAATTTACCATGGTTGACTTCTTTTTACATGTGACGTGTGAACATTAAAAATGAGATTGACTACGCCTTTGTCATTTCTCATGAAAGTTAAGACTTCTTTTTACACTTGTATGAAAGTTTGAAACTTTTAAAAGGTTACTTTAAAATGTCACTTTTTATGAGGATGGCATTTTGACGTAGGACTTTTCTTTAATGGAATGATTGATAAATTAACTCAGGTTTCAACTACATTTAGTAGGGTTCCTGCTTTGATCTACTGTAAAGATTAGTTGAAAAACTGTAGCTGGTATGGTGACCTTTAGCTTCACCATATTGCTTGATACTTAGCAAACTAATGCCTGCAAAAAGGACATGTCAGTCTGACAGTGCTAATGCATAATGACTGGTTTAGTCCTCCCTCGAGGTAGCATCGAAATGGTGGGTGGCAAATCTGACGTTTTAGCCTTTAAGCCGCGGCTTGATTATTCTTATCTGCCAATACAACACTCATCTTGCCTAAAAGATCACGTGGACAGTGTCTCCTTGGTACTTTTTCACTCAGTTTGACTCTTTGTTTGATCTGACAAGGCAGCACTGTGGTCCAATCTCTCATGACTATCCAGTGAACTTCCTCCTCTGAAAAAGAAGCGGAAACACTTAGCGCACTGCCTAATGGAAGATTATTTTCAACCAATGTCCGAAAGGACTGAGGCCGTGTGAGGAAGGCACTTTCTTTCCTCGTCAGATAAATTACAGCCAAAGCCCGAGTAATTTCATGTCTAACCTTTAATCGACTTTTCCTACCTCAGCAATTATGTTTTACAAAACTGCTCACTGTTGTTTCAAGTAATGTATCAACATTTAGCGAATGTTGACCCAAAAAAAACCCCAAACAAAAAAAAAACATAGGGAGAGTACATTTTTAATTTTTATGTCAATTAATTACATCCAACCTCAAACTGTTGCCATCATCGTCTATGTATTAAATTAACATGTATTTTCATAAAAGTACCATGAAACGAAAAATAAAAGCACTAAAAGCAGAAAAATGCTATTTAACGCCAGGTGATGCCCATTGAACTGAAGTATCACAAGATTTCACCAACTCGCTACAGTTCAACTGCAGCTGAATAAATGCTATGTGGCGTGACATTTTTTAAATATACTGTAAATATGGTAGAAAATGAAACGCATATGTGCAACTATAGAGCAATGTTAAACCTCTATTCTATGCCCAAACAGTTACATAGAGTAAATTCACGGCCAATACTGAAATGGTGAAATAAAATGAAAGGAAAGCTACATCCACATTTGAAATCATGTGTTAAACAGCTCTTTACAGAATGGAATACTTTGTACTTTGACTGTTACATGTTTACCTGTTTGTTTGTTTGTTGTTTTTTGGGGGGGCGCAGGGGGGTTGTTCTTTATACAAAGGAGCTCCAAAAAAATATATATATATATGTAGTAGGAGTGAAAGAAACATTGGGAATACAACAATGATCTCATGATGTCTCTTAGCGACCATCGGGTGTGAAAATTCTGTTCCCGCATGAGATTGTATCATTGTTCACCTGATCCAAGGTAAACACAGCTGCACACACAGGTTTCCTGACACTGACAAGCTGGTCTTACCAGTACTATCTTTTGGTGATCTAAACCAGTTTGGAACATTTTCCTCATGGGTGATCAAATGCAGAATCAAAGGGTACACTTATTTGAAGCAGAATAACAAGAAGTCATTAGACTTAACCCGTGATGTGGGAAATGTGCAGTTAATTAACTGTAGATGATCCAGGTCATGTGTTAATGTCCACGTTTTGTTCTTCACGGTCCGTTTAGCATAGTACATTTCATGGACCCAGGACGACGACAACAACAACAAAACAACAAGAGAGTGCGCACAACCATCAAGTAACTTAATACATTGATGGTTGCGCCCTTCTTATTGTTTCATTCATGGTTGTTTAACTGTGTGTGTGCATATGTGTGGGTGCGTGCGTACGCGTAGAACTCGTGCAGCCAGAATGCCAACAGTAATATTCCTTGACAGGGGATGGCCTGACCTGACATGCTTGACCTTTAATGCTAAAAGCAGCACAATCTTAAGAGAGGAAGTGACAGTCACACTGGAAAAGTGCTGACTTTATGGAGTTGTGTCCTGATTTCCAGCTAACTAGTCATTATTATGCATACAAATCAAGTCATTTAAAAAGCACAATAGTCACATGATCATCAGTATATAATAGAATTGTTTGTTCACATCCCTGTGGATCAGTTTTGGGTTAAAGGCAATAACGGGTGGTATTACATTTAATTAAGTGCAGCTATAAAACGTGCCATACAGCTGCCATGGACCATGGCAGCTGTATGGCACGGACTGGAAAGCAATTGCAAAACACTAATGAGCCTATGCCTAAGATGTGTAAATGCTCTTTCCCAGGGGTTGCTGGTCCCCATTAACCGTGAAAATGAGGGATTACTCTATCAGGTAATTCTTACCTGACCCTGTTGCTGCAAAACTTTGTAAACTGTGGCTGGTTCAGGTAAATCAATCGGGCATCTTCTTGGTCCGCTAAAGATGTCTTTTCGGAAGCATCCTCTGTCTTCTCATAGCCTGAAAGATGAAATGACAAAACAGCCTCTATCAGGAATGTGTTGATCGTAATAATAGGCAAAAGAAGGGTGGTGAACGGAGTCGCACAAGAGATGTAGACAAAAAAAAAAAAAATGAAACTCATAAAAGCAACGATCCTGCTGATGTGAGCAAAAAAAAAAAAAAAAAAAAGTACTCTTCATGACTCAACATGTCAAAACTGTGTTCATGATGTTGGTGTTGCACATTGATGAGGTTATAATGCATGGGCAGAGTATCTGATCCATTGCTGAAGTACACAGACTCCCCACCAGGTTCAACAAAGTGAGATGCAGCTCCATTGGCAAAAACCAAGAAAGCAAACGATGTCTGTGTAAGGGTGGCAGAGATCTACAGTACGAGCCAACATAGGTTCCCACTTGCTCTGATTTGAGATGGACAAAGCCCAAATATTGAATATCACATAACGACAACTGATTCAGGTTTACAACTTCGGGGAAACACCGAGAAATGAGCTTCGCAGACTACAATGAGTCACAGGGCAATTCCCACCTTGACTGTAAATCAGTACAATCTTATAGATTGGTTGAAATTTAAAATACAGTACTTCTTTTGGCACCCTAGATGTCCGTAAACAAAGGCGATTAGTGACATTGGAACTGTTGGCTGAATAGCTGTACGGATCATACAAATTCCAGCCAACTGAAAAGCCAGTTCCAAAGAGAAAAACCACGTAAATGCGGGCGAAGAAGAGCAAACTCTCTAAACAGTAACCCAAATCTGTAGTGGCTCTTTGCTCTAATTGCCCCACGGGGATAAATAAAGTTTTCTGAATCTGAATCTGAATCTGAATCTGAATTTTGCACACACTTGATTGTCTCACAGCTGTCATTGGGTGGTACTACTGCAGGATGGTACCCTTACATTACGAAAAGTCTTTTAATATTTATTTGTCTTCGTTTATCGTAGTTGCTTGTTATTGATAACACCAGTGTAGCATGCTCTGCCGGAGACAAACTCCTTGTGTGTTCTACATACTTGGCCAATAAAGATAAGATAAGATAAGATAAGATATCCTTTATTTGTCCCACACTGGGGAAATTTACAGCCTTCAGCAGCAAGATTGTGGGTAGAAAGAAGAGAAAAGAAAACACAGTTCAATTAAGTGCAATATAAATACAAATATGGATAAGGTCAATAAGTTCAATTAAGTGCAATATAAATACAATAGTCACAGTACTATTCACATTCACATTTGTTGTCATATCATTTAAATAATTTTATGATTTATTTATTTACTCATTTTTTTATTCAGCAGCCTGACAGCAGTCGGTAGGAACGAGCGGCGGTATCTCTCCGTCTTGCAACGCGGGTGTAACAGTCTCTGACTGAAGGAGCTACCGAGTGCTGTCAGGGCGGGCTGGAGGGGGTGGGAGGGACTGTCCAACATAGCTTTTAGCTTAGCTAGCATCCTGCTGTTGCCCACCTCCTCCAGAGTGTCGAGGGGGCCAGACCTGGCCTTCCTGACTAGTCGCTCCAATCTCTTCCTGTCCCGGGCCGAGATGCTGCCTGACCAGCAGACAATGCCATAATGGATGGCCGAGGCCACCACCGAGTTATAGAAAGTCTTAAGGAGTGACCCCTGAACCCCAAAAGACCTCAGTTTCCTGAGTAGGAAAAGTCTGCTCTGACCTTTCCTAATCAGGGTGTCCGTGTTAGTCGACCAGTCCAGTTTGTTGTTGAGAAGAACACCCAGGTACTTGTAGGAGGTCACCCTCTCTATGTCCATACCCTGGATGTTCATCAGTGCTGGTGAGGACTGTTGCCTGCAGAAATCCACAACCAACTCCTTAGTTTTCCTAGGGTTGATCTGGAGTTGATACTGCTGGCACCAGTCCACAAAGTCCTTCGTCAGTCGCTTGTACTCCCGATCGTCCCCCTCTGTAATGAGGCCAACAATCGCAGAGTCATCGGAGAACTTCTGAAGGTGGCAGTTTGGAGTGGCATGTCTGAAGTCCGAGGTGTAGAGGATGAACAGGAATGGAGCCAGAACAGTCCCCTGCGGCGCTCCCGTACTGCAGAGAAGCCTGTCCGACTCACAGCTCTGCACCCTTACGTATTGCGGCCGGTTTGTGAGGTAGTCTATAATCCATGCTGTGAGATGGTGGTCCACTCCGGCGTTCTGCAGTTTGTCCCTCAGTAGGTTGGGTTGGATGGTGTTGAAGGCACTGGAGAAATCAAAGAACATGATTCTCACAGTGCTCCCAGCCTTCTCCAGGTGAGACAGCACTGAGTGGAGGAGGTAGATAATGGCGTCTTCCACTCCGATGCCAGACTGATAGGCAAACTGCAGCGGGTCCAGTGCCGAGCTCACCAGCGGTCGAAGGTGAGCGAGGACGAGTCTCTCCAGCGTCTTCATCAGGTGAGACGTCAGCGCCACCGGTCTGTAGCTGTTCAGCTTCTTAGGGTGGGGGTTCTTGGGCACTGGGACCAGGCACGAAGTTTTCCACAGCTGTGGAGCTCTGCCCAGCTTCAGGCTCAGGTTGAACATATGCTGGACAATGTCACACAGCTGGTCAGAGCAGGTCCTGAGGAGCCGGGAACTGATTTTGTCTGGACCTGCTGCCTTCCTCACATTCATCTTCCTCAGTTGGTTCCTCACCTGTTCTGTTGTGACGGACAGGCAGGAACCAGGTGACAGACTGAGTTGTTGGGAGCAGGTCAAAAGAGGAGGGGGAGGAGAAGAAGTCGTCAGTGAGAGTGGGTGCAGCTGGTGGTTGGGGGAAGGGACAGACGGCTTGTCGAATCGGTTGAAAAAACTGTTCAGTTCATCTGCCCAGTCCTTGTCCTTCTCAGTCAATGTCTTTGGGCTGTTGTGGCCTGAGATGGTTTTCAGGCCCCTCCAGACACCAGTGACATTGCTGGCCTGTAACTGGTCCTCCAATTTCGTCCTGTACGTCTTCTTCCCCTCTCTGATCTTTCTTCTCAGCCGAATCTGCACGGCCTTCAGCTCCTCTCTGTTTCTCGACATAAAAGCTCTCTTCTTCTCCTTCAGGAGGGCCTTTATGTCGGGATTAATCCATGGTTTGTTGTTGGAGAAACACCGCACAGTTCTGGTGGGTACGGTGTTCTCCTCACAAAGATGATTCTGATTCTGATTCTGAACGGCCAGGGTAAAGATTCAAACCCCAAATCTAAGAAATGCGACACCTACATGATAACGACTCAAACATTGCTCTCCCTGAAGAAATTTGTAAGATACTTTTGCTATGTCCCAGATGATCGGACGGAGCAGAGCGAAAGGCTGACAGACAATCAAATTTTAAACGAGTTGGCAAACAACTTGGAATGTGACACAAACGTTCATAGGAAATATGGACCAAAAATCAAACAAGAATACAGAAAAAAAAAGACAAAACAGAGCGAGATGGAACAAAGTGTTTCAACTTGTGTTGTCAAGACAACATAAGCCAAGACCAAGACTTTAAGGGGTTAAAACCAAGGCAGGTTAAAACGTAAGATAATGTTTGGAGAGCGTGTGAGGAAAATAGTATGATTTGTTTGAAAGCTGTTCAAAATCAATCTAACCCCTTATCCAAAATGAACTCTTTCCAAAATATTTCTCCAGTAAGAATTACAAAATATTCAATGAAATACTGTGCATGACGACATGGTTTTCGGTTTGAGAATGAGTTCTGACACCTCTATTTCTGAGTATAAGGCAAACCCACAACAAAGTTTTGTTGTGAGTTTTTGTTGTCTCCCTTTCCCTTGGACTGTACATGTACGTGGTGTCGTGAGGACAAGGACAGGCCTAGCTTCAATGAGTCCTCAAAGACACGTGCCCTCCAGTTTAAAATGAAAAGCGAGATCCTGGCAACTGGTGTCACTCTTCCTGCTCTGCTCCCAACTCATTCTCGCCACAGCGCTTGCACTTTCTCCCTGGTGTTACACAAACCCTGAATCTTACATTACCCCTCTTGTTATTTTAATGATCCTCTTGGCTACACTGAGAGGATTGCCAAGGAGTGACAAGCAGGCGCTCCTTTTCCCACCACCCTCCCCACTTGCCTTACCATGTGCTCCAGGGCTAAAAATAACCTCGCACCCACGTAGTCATTTCGGTCACCAGGGGAAACACGGGTCGGCTATCCAGCGCCATTACACAAGAGCCCACCCAGACGTCAAAACGGTGCAGGTGATTTATTGGATTAGCGAGGTGGTGACGAAAGACCGTGTGAGGATTCAGAGGGAAATACGGAGGGAGCATGAAGGGTGCCGTCCTGTGCTTGAGAGAAGAAACGTGCTCTAGGCAATCGGGAATACCCTCTTATGTCACATGCAACACTTGTCGCTACAGGTCATCCATGATTGAACCATCAGGCTTGGATATTTCGCCCTTTTTCCCCAGTTTTGTAGGTATCTTTCTAATCAGCGATTTGAAAAGTTGTGAATGGATATGAAGGAAATACAGTGTGTAGTTTGATTTTGTATAACCCCAAAAACTTTTTATCACTGTCTGCATTTCGGATGGGCATTGGACTTATTTTCTTCGGCCGAACATTTACAATGAATTAGTCCTTCAAAATTTGGATTTTTAATGAGATAAGAAAAGCTCTCCGACTGTTCTGAACTCTTGTTTCAAATAATGCTGCCAGCATGAGTCATGTGGGAAGGTAGTTAAAAAAACAAAGTTTTCTCAGACAGCAAACTACTTGACAATGTGCTGCTGGTCGCAGTCAAAGCATTAACTCCAATTTTTGGCAATTCCGCCCAGACATAATTAATTCATAAATCCCATGCAAATGCCTGGATTACGATTAAACATCAACGATTGATAAATTAACAGATGAGCATCCCAGCCCTGGTCTGGCTCTTGAATCCGACACCGGATTTCAATGTAATTTGGTGCCACAGAAGAAATCCATGTGCAGCACTCTGCTCTAGTAATTGGAATTCTAAGACAATGGTACAGCCAGCGCCATTTATTGACTCAACCAAACCACAACCATCTTTTGGGTGACAAGCATGATTTATCTGCACCAAAAACACATTCTCTAATCTCTATTGTGCACACTCCTAGATGCAAGTATGGGAATCCTTGGAGTAGTTCATATCACATAGAGTAGTATCGGGACTTGGGGCTTTAAAGAGACCGAAAGGATTTTGAAGCATATTTTTATGTCAGAGAATTGATGAGTGAAGTGCTGATAGACAGTGAGTGCCTGAATGCGACTCACACAACGTCTATAATCACAGATTTGAGGTCAATAGCGACTGAAGTGAAGTTTGGGTGATCACGGAGTTAGTGTCCACAAAGACTTATGAAATGAGCGAGCTGGCGTCTGAGAGCAGCGAAAGGCTTTAGTTGGAAAGCTCGCCAAGGCTGTGATTGATGCTGTGTCTGTGCATTGTAAATGAGCCCTCGATGCTCCGGAGTTTGTGTTCCCTTGCCAGGTACTGCATTGCACCAGTTGAGGCTGCCATTGCTGCTGCTTAGCTCCTTGTACACCCTCAACATTGCTGCTTTCACACAAGGGGTTTGCAGGAACAAAAAAAAAGTCACATTGCATATGACACTGTTCTGATGACAATTTTTAATTCGGCACTGAGGGGGAACCAGTCGATCTACGTTCCAACCCTCACCTATGGTCACAAGCTATGGGATGTGATTGAAAGAATGAGAACCCAGATACAAGCTGCCAAAATGAGTTTTCTCCACAGGGTGTCCGGGCTCTCCCTTAGAGATGAGTGGAATCTCACTCTGTATGCTTATTTCAGAGCACTGGCTAGAAATGATATGGCTTCATTCTTTCAGAATGAATGCTATAGATGTGGTGGAGCTGTGTATGTGTGTGTGTGTGTGTGTGTGTGTGTGTGTGTGTGTGTGTGTGTGTGTGTGTGTGTGAGATTGTGCAGTCTAGTCCAACATTTGCACACGTAACAATTATCAAGTGACATGTTTAATGAACATGGCGGCCATATTATTTTTAAAAAGGTTTTTAAAGTCATTAAATTATATGTAAAATAATGACATTATCAAAAATAAAATATTTCACATATTTACGCCATTTATGGTAGTCAACAGTCAACAGTATCTCTTTAAGTAACACCACCAAATATAACTGTGCCTTTCACTTATGAATATTTCTGGAAAGAGGTATTAATTCCACCTTAAACTGGCTTTATTGAACAGACGTACAATATAGTTTGGCTGTAGTTTATGCCAAATAAACTAAACAGACTATTTTTTTTCACTCATTATATTTTTTTCCTTCAATTGTTTAGTTTTTTAAAAATCAGTTTTGCAATCTCTGCATGTTGTGCTTTGAAATTTACAGACATGTTTTTGGCTTTCGGGTGTATTTAATAACAAAATCAAAATTAAAGCGAATGCTGCAACTGTCCAAGCATTCTTTTTTCTTTTTTTTTTAAGAATTTTCTGACCTTGGTCTTTTCACGGTCTTGGCTTGTCTCAATATTGGTCTTGACTCTCAAAAGATTTGCTCTCTGTCCATGTTTCATTCCGAGACAATCATGCCATGGTTTTGTCATTCAATAAACGTAATACAGTGCAGTATGTGGAGGCTCAAAAACCAATATAAAATGCAGTTTTCCATTGCAAAGTGTCGGTAAATGTGCAGGGCTCAATCGGTAGTGTGGATGTGAGTCGCCAACTGTCATTTTTTTCACAGTGGTCGGGTTCTGCCGCATCGTGCATCTAGCAGCCCTTAGGCAAAGAACTGTAAGACTCTTAAGAGCAGTTCAGCGCTTGTGTGTTAACACCAACCACATCTCTTGTTCTTCTGCATCTACTCTCAATTAAAAGCTATAGTTGAAAAAGGTCCTGTGCTTAGAATAGCCTCTCGTCAGTGTCAAGCGTGAGAAGGGATTTATGGAGGGAGAGAATCTCCCTCTCTAAATAACCACGCTGTTTCCTTGGATCCCAATCAGTATGGATAATGTGCTAAGCCACCGAGGTCGCGGTGTGAGCTACCTTTATCGTCGTCTAACTGCGAGGTGTACCTTTTTTTCCTGCACTAATAAGATTAGCTGCAGTTCTGCCACATCTCATCAACAAGGAGTCCGGCCTTCCCGCAGAATGAAAAGCACCTGAGCTAGGTGGCTATTTGACAAAAGAAATGAGAACAAACCAAACAAGCCTTGGTGTGACTTAGAAAGCAAGAGGAAACAGCTCTGGAGGAAAAGCCTCTGGAGGATGTGGTCAATGCCAGTCAGCGTCGTAATAGATTTGCACGCCGGCCATATGTGAGGATTATTGCTTGTGTCAGCCAACAGACAACAGGGAGGAAAGAGAGTCTCAAGGGGTCACATATTTTAGAGACGGTGCCCCGTGGGCCTAGGAAAGAACATATGCTAGTCTTCTCACTTTTGTGGACTATCCAGAGGTTCTAAACATTCTCAAATATCTTTTGAACTGTGTATGAACTGCTAACATACATCGCACAAGGTTGGGTTTGTATTAAATGAGTATTTGAGGGATAATCCTTTAAATCTTGATAATTTTGTGACACATCACTGGAAGATAAACAAGTCAAAGCGCAAAAGGTCCTCGATGAGATTTATGACATCTGGGGTGGTAATGCGTTAGCTCGGGTCAAGCCGAAATAGAGGGGGTGGCAAATAATTGTGGTCACGGCCGTCAACGCAGGGAAGATGAAATACACCAAATGGCATTCATGACAGGGACAATGATAGAATTATGGTCAACAATTACCAGTCAGTGCTTATGTTCATCGTGCATCCACAAAATATGCTGAGAATATTGTGATATATTGATCTAATCTGAAGTACAATTCAGCTCAACAGTTCAATTACAATGTACAATAAGATCTACTGTAGTTGACGACAACTTCCAAAACTTGAAGACTAAGGTCCGTCGGTCCACCGCTGGCGTCAGATAATCCATTTGAAGCAAAACTTAACGTTGATCCAGAGTCAAATCTATCTGACGTGATGGAGAATGGGAACTCATGAATCAGTGAGGGAGATTGCCCATAAAATTTCAAAAAGGGTGCATTTGATCTGCATGCTGAAGAACGAGGCTGCCAAACGATTCATTCAATCATAATACCAATACTTTTAGGAGGGTGGAGGGCGCATCTTGTGGCTCGTCGCATTGATATAAATCCACTGCATTTTCAAGGTAAAACAATTGGCATTTTTGGGTTCTCCAAATCCAACACGCCTCAATATTATTTTTATCTGCTCATCGCTGCTGACGAAAGATCTATCTATTATTCATTCATGGTAGATTAATATTTCAGTAGACAGAGCAGCCACAGTCTATTCATAGGAATCCCAGTCCCGACATGAACACCACGCGCACCATCGTCTTTGCCATTTGTGAATGAGGGGCAGAGCTGCAGGGGGGCTATAAATACCGCCTCCATTTAAGCTACAGCAACATCGATAAGTCGCTTATCAGATCACAATGCTGTAACCGGCCCTTGCAGCGACAACAGGGCAGCTGCAGGATTAATCTCCCTCTCTCTATAGGCTCAGCAGACTTCATAGGAACCGCCAAGGGACACGAGATGGCACGGGCAGCTGGGGCTATCTGTGACATCACGGGGGCTGGCCTGGCTCAGATTAGCAAAGGATCTGCATAGAGGGGAAGCTTTCCCCGACTTTATGAATGGTCAAAGTGAGGCTGAGTCCAGTGATGTGCAGTCCACTGAGGCAGAAACAGACAGACTGGATCGTTATTGATGCTCTTGGCTGACTGTAACCTTAATATGAAGTAGTCTGGCATTTGTACTCTGAACAATAGATCCAGTTGATGATTGGATCATACCACTGCATAATTTAAGGTTAAATCTGTTCAAGGCATTTTTGTTGTTGTTGTTGTTGGTGGTGGGTTTTTTTGTTTGTAGGTTTTAAGATATGCTGTATCCACTTCAAAATACAGTACCCGAAGGTTCAGTCAAAGCTGTGAAAAATCACAGCACATTGAAAAGGAAAAAAAAAAAAAAAAAGAAATCAGTCCGAATGTGGCACACTATCAAACAACAACATGTGAGAGAGAGAGAACAAGCGAGATTGTTGTGTATTAAGTACTCCTCGGCAAGGAGAAAAATTTAATTAAATAGAGATTGGGGTCACGAGAAAACAGCACACTAGCAAAGTAGAGATCGTGGCGCCATCCACAGCTAAGGCACAGCAGCAAGATCAAACATACAGTAGCGTGTGATTATGTTTCCTTCTAATCGTTTGACCTTTAAATGCTACAAAAATGTGACAATGACAAACCTGCTTGACAAGACAGTGGTTTGTGTCACCCATGTGGCACGAACTTGAGAACTGAGAGGAATGGCGTGCTAAGTTTTCTTGTGTTGCCGATCGGACGACACCTTTCCATTTGCCTTCCGACTGACCTCGTCCTCCGGAGACACGACCACACGAATTTATGGCACGTGCAGGCTCGGGGAGCTTTCCTGCTGCTCATGCATGCGTGCGACAGACCAACAACACAATTAACACTTTGAGTGTTGCGAGTGAGGTTATTATGATTTTATTTTAGGTTGCCGCTACTGAGTTAGTGAATTACCGCAAGTATTAACTGACTTAACAACAAGCAAACTAACATGATGGAACTGCAAAGAAATCACTGATTGTAGTTAGGAAAACTTCTACATCTAATTATCCATCCATCAATTGGTGTTGCAACATTCTCACCAGTTTGTGATCCACCAGGCACATAAAGTTCTCTCTCATGTCAGATGTGAGCAGTTTTCCCCAGTCTCCCTTCGAATATCAGTATCGTTATTCAGGCAGATTAGACTTAAGGTGTGTGTCAATGACTGAATGGCAGAGATAGCTTGAAGAAGTACTAGTCGACTTTGCCATCTTCAAAAATTGCTGCGAGGGTAAATGGATGCTGAAAAGCAGCGATTAACTAGAAAAACACAACAATCATTTGGTCAATGCATGGATTCATTCCCACAGTTTACCTGCCCATCGCCACTTCAGTGTCAATTTGCAGGAGAGGATTTGGCAGATAAACCGTGGCTCGTTGCCATTTGTCTTGCTTTAACACGCATGGCTTCAGATAGTCAGTTTCGAGAGTGGATCCAGCCATCAACAATCTTTTACATCAGTAAGAAAGTCAAACTTTTCTCATTCAGCACGGTTTGCTTTTTATTCATTTTTATTTACACTTTTTGTTTTAAAGATGACTTCCAAGATGAACGTACTTACAAGCCATGAGTATCACGTTTCCATGCGCACCAGCTTGTAACCATGAGGAGTAAAGTAAAACGGCAAGCTCGCAAAGTCATCAAAGCATTAAATTGATAGTTCAAATCAGTATTATTCATATCGTTGCTGTCCTGTGAAAATTACGTTTGCCCATTTTTGTCATTTCGCAATTTCTGTGTGAAACTTTCACGTTTCAGACCTCCCGTTAACGTTAACATTTTTTAAATGACAAAAATGGACACATGCGTTTTTTTCTCAGGACAGCGACAATCAGCTTGTGGCTAATTTAGGCATCATGAGCCGCAACTTACTAATTCAGCCACCATGATTTTATGATTTATGCTGATTTCTGATTAAAATATCAATGTTTGGATATGATACACTGAAAGCACTGGAAGCTAACTGGAGCTAATGCAACCAACTGATATTATGTGTGATGCTTATGTCAAATAAGACAAGCTAAAGCCTAATTTACCAAATCGATTATGATTGGGGCAGCACGGTGGACCAGGAATTAGCACATCCATCTCACAGCACTGAGGTGTGGGGTTTGAACCGCCGTTCGAGCCTTCATGTGCGGAGTTTGCATGTTTTCTCCGTGCTTGCATGGGTTTTCTCTGGATATGGTGGTTTCTGCCAACATTTCCAAAGCACACAAACATGTTCACTGAATACAGTACTCAAAATTGTCCATATACAGTATATGAATGTCTGTGCGAAGAGTTGTTTACGTTTGTCCATGTGTTCCCTCCATTTGGCTGGCAATCAGTCCAGTGTGTACTCTGTGCCGAAAATCAGCCGTGATCGGCTCCAGCTCACCCGCGAGACGAGGGAAGATATGTGGTACTGTGTTGCAGGAGTGCCCCACCATTTTTGACCCAAGATCTACTTTTAAATGAGCCAAGCTCCCAAGCTTGAGCAGTTAAATGCTAATATTGCAAACTCACACAACTATTCCAGCCTGCAGTTTACTTACCCTGCAATTTTTTTTCTTGCTCTCCTAAAACCAGTGACTAGACATCACATCACTCTCTCGCTGCTCCTCTCTCAAAAGCACACAGACACGCATACGTATGTCAATGTGCACAATGAGCACTCTCCTTAACTGACTCTAACCTCACATTGAACAAGACAGAAAAATACACCAGATACAAAGCAGGTTGATCTTTAAATTTGAAGAAAGAAATTCGCTGCCTACCTTCGTGGAAGACCGGACATTGGCAGGCGGAGGAAGGGACACACTTTTGTAGTGTGTAAAGCCTATTTTGTGAGGAACATCCTTATACCAGCCTCCGGTGTGCCATTTTAAAATGCTGCTCCAGATTCCCTTTATTTGCCAATGCCATTATTGTATTGCCAATTAAACAAATGGGCTTTGAAAGAGAATAAGCCCAAAAAATATCTTCAAGGCTCTGATCACTAGATGCAAGCTACTGTTGACTGCTGTTAACTTTCTGTCAAGCAGGTCATGTACAAAAAAAAAAAAATGTGGAGCTGAGACTGATAGGATGCGTAGGCCGTAGTGTACACCAACACAAAATACATTAAAAAAAGAAGACACACACACACACACACACGCACACACAAACGCACTCACACACTGAAAAAAAAAATTACTTTTTTTTTTTTTTTTGAAATCCCCCGACACCTCGCTCGGTCAAATCAGTGCCCAGTCTACCAGTAATCGAAATCAACTGGCTGGACAAACGTGGTATAGAACATAACTGGATGGGTGCATCCTAATCTGCAAAATTGTAACTTTATCTTTAATCATCTGCTCACAACATTTCAATTAATAGTTGTGGCGCTTTCAAATGGGATTGTGGAGGACACTTTTGGAATGTGTTATAATCAGAGAACATTGCCATCATACTTTACATCAATGTTTGTTTGTTTGATTGATTGTTTTTTGCCAGTAGTGTGTACTGTCAGTCAATGAATGTCACCTCGGTACGTTTATTTTGGCAACAACATAAGGGCGCAGACAGACAGGGGCAGTGAGGGGTGAGGTGGCACGTGGTGGGCAAGGCTCGGCAGTGTGCACTGATGGGCATGCGGCTGGCGGATTAAGAGCTAAGTCTGGCAGAGAGGGCTGGCCTTTCTCTTGATGGAGGCTTGCCTCGTGTGCTATTTGATTAAAAAAATAAGAAAACTGTTAGGTGGCGGGTGTGCTGAAAATGAAGAAAAAAAAAAGGTTTCTCAATTAGTCTATAGTTGCTGGTTTATTCCAGACTTTTCACTCCTGCAACTGCAGCAGAGGCATCAATTTTCTATGGACTCCATATTAGTGTTGAATTATTTAGCTTTGTTGCAGTAGAATGCGCAGGTCTCCGGTAACAATAACACAAAGTTCTCAGTTGTGGTGCTGAAAAGGATGACAAATTGCCTTGTAATTGCCAGCTCAAAGGTGGCATTTAAAAAGCTAGTGGCACATTAGCAGTTGTGTGCGTGTTTGCAGAGAGATGCAAAGACGTACACTCACCACACAGCCACATTTGGTACAAATCTATTGCTATAATACAATCACACCCGCAGCCATTCTACTTTTGTAACATTTTTCCAACTTATTTAGTTACATAGATGGGGCATTGTAATAGTAAAATGTAATAAGTAATCATGCTCTCAGTATGCTGCAGTGCACTTCTAGACCACTGCAAACTACAACAATATTACATACAAAATACATTACAGCTGAAACTATAATGTGGTGATTCCTAACCAGTGCGCCGTGGGCCATTAATGCTCTGTGGGAAATTATCTAATTTTAGTTCAGTGGTCAGAAAATTACATGATTATTTATTTACAAATAATACACTAAATTACAGTGATAAGCAGAACAATGTAATGTTCTTATAGCTTCTTGTAGATGGCACAAGGTACATAATTAGCCTGTGGAGACTGTGAAACACAACTCGCTCATATTTATTCGTGCTCCAGTAGACATTTCCCGAATGTAAATAGAAATGTTAAATTATATAGTATTACGAAATATGAGAGATAATTATACCATACAGGCGTACTGAAATTAAAACATTAAAATAAATAAACAAATCTGCTGAAACTCTGCTAACAAGTAGTGCTGCCACTAGAAAAACATTTTTTAAATCAATTATTCTACTGATTTTTACATTGATTAATCAGACAAAAATTTATTTTGCGCCGTTCAAAAAAAATGTGCATGTGAGATGCAGGTACACATTTTCACCCGTTTATCAGAGTTTTTCAGATGGAGTTATATCATTCCACCTGCCTCAATGCATTCCAAGGGCCGTCAACTGTCAGCAGATTTTCGCAATTCAAAGCCCGGCACATAAATATCGTGAAATTCTATACATTAGGGGTTCCCCAGTAGACAAGTCTGTCTCAAAAGCAGGGGTGGCCAGTGGACAGTCTTGGGCATTTGATCAGGCTAGCTTTAAAATTCCAGCACCAAACAAATTTAGAGTGGTCCTTCGAGGATGCCGTAAATCAGGGGACCCCAAACACCGGTCCGCAGACTGGTACCGGTCCGCAGGGCATTTGGTACCGGGCCGCACAGAAAGAACTTGCCTGAATTCCGTTTTATTTATTTCAGAATACGAAAGATGTTTTATTTTGAAAAATTACCGGATTCTCCGTTACATCCGTCTGTGTCACGCTTGACACACGTCAAGCCACGCTTCTCCGTCACGTGACCGATTACGCTAAAAACAAAACGCCGGAGCTCGCAAAATGAGTAAAAAAAACTGCTGGAGATCGCAAATGACGGCGGCCTTAAAAGTACGTTCGAGACAACTGGATTAAAGTTTTGGCTGAATACTCTGAGATCACCACAATAGCACTGTTGCTATTTCCGACATCCTACCTGTGTGAGGCGCGGGTTTTCTGCAGCAACGGCGACTAAAACAAAATTACGAAGTAAACTGGATATAAACCACACACTTGAGGTGTCATTGTCTCCTATTACCCCGAGATGGGACCGTCTGGTTGCAGAAAATCAAGCTCGGTGCTGTGGTGAGTCGTCATTTTCATGCACTTTGAATTTGCGTTGTATCGTATTTTGAAGGCATTAAATATTACCATTGCGATCAGAGTGTTGCGGCCAGATTAGACGCTCCTTGTGTTTATTATTATATTTGGAAAACACCACAGTTTTCATGCAGCTCATGCCATATTATTTTGTTGTATTATTTCCGCCACACCTTAAATGCCGGTCCCTGAAAATATTGTCTGACATAAACCGGTCCGTGGAGCAAAAAAGGTTGGGGACCCCTACCGTAAATGACCAAAATTGACTAATGGCTGCAATATTTGCCTGAGACTGCGGTTATCGCAAATGCCGTTCCACATACAGAGAGAAACACACACATTATATAATTAGTATGCACCATATGACTTTCTATTATTGTTCCCCGGAGATGCTGTAAGTTATTGCTCCTGTCCAGTAACATCAGGGATCAGAGGAGGTAAACAAAATAGAGATGAAGCATTTCATAAAACATTCACAAACATGCACGGCTTCAATATGCACAACAAACTACAGTAGCCATTTTGGTCACACGCATATAAATGTCTGCAATTAGTTCATGGATCCTCTTTTTGAGCATCTGCATCATTTTCACCCTGCAGTGGAAAGTTACTGGTGCAGCGAAGGGTCCCAGAGAGAAGCACAATGGCTATGTTGTATGTGTTGTATATGTCAATGTGTGGTGTGTATAGTGTGTACTAATGTGTGTGTGTGTGTGTGTGTGTGTGTGTGTGTGTGTGTGTGTGTGTGTGAGCAGACACTTGTTAATGTGCTGTCAGGCTTGAGGTAGTGATGTTGTCTGGGCTGTGTGGGCCCGAGAGCCAGTGCTGGGCTTTCCCACTTTGCATGGGCAAGAACCAGGTCAGGTGCATGCTACATTTGGTTCACTTCAAGTGGCATCACGAGACACACACACACACACACACACACACACACACACACACACACACACACACACACACACACACACACACACACAGTCACTAATTTGAGGGGTGTCATCAGGGAGACATAGTTTAATTATTTCAGTAGTGTGTGTTAGAGCATTTTAGTAATGTGTGTGAGCAAGAAAAACAATCCGTAGGCTGTGAGTTTGAGTGAAAAACTGTTCAGTAAAGTGTGAGAGGACATTTTAGTTGTTTGTGTGAGCATTTCAGTTGCTAGTGAAAATGTTTCAGCAGTTAAGTGTGTGAGTGAAAACATTTTCAGTAATGATGCAAGAGCGTTTTCGTGGTGTCTGGCAGCATTTTAGTTGAGTGTGAGAGTGTTTGATTTGCGTATGTTAACAAAAAATAATTCAGAAGAATGTGAGAGCCTCAGTGTGTGTGTGGGTGACAACATTCTCTGTAGTTAGGGTGAGGTTGTATGTGAAAGTATTTGAGTAGTATGGGTTTGAAAACAGTTTTAGTAACGTTTGTGAATATATTTTCAAAGCTGTGTGGGACAGTGTTTTAACTTTGTGAAAGTGTCTGAAAATGTATCTTTGTGGAAAAAAAAAAGTACCGTAAGTAAGAGTGGTTAACTAGCATGTCGAATATGTTGAATAGTGTGAGAGCTATATAAGCGTTGGAGTTGTGCATCTTAGCAAACAAAATTCAGTGTGTGTGAGAGCGTGAATACAGAGTGTGAGCAATAACATTCTCTATAGTTTGAAGCGAGTGCAAGTTAAAGCAGTTTCAGTAGTGTATGAGAGTGTTTCAGCATTGAATAGTGTATGTGAGGGAAAAAAGTAAGTGCTTTTCAGGAGCTTATTTGTGAGCAAAAACATTTTCAGTCGTGTGTATGAGCAGGGAAGGAAAATGCACTCGGGTGTGTGAGTATGTTTCCAGGACTATGTGTGAGAGGAAATCCTAAATTACGTCCCTGACGGTGTCTCATATACTATTGTGGCTATTCTTGTGCTGAGTACAATGGAAAGCGTGGTAATAAACCGAAATTAAATGTTTAACATCAAATATAAAGACGGACTTTATCGTGAGACTTGGTGAGCTCATTCTCGTCTTATGTGATTACTTTTGCCCTCACCAGGAAATAAGCACAAAATGCGGACTAGTATTTGCATATCAAAATACATTGTGTTTCTATGAATTCTACATACCGTCCGCCCGCGTTCGAAGATCCGACATGGTTCTCTGGACGGGCGGCATCTCCTCACGCTGAGCCGGGCGACGGCACCTGTCAGGCGGCCGCGGCTGCACAGTCGAGACCCCACTGACAGCTTCTCCGAGAACGTCAGTATAGTGAAGAAAGGGGCGGGAGTGGTAAAATACGGCCTTGATTTCCCTCCCACGCAGAGCTGTGATTGCTAGCGTGGGCGTGGAGGTCGGGAGCCTTCCTTTCCTGTGTTCGTGTTTCCCCGCGGCATCCCCGTAGTCGCTACGGCCGGTCGGACCTCCTCGACAAGTCGCCGCGGTTCAAGCTCGACTGCATCTGCCGTAAAGCGACGCAGGGGAGGCTGTGGCTTCTTGCTCGTCGGATCGTACCACTCTCAGCCGCAATGGGGGTGGAATATGGTGACGGAGCACAAAGCCTATTAAAAAGTTTCTGTTTTAGTCGCGAATAAAGTTGCAATGTCACATTCTTGACAAGATTAGACTTAAATTGTCCTCACCATTACTCGTAATTATCAATGAATTGTTTCTTTAAGTGCTGGTTGGTCTTGAGCGACCCCCTCTGGCGGTTGTTTTTGTGCACAGGTTGAAATGAACTCGTACACATGTTGGGGTTGACTGTGACTTCAGTACAGTACATCGTTAATACATTGTATGTATTTCTTTTCTCCTCCTCACCTCATGTTTCTGTTTTCATTACACCATCACATCAAGACGTTTTCATGTATTCTCGTTTTATGGCATCACAAAAAATGTTGTCATGCCCAGATCATCCAGCCATTTTTCTCATTTCATCTCATCACCTGAACACAATTTCTCTCATGTCCTTATCACATCGCAAAGATCTCTCTCCTGTTTTTATTCTACCGCCGACCAATTTTGTCTGCAAAGTAATTTGTGCTTTCATGACAGCAAAGATCGGTTTCTTTCTTGTCCTCGTCACATCCCATAAATCTCCAAACTGCAGTTTCTCATCACGGACATACACAGTACAGTATATAAGTGAACTAAGCAAGCTCAGCATAGCGTTCCATTGTGAAAAGTATTTTTGCTTATGTACAGTACAGACTGGCGTTTACATGCAAATCACCAACAGAGGAGCACATAGTGCAGCAGCAGCACCGCTGCAGTTGCTTGCGAGAATTGCAAGGTTTACGCACACACACACACACACACACACACACACACACGCACACACACACACGCACACAAATACACGCACACGTACGCACACACACGCACGCACGCGCACACACACGTAGTTCTCAAAAGTTCACACTGTACATGCATGCTTTTAATCATGCAAATTATACCACTTTTTATAGTACAGTGATTGTATATTGCTTACTTATGTCCAGGTTATACATGAATTTGCAAAAGAAGGGATTTACTATAAGTGTGATTATTTATACTCACACTGCCTTGCTAAATAATGAATAGTCAGCGTATTAGGTGAAGATGTCGAAGAAGAAGCATATTTTTAACCACTGTAAACTGTGAGTGTATGTTAACATAACAAGACGAAGAGCGTCTACATCTGGAGATAAGGAGAAGATCTCCACAAATCTCCTCCTCCTCATTTTCCTAAGATTGCCCGCGTTTTCCCCCCACGCCACCTAATTCAACATCAGTTCGCCACCATTAGGATGAGACTCTGTGGTTCCCGCGGTTGCCAGGCAACAGTGACAAGAAGCCTGCCTCCTGTACGGCGTGTTTCGGAGTGTGTGTGCGCCCGCGTGTGTGTGTGCGTGTGTGTGTGTGTGTGTGTGTGTGTGTGTGTGTGTGTGTGTGTGTGTGTGTGTGTGTGTGTGCTTGAAAGCAATGGCTTTTATGTTTTATAGCACATGGGATGACACGGATGACGAATTTAAACAGGCGTTGGCGTTTCTACTCCTACTATACAGTGGATATAAAAAGTCTACGCACCGCTGAGCAAGAGACCACAAAAATCATTTCAAAACTTTTCCCATTATTAGTGTTAAGGCTATAATGATAATGGCAATATCGCAATATGAAAATTGCTACGATATCGTCGTCATGTAATGAAATTGAAAGCACATCTGTTAAATAGGCCAAGTGATTTTCCATTTGTGCAGTTCTATTACCCGCTGGTGGTTAGTTTATTAGTGTAGTTTAATTTGAGTTAGGCATGTTTTGGCCAGGGCGGCCCGTGGGCCAGGCCAGTGGTTAGCGCATCGACCTCACACTGCAGAGGAACCGGGTTCAACCCCGGCTCCGGCCTTCCTGTGTGGGGTTTGCATGTTCTCTCTGGGCCTGTGCGGGTTTTCTCCGGGTACTCCGGTTTCTTCCCACATTACAAATACATGCATGGCAGGCTGATTGAACACTCTAGTCTAAATTGTTCCTAGATGTGAGTGTGAGCGTGAATGGTGGTTCATCTCTGTGTGCCCTGCAATTGGCTGGCAACCGGTTCAGGGTGTCCACCGCCTACTGCCTGAAGACAGCTGGGACAGGCTCCAGCACCTCCTGCGATTCTTGTGAGGATAGAGCGGATTGGAAAATCGATGCATGTTTTGGCGATCTACGTTTAAGACCCAACTCACACATTTCTTGTACTTCTCTAAAATATATATTTAAAAAAACACTTTTGAAGGTGATTAATTTTCATCAAATACTGTATGTAGAAACATGAAAACTCAAATTTTCCTAGTTGTTTAAAAAAAAAAAAAAAAAAAAGCTTTCACAGGTACCTCAGTATTGTGACCCATAAAAACAAACGAACAAACAAAAGCACTTTCATCGTATGCAAAAACATATGGAGATGAACTCCCCCACCCAACTTTTGATATAACTTATATGGCGCTTTCACAACAGTCAAAGCTGTAACACAGTGTTGTACACAAAACAACGATAACAATACAAGCATGCATGACACCACTCGCACCTGTGACAAACCGAGTTTGAATTGAACCGAGGATTAGTGCAATAAAACATTTTTCCAAGTTGTGTTTACTTTCTGGAAGAGTACAGTGTTGCTTTTTTAATGATTTTGCGACTCTTCAACACGATATATGTTGGAAATTACACGAAAGGCAATGTAAGATGCATCATTCTGGCCCAGGGCCTAACACTGTTGGAAATGATTGGGCCCTGTGACACGAAGCTGTTTTGAGTTGCACTCTGCCCTCTTGTGGCTGCTTAGAATGACCAACTGACCTCAAAAAGCTAGGCAACAAATCTAATGAGAACACGTGGTCTCGTAAAATCCAACAATAATGTGTGGTAGAGTCTAACAAGAACATAATGTGTCTCAAAATTGGCCAGTAGAAAAATGTGCTATAATCCAGCCAATCAGCAAAGGAGTACGATTCTAGTTATGGGGAAAAAAAGTTTTAATTGACTATATCAATTTGTGAGGGGGGGCGGGGGGACTAAGAGTAATACTTTTCTGACTGTCAATCAAAACTCTGAGCTCTTATTGGATCCCATTAGATCTGGCAAGCATACAGAATAAAGTTCGAACATTTTCTGAAAGATGTTAAAAAGGTGCGGAACAATCTCTGCTCGACTAGTGGGATTGTGTCAAATCAAACCTGGCTGGTGTGAAACAACACTGAGTGACAGTGAAGAGCTTCTCGCGTCAGTGGGGAGGGGATAACGGAAGAAAGCACTTCACCATGATATTGAAATGAAAAGGATTTGTAAAGAGCACGACTAATTTATTCCAACTGTAAGAAAAGTCCACACGTCTGCCGTGTATGACTGGAGCATAAGCGGCTTCATTCAGAATAACGTTCTTAATTTCATCCAGTTCCAAAGATAGTAGAAAATATATATGACATATTATAGAAATGTGGCACAGTATTCAACTGGTCAGCATGTCCGCCTCACAGTGTAGAGGTGCAGGGTTCGAGTCCGGCTCCGGCCTTCCTGTGTGGAGTTTGCATGTGCTCCCTGTGCCTGCTTGGGTTTTCTCCGGGTACTCCGGTTTCCTCCCAAATTTCAAAAACATGTATGGCAGGTTAATGGAACATAATGTGATTGTGAGTGCGGCTGGTTTTTCATCTACGTATGTATGTGTGGTTCTTACACCAGCATCATACCGCAGAACTCACATGAAGTGATGCTGTCACCACTCTGAGTTGAGGTGTCATGTCTCAGCTGGGAGCTGCATCAACTCACATCACATGCACACACAAACACATCATAAGTAAACAGTAGAATGGAACCTTAGGAAACAAGTTTAATTCGTTCATTGTATAAATCAACACATTGAACGAAGATTACGCTGCTCAACAGCAAATTTCAATCAGTGATGGCTTCATGTGTCCCTAAATAGATTTTTTGATGCTGGTTTCAAAATCTCTTTCCTTTTATTTCTAGCGCATCAGGTTTTTGAAATATTTTTATTTTGTGTTTTTTAGGTTTGACGAATTAAAGCTTGCTCAATATGGAGTTTACCGTGCGGTGCAATTTATAGTTATGCCACAAAAATCCACCTGTTGCTGAACATAACCCCTAATTTGTAAATATTACTAAATATGTTACTATTTAACATATGAGTGTTATTATGTTTGCCCTGCGATTGGCTGGCAGCCGGTTCAGGGTGTCCCTCGCCTACTGCCCGAAGACGGCTCGGATAGGCTCCAGCACCCCCCGTGACCCTTGTGAGGATAAGCGGATCGGAAAATAGATGGATGGATGGATGGATGTCTCATCGAACCGCTGCAATTTTGAATGTACGTTCACAAACATTGGTTGCTGGCTTTTTCTCGTACCGCGAATATT
The DNA here is from genome assembly GCF_001891065.2 of Hippocampus comes. Classification (NCBI taxonomy): domain Eukaryota; kingdom Metazoa; phylum Chordata; class Actinopteri; order Syngnathiformes; family Syngnathidae; genus Hippocampus; species Hippocampus comes. Next base: position 1,738,319 of record NW_017805275.1, read on the forward strand.
AATGCAGGTCCCTATAGTGTAGTGATTCACTGTTGTCTGGTGAAATAATCAGTGTTGTCTTTTAGTATTAGTCTTGCAAGAAGATGAGTGGTTGTGCAAAGTACACATACAGAATGCAGACTACAACATTGTCTGACTAAGTAAGTGACTGGGAAAAGACAGACTTACAAAGATAACCTTGGGCACTGAGCCTCATGCAGCTTAACCAAGACAGAGACTTTATTATTCGATCACGTGTAGCTACCTGATGTGCTTTATTTCCATTACGGTCGCATGCAACATCCTGTTGTATGTTTGTCATCACATGTTTCCATTAGTCTGCTGTGACATCACATTCTCAACACAACTTACAAGAAAGCAAAACACCTCTGGACACTCCAAAGTGTTTTGCTTTTTTGTGATGTGTATTTCTCTCATTGAGTCATTGCTAAAATCCAGGGGTGGCCCATTCTGGTATTTAGTCTGGCCCAGCAAGCATATACGTTATCACCAGTCCTGAAATATTTCTTCAGTTTATTTCAGTTTGAATAAGAAAAATATTTGAAAAAAAATAATTTTACACTTGCATCTAATGTATTTTATCCATCCATCCATCCATTTTCCAACCCACTTATCCTCACAAAGGTTGTGGGCGTGCGTGCTGGAGCCTATCCCAGCTGTCTTTGGGCAGTAGGTGGGGTACACCCTGAACTGGTTGCCAGCCAATCGCAGGGATTAATGTAGTTTATTCAATAATAATACAGACTTAATTTGTTCCATGACCATGCTAGTAACACAAAACAGTAGGTCCCAAATCATCATTCCCCAATGAAATAGAAAAACCCTTACCAGCAAGCTGTTACAGCCAGGGGCAGAGCTACATGGTGGCCAGGAGTAGACATGGCTACCCCTTGTCACTCTTTGCCCCCTCGCCCCCTCCCGGTCCACACCTCGGAGCACATTTTAATATGATATTTCTGCCATATTCACATGGATGCACTATTCTGAGACTCCTTGAGACTCTTTTTAAAAAATTTAATGTTAATTGCATATTTAAAGAATAAATGTACAATTGATCTGAATGCAAATTAAAATAAATACAGTATCTAATGTTAATAGTTAAAAGTTAATATTATTTTATTTTTAGTTTTTTTTGTCTATTTGTTTGTTTTAGTTAAAAATAATAAGTTCAAGAATTTTGGGGTAGGTCCACTGAACCTATGAGGATTGCCTGTGTACCTTTGTGTTCAAATAACCATTGCTAAAAGGGTTGGAACTATTGGAACATCGATGCTAGTTTCATGAATTATTCTATGATGCTTTGCATTGTTTGTTGGCATCATAGCTAGCGAAAGGCAAACTATGTGTAATTTTCTTTGATTCATGTTTAATTTGGCAGTGAATTTAAACTGGAAGTGGCAATAAATGCCTTGGAGCCTCTTTCAAAGGATTGGTCATCTTCCAAACTGCTGGTTGTTGTGAAGTGAGTTCAGTTTGCCAGCAACTAATTAAAAATATTTTCTTTTCATTCTTTCTTTCTTTCTTTCTCTTTTTTTAACCTCATCTCCCAATAATCTGACCCATCTGCCTGTATTCAAAATCCCCAAACCTTGGCAGGCCCTGATATATTTGTTCTTCGAATGATATGTTGCTGGAGGCAGGTGGGGTCAAAGTCAAGGATGTTCACTGGTTTGATTAAAGTGCACCATGGCAGTCCATTAAAAGTCGTGTGTCAAAGCTTGGGTGAAAACTGTGTAAAAACCAGATGCATAATGCACGCAACGCGATCGCCTTACCTTGCCGGCCGGGTTGCCGTGGCAACAGCACATGCATAATTGAATAGCAGCTGAGTGTGACTTGAAGGCAGCTTAGGCTGGCGGCCCTTTTTTAGATCGGATTAATAGGCGCTGGTAAATCCATGGCAAACTCAACTCGGAGCGAGAAGGAGGGGGCCGCCCTGCCAAATTGTGCACCGTGATGTCAAGTGGAACATAGGGACGCTCCAAAATGGACGGGACGGTGGTGGAGGGTCAGGCCAAGACCCTGAAGCGGGTGAGGTTTCGAGTGGCTTCGGGGAGCAGCGGTCGCGTGCTAAAGGAGATGTTCAAAGACGAGGGGCCCTGCGACTCGCTCGACTCAGACTGCACCAGCAGCTCGGCGACCAGCGGGGACGGGGCCCCCTATGGCGGGTACTTGGGGTCTGAGCTGGATGACAGTGAAAGCGAACCTGACGAGCTACTGGTGTACGCTGCCGGGGCTGCCAAGGACCGGACGTTCACCTCCAAAAGGGTCAACATCCTCAGCAAGAATGGCACTGTAAGAGGGGTCAAGCACAAAGTCAGCGCGGGTCAGACGCTCTTTGAAAACCTCTCCCATTGCAACAGTGTAAGTCTTGCTTATTACCACCCTGCATGGGGAACTTAAAAAAATGCACCTGTTTCCTTTAAACTGAAAGTTTTTATATCAAGAATTTTTGGCATTGCAGACATTTTTTTATGGCAATACGCACACTTTTCATTGTATTGATGACCTTATTTTAATTTAATTAACATTTACATTTCAAAAAGAGATAAAATGATAATTACAAAAAAGTAATAATAATATGCTGGTTCAAATCCATAAACTTCGTGCATTATCAGATAGATGTCTCTTCAAGGATTTCGCAACTAGAGGAAGTGAAAGTTCATCAATGCCATATTGTGCCATGCAAATCTGTATTTTTTTTAAATATCCATATAGAATTTAGAATTAGAATCTTTATTGTCACTCCTCTATAATAATGTATGTTTTATGTCAGAGGCAATCCAATGGGTTATTTTCACTGGTGTGTGCGTGAGTGCGTGCGTGTGTGCGTGCGTGCATGCAGCGTGTATGTGTGTGTGTGTGTGTGTGTGTGTGTGTGTGTGTGTGTGTGTGTGTGTGCGAGCGTGCGTGCGTGGGCGGTTGTTAGTGTTGTTTTGGGAGCTTCTTAAAGTGACTCTAATCTGATGACAACAACCGTTTCTACCGAGGAAAAATATCTGGACTCATTTCCATGTAGTGGCCAGTCCATTAGGTACACATGCACAGTCCAAAATCAGCCGTGCCGTGTCAGGAATTCCTTTTTATAATTTTTTTTTTTTTAAAGACAATAATACTCAGTTTTAATTGAATGTCATCGAGGTCGTGTGTGTGTGTGTGTGTGTGCCCGCCACTATGCAATGAGGTCCGCCACTATGCAATGAGGTCCGCCACTATGCAAAGAGGTATGCTTAAGGTATTAGTGTTAAAATTGACTTTTATAGATTTTGCTTGTCACCTTCACAAAATTTCAAAGGGCCTTTCAACAGGAAAGTGTGACTTGGCAAGATTTCTTAAAAAATAGCCATAGCTCGCCTCAAAGCACCCACTGTACATAAGTACTCCCCTTATTCGACTGTTGCCAAGTAAATTAGGTGGTGGATAACAGAAGATGAATTGATTAATTGATGAATAAATTTGTGCAAATATTATTGACATCGCCAGTAACAAAAGACTCAGAAGCACTAATGTTACTGTTAGCTAGCTCCTCTTCACTTGCAAGATTAATGTGTGTCGTTATCACCCTCTTTATCACCAGTGCGAGTTCTCTTTGGGCCCTATTGGAACGATGACAACGTTTATGGCAGGTTGTGTCCAAACTCGGTTTTCAAGGGCTGATGTGCTGCCTGTTTTCCATCTCTGCCTGCTACAAAGACACCTGATTGAAATGATCTGGATCGTAATCTTGCTTCTTCAGAGGTGCTGAGGAGCTGATCCTTTGAATCAGGTGTATTTCAGCAGGAGATGGAACACAGGCAGCACATTGGCCCTTGACAACCGAGTTTGGCCACCCCTGATTCATGTGGTGAAAGGTTTTCAACATTTTTCTGCCACACACTCGATGAGTGAGACTGCTTTGCAAGGGACAGGCGTGTGGCGCGTATCAGTTAAAATTTTTGTTTTTATCAGCAAAAGAAAATGAAGAAATAAAGATACAATTTGCCCATTTAAAAAATATCACCACAAAATGTGAAATATAGCCATTTAGATTTTAGTAGCATAGCTTTGAGTGGAATACAAGGCAGGATACCTTCTTATTTTATTCATAGCCCACAAATGAAAAATACCTCAAAGTGCAATTTATGGCACATCCTTTTTAAACACGGAAAGTGAATTGCAAACCATCCTATGTACACATCATTTAAAAATAAAAGCAATAAAGCAAAGCAACAGCCATCAGACTACTTGCTATTGCCAGCCGAACACTCGTTGCTAGCAGCTCATGGCCGGCTGCTGGCCTGCGAAGAGTGGGGACTTAGGCCACTTAATACAGTACAATGATGGTGTAATTAACTTGCGGTTTCTAAAGGTCCTAAATTAGCAAGTGAACAAGATTTCGGGAAGGTGTTGTGTTAGTATTGGTAACAACTAGGTAATGGCAATAAAAATTGTGATAAGGCAAGCCGAAATGTCAAAAAGACAAGTCAGGCGAATGTTACTCCACCACACAGGCCAGCTTCAAAATAAAAGCCAATTAGGCTAATGCATTGTCATCAAGGTATTGTTTTAGTAAGCTTTTGTTATTATCTTAGCCTTTACATCTGTGGCGTGTTATGATATGAGTATGTTTGCAACTTGCTTAACATGTCTAATTGATGGTGCACACACCACATGAACTGTTGGTGGCAGGAAAAAAAATATCCTTTTTCATTAAAAAAATAAAATAAAATTACTGAAAGAGTTCATTTGAAGTACCAGTACACCGAGGATAACATTTAGACGGGCTGATAGAAGTACTGCATACCGGCCCACTTAAAGCACTGCTTTAAACTACTGCATTTTATCCTTGAAGACTTATGGTATTTCTTTATTTTTAAGCTAAACATACTCTTAACCAGTGTTACAATCTCAATAAAAAGTTACAAGTAGGAAAAGCCTACTAGAACATCTGAACTTTATTTGGTAATAATCAGAAGCACTTCAAATGGTGGCAGGTTTGTGCTGACTCATGTTGAATATACAATTCAATCTGATTGGCTCATTCTGAACACAGTGACATCTCCAGTTATAAGTGGGTGCATTACATTACTTTTCATGAGGTTTTTTCCAATTGAGGTCGAAAATTGAAATTATTTATCATAGTCTTATTTTGTTTATTTTGTTCACATAAACCTGGACTTTTTATATCTGCTGTACGTGTTAGCCACCAGGCCAACCGTTTTACCTGATTTCCGATCTACAGTACAAAGCAAAAACAAGGATTTTGATTACGACGTGATACATATTGACAATATAGTGGGTACACGAAAAGTGTAACAATTCTTTACTAAAACAAAGATAATCCCACTGTTAGTCTGCATATCGCTAATTCTCCTGAGCAATGAAACGCGCAGCTGTCTGTTCAGCTCGTGTCCCGCTCCCAGCAACAAGGTGCTCTTTGTACACTGCCCCGCTACAACAGAACGCAAAGTGCTGAGAATTCATTACCCTGATTAGTTTTTCTTGACACACTTACTGGAATGTATCATTAATCTTTAATTCCGTGCTGACCTTATCCTCTGTTGCGGCCTTTTATGCTTGCCAGACAAGTAGCTCCAGTACACAACAAACTTTCTCGCAGCACGCCAGTGCTGTGAGTGGAATTTATTGTAACTTGAATGGCACTGGGTAACGAGCTGACCTTCAGCAATGGCTTGAAAGGTGTATTTGAATCAGCACCCTCCAATCAAATTTATTGTAGGATAAATAAAATATTAATGCTAGTCTGGAAATATAAATAGATGTAAATCCATCCATCCAGTTCTGTAGATGTTCTCATCTACAGTGGCAGTTTTGTAAATGCAAACTCCACCCAAGAGCATTACCTCGAATGTATGTATATATGTTGGAGCCTATCCCAGCCATCTTCAGGCAGTAAGTGGGGGACAGCCTGAACCGGTTGCCAGCCAATCGCAGCGCACAGCGAGACGAACAACCATCTGCGCTTACACTCACACCTAGGGACAATTTAAAGTGTTCAATCAGCCTGCCATGCATGTTTTTGGAATGTGGAGGAAACCGGAGTACCCGGAGAAAACCCACACAGGCCTGGGGAGAACATGCAAACTCCACACAGGGAGGCCGGAGCTGGAATTGAACCTCTGCGCTGTAAGGTCAACACGCTAACCATATACAGTATATATACAGTAAATACACACACGCACGCACGCACGCACGCACGCACGCACACACACACACACACACACACACACACACACACACACACACACACATACTTAGTGTAAAAGTCAGATTTTTCTTTTAATGTTCATCAAGCAATAAATTATGAGTCGTGTCCATCCCTCTGAGAGAAATCAAGTGGCGCGCAATGAAATACCTTTGGCACCCTTGAGAGATCCTTGCTTTTCCAGAATGAAACACATGGCAGCACACAGGTGAAACAAAACATAATTTGTAAATGACAACCTTCATCTTGTCCTCAGGTGGAGTTATTGCTGGAGTTTGGTCGGATGGTGATCTACACCACCAGCTTCCGTGTGGTGAGAACCACATTCGAGCGCTGCGAGCTGGTGCGCAAGATCTTCCAGAACCACAGGCTGAAGTTTGTGGAGAGGAACATTGCTCTGGACAGCGACTACGGCAAGGAGCTGGCGGAGCGCTGCAAGCGGGTGGGAGAGCCTCCATCGCTGCCTGTGGTTTTCATAGACGGACACTACCTTGGGGTCAGTGTTTTACATATGGGACACCTTTGTGGTGGGAGTGCAATTATTAGTATTAGTACCTTAATATACCTGTACATTATATATATATATATATAGAGTGTGTGTGTAAATAAGTTCAGTGCAGTCCACAATGTTTAAATATCATTGTTTCATGAAACATGAAAAGTTAAAGTGATAATGGCCAATTCTCGGTTGCAATAACTGTAATCCGATTCATGACTTACTGACTCACGTTTACGCCTGACTTGTTTGGTAGAATTTTGTTAAGGTGTCATGGTGAAGGCTTAAAAGACTGCAAGTGTTTTGTCGATAAACAATTCTAATGGAACCAGATGAATAAACTGTCTTTAATACTAATTCATGGTTCACTGTTATTTTAGCATAAGACAAACCTGTCGGACCAAACCATTTATTCGAAATACATCTGATATTGTTTATTGTAATTCACACTCATATTGCTTGTATTCAGGGGCGGAGCTCCAGGGTGGCTATGGCCACGCCCAGACCTCAGGGAAAAATTTTGATATCTGCGATATTTCTGCCATTTTCACATGGATGCAGTATTCTTAGATCCCATCATTTTTATTGTTCTATTTGTTTATTGTTGTAATAGAATTACCAGTGTCTAATATATTTTAAACGAGTGAGTGCCACTGTTATGCACCCATAGTGGTGAATGCAATAATTTAATGTTTTGTCATTTCAAATTCATGTTCAGTTTAGTCCAATTGCTAACACAATAAAATGACATGCATAAGTTATTCATTTAAAGTGACAGATAGAGCAAAACTTGTTCTCAAGTCTGTAAAATTACACACACATTTCTGTTTTATGCACATTCCATAATTCAAAATAGATTTTTTTTTTCAATGCACTGAGCGTGGTCCTAAGCCTGAGACACAAAATAGTCCCGTTTGCCGTTTTACAAAATTGCCTTTCAAAATGGCACTACTTGAGCTCACAGGACACATCAAGCGCTTTCATCTTGTAACCCCAGTCCAAAACTGGCTTGCTGACATCACACACTTTCCTCAGTATTTCTGATTTATGCATTTTATACAACTGTATTTTCTTTCAGGGTGCTGAGAAGATACTGAGCATGAATGAATCAGGAGAACTACAAGATCTTTTGACAAAAATTGAGGTTAGTTTTCAAATCTGAACATATGCACACGTACACACACGTGTCATCAATAAAACATGAGCAGTGTAAAAGATTAGCACAGCCAATAAGTGACCATCAATAATGGAGTGCCTGTTGTTGACTTGGCTCCCAACACATTAACTCCCCAACTCCAATGCACAACACAGTACATTGTTGTACACACTTCTATCATGTACGTGATTTGATATATTTTATTCGAAATGCTGAGATTTAGGTGTCTGTCCAGCACAGAGATTTGATTGAGAGTACAAGGATTTTTTTTTTTGAAAACTCAGTGACAGAAAGCATGTGGGCTGGAGATTTGAGCTGGCCTGGCCCCTTTAGAGCGCCTCGTTGTGGCCAAGTGGCAAAGCCTTTCGGCAAACCAATAGGATATATTCCAACCAGCAGAGGCTCAAAATATGTAATTATGTGTAGGTGTAACCCGCTAAGCAGTTTAAGTAAGAAATCAGTGTTATGAGTCTATCAACTGGAACTTAGACAATTTGGACAAGCATCAGAAGAACCCAGATTCTTATAGAGCCATACGTTTGAGCAACACAGATTAACAGTTGCATATATAGTTTCAAAAATTAGAAAAAACAATTGGTATGAAAAATAATACATTAAAAAAAATGTGCGCAGCAAAAAGAAGAAGGAAAAAAAGTTCAGTCTTTGAAACTTAATAGTTGGGGCCCTTAGTAAATCTTGACAGTTCACTTGTCCCTGTGTGATCATAAATATATGAAGAAATGTTTGAGAAACGTGAGTGAAATAGAAAAGGGGAAAAAATGTTCCTCGATATGTAACTCCTGTCCAACCAGCGTTTGGACCAACTTTTCAAAACTGTTTCATGCTAACAATGATAGCTGCGTCACGTAACTCTGCAAAAGAAGCGGGAAGACCCGAAAGCCAACCTAAACTGACCTCTCAACCACAGGCTGAACGTAACATACAGTGCTTCTTATTGGTCAATGAAACGATGCCATCTATTGCACTTGTGAAAATTCGATTTTTCGGAAAAAAAAAAAAGATATAATTATCTTAGTCTCTTTTTCCCCATTTGCTTTAAATGTAGGTTTTATTTCTTAATTAAAATAGATTTGAATCTGGATTACATTGGTTTACGAAATATTTAAGTTGAAGTAGCATCCACTTTTCCAGGTCTTAGTACAAGTATTTGATTGTCAGTTGAAAGCGGTAATCAAAACGTATTCAATGAACATGGAGTTCAAGAGCAGAAAAAAGTCTGATTTTTCATAAACTTGAAGCCTCACTATTTACACTTAACATATTAGTAATTCAAATTTTGCAGGGTTTTCAACAATACTCTTCATCCCTGTGGTGTGTCAAATTTACAAATTTGTTTTTACTTTACAGAGTGAAATAAGTATTTTCATTGACACCAGAGTAGATTTTTTTTCCCACAAAAATCCAAAATTTTACTTAAGTACAGAATAGTACAGTTTCTTCCTCCTCTGTTACAGAAATAACACAAAAATATGTGGTTCAGCAAATACTTGTTGGGTTCGACAGAGAAAATTGTGAATGGTGGTATCGCGAATGAACGGACAGTGTGTGTTGAGCGTGCCATGATCCCGAATAAATTGGAGACATATTTTACGGGTCTTCCCTACAGAGGGTGCAGTACCCCGAGACGTGCCAGAGTTGCGGAGGCTTCGCCTTCGTCCCGTGCCCGACGTGCCATGGCAGCAAAATGTCTGTGTTCCGCAACTGCTTCACGGACTCCTTCAAAGCCCTCAAGTGCACTTCCTGTAACGAGAATGGATTGCGGCCTTGTGGGAGCTGCAGCCAGTGAGCAAATAAGCATGTGAAGTGCCTGAACACATCTCTTCTCTTCCAGGGACCCCCACCCCAAAAATGACTTTCCTACTCATTTGCCATTGTGAAAACATTTTTTGTAATGAAACATGTACTTTACGTTTTGTGCGTTTGTTCAATATGTGATTTACATTAAAGAAACAAGAAGCTTCTGTTATCAATTTATCATAGAAATCACATCACGTTAGAGCTAATACATCACATCGCAACCATCACATACCATACGAAAATTTCCTATTTTGTGGCTGGAGTAATTCAGGGATGACATTAATCTAGTTGGATGAAGAGTTAGGTGCTTTGTGGCTAAAAAGTATTAATGCAAATACTTGTCTTTCAGCATTTGCACAATAAAAAAATATGAACAGCATTAGTGGAAATGCTTTTTCTTTTTTTTCTGCATTCATTGTCTTATGTACAACCAAAAGACAGTGAAATATCGGTTGAACTTGTCTCTCAGTATTTGCAACAAGTATTTTTGGGCAAGCAAGACTGTTAGGGTGAATGCATGACTCTTGGCACTCTGATTACAAATATTTTGTTTGTTTTTGTCAGTGTTGGCTCTCAGTATTTACAAAACAGGAAAATATTTTTGAGGAACAACAACACTGGTGTAACTTGTGTATTATTATTACTATTTACACAAAATGGCCTTTACAAGATTGTGAATCTTTCAGCTGTCACAGAAAAGCAAACAATTACTGGTCTCACACATGCTTGTCTTTCAGTACTCACATAAAAGACAGTATCTCAGCATCTAACCCAATTTTTCTTTTTTTTACACAGTAGCTTATTAGTGTGAATGTCTTTCAAATTATATGTAACCAAAATAGCACATGTAGATGATTGTCTCTCAGCATTCACCCAGTATATACATTTTCATTTACCCCAAACAAAATCAAAATTAATACTTGTCTCTCAGCATACACAGAAAAAAATATATATTTTCGACACAATTGAGGAGTGTGTAAATGCTGAAAGACGAGCATTCTGTTAGCCCATTGTGCCCTTCCAGCCACTGAGGAAAATAACGTACACGAAATAGCTGAGATGCTCAATACATTCAAGCTCTCAGCATACTATCATAAGGTTCGGCAATGTTTCAGCATCTCCTTCCATAAGTGGGTCATATTCCAGTCGTCATTCTTAAAAAATGGGAGCAGAGGGGAGACACAAAAAAATCGTCTTTGTTTGCTGTTCTTGGGAAAGAAAAACAGGGATGATGTCACCAACGGATGTCCATCTCTCTATGCTGTCATAGCCCTGTACAATGCTGCTTGAACATGAGCACACAAGGCAGCACCGTAAAGAGGCTAAAAGCGTAGAGCATGTGAGGAAGAGGAGGAAGAAGAGGTCCGCCATTAACACGTTGTTGTTTTCCTCTCTGACGAGAGTAGTCACGTCGAGGAAAAAAACATCTTCCTTGCATGGTGAAGATGGAGGAAGGTTTGACGGGCAATGTGATGAGTGATGGATGCCGGGATGGGTGGAAGGGGGTGCACCGAGACTGCGCCCCCATCAGATGGGGGTTGGGGGGGCGATGGAGAGAGAGAGAGTGAGAGAGTATCCAACGCTCGTCAATGACGTAAAAATGGAGCCGGCAAGACGCATTTACGCACGCGTTCTAGTCTCATCAAAAAAGCAAAAAAACTGTTGTTCTCACGACGGAACGCGCGCGCACAGACAAAATTTGCAGACGCGTGGAACACGATAACGAGAATGGTGGTGAGGTCCAGCTACCGTGGCGACCGTCAAGTTTGGCGATGGTGGTTCAAAATGCGCAGACGGCTCGGACATTTTTTAATGACGTCAACGCCTCCTCCTCGAGCCATGCGCGTCCTGCTCTTCAAGGACAATTGTGCCATCTGGAGGTTTTTCTTGGAAGGCCACGTTCAATCACACTACGAATGAATGAATGAATGAATGAATAAATAAAAATGGTCACGTGTTGGGCGGCACGGTCGGCATCACGTCCCTTTCAAACAGCAGAGGTGTAGGGTTCGATTCCAGGTCCCGGCCTTCCTGTGTGGAGTTTGCATGTTCTCCCCTGTGCCTGTGTAGGTTTTCTCCGGGTACTCCGGTTTCCTCCCACATTCCAAAAACATACACGGGAGGTTAATGGAACGCTCTAAATTGTCCCTAGGTGTGATTGTGAGCGCTTATGGTTGTTCGTCTATGTGTGCCCTGCGATTGGCTGGCAACCATCATACTGTACAGGCCTAAATCTTAACTAAGCCCTATGTATATACTATACATCGGTTTTTGAAATGTATAGTCATACCTGTAGTCATAAAGTGTGGCAAGACATTTGCAGGTTGACCTTGAACTTCTGTAACTGAGCTTTCATTACAAAATGTTTTTTTTTTTTTTACATCATGACACTTCTATTGAAAAAGAATATTCTTTAAATAATCATACACATTTCTTGCAAAGTACTGTATTCACAAATGTATTTTTTCCCGTGTTTTTGAAAGAGTTTATAACTATGTACTGTATTCAGGTGCTAAAAACAAGAAAGCTTTCAAAACGTATTGTGTTCCCATTTTAATGTTTTCAATATTATTTAACAGGATGGTAACAAGTTCAGCACCCACAGATTCACCTATGCCTGCCACAGTAAAGTCCCACCCAGCCTGACGTAAGATCGCCTCACTCTGTGTGTGTGTGTGTGTGAGAGAGAGAGACACTTAATAGGCCTACTACTGGTATTGGCTGGCGACCAGTCCACACTGAACCCTGTCTCTCGCCCAGCTGGAACTGGCTTCAGCTCAGTCGTGAGGACAAGCAGTGTGGAAAATGTATGGATGGATACTGATTGTGGATGAAGTTTAGAGTTATGTCAAACTGTACAGAGATGGACAAAATATTTTAAACAGCTCACAGCATGATGAAGTTCAGTTTTCACACCACTACAAACTACAACCACAATAAATATGCTGTTAAACGAATCTCCCAATTATAAATTGGCTGAGTGACATTATTCGATTAGAAACTGAAATCAAAGGACATTGACAGCACCAACAGAAGACAAAATAATTTAATAAATTATTTTTTAAAAATTTGTTCTCCTGCATCAGTGCAGTATATGCTTCCCGACTCCCCACACGCACGCTCTCACAAGTCAAATATTTCATTATGCATCCTCCTCACTAACTCACGTGAAATGACAGTGGCCTTAAGTAAAACTTAACTATAAACTGGGCTTCAAATAAAAAATGGCAACACATCAGTGCAAATGGGGCAAACTGATTTTCATACATATCTTGCCAAGAGGAATGTCCACGTTTTCAGACCGAGGAAAGCATTAGGTTATTTCTTTTCCTGATGGACTCCATATATAAAAACTGGTGTGTGTGTGTGTGTGTGTGTGTGTGTGTGTGTGTGTGTGTATATATATACACACACACACACACACACACACACACACACACACACACACACACACACACACACACACACACACACTGTAGTTCTGTGCTTTGATATAGTTTTGCAGTTCAGGCTATGCAAAATTTACTACTTAAACCTGAACAAATTTTTACATGTATGATTTGTAATAAATCTGAATAAATCTTCATTAAGCGTGTCAAAAGGTAGGGGTTGGCTGAACACTGTGGTTTGATTGGTACTATGATGCCATGTAGTGAAGTCATCTGGGAGGAAACATCAATGAAAACAGTCATTCCTGTGTTGAAATGGGAGGAGAACTTCTGTCATAAAATGTGATAGTGTTTAACCTGTTTGGTACCATTAACTTGTCACAATAATGTTCAAGCGTCCCTGCACGGAGGCCTGTGAGGAGGCAGAACTTTTCATTGGGAATGGGAGGCAGACGGCAGAGGCAGACGTGCGTGTCCTTTTTCCTCTTCTTCATCTTGTAGGTTCTTAAGTTATTACAGGATCTCAAGGTCAACATGGCGCACCTCCGGGTTACGTTGCTGTGTAGGAAGCGCACATTATTACTCAACTCATTTTGAAAAGGTACACAGTGGTATCTTGACTTACAAGTTTAATTTGTCACGTGACCAAGCTTAATTTACTCACCTATCAAAACAAATTTCCCTAGCGAAAGACCATCAAGCCGTTCCAGCATCCCCCCAAAAAACATCAATATGATTTTACGTTCTCATGAAACCCTTAACACTGTTCAACAGTTATGGGCAGGAAGGAAAGGAAATGCATGGCAGCCAGAATGTTATTCTGTGGGAATTGCATCCTTTGGCATCTTTTCGTATGCTATAATACACAATGTCTGTTAGTATGTATTGATACAGGATATATGTTGATAAGGTTGATATTTGTGCTTAGTGTACACCACTGGATAGTGATCGGCTGATGTCCTTGGAAAAGTATGTGATCAGCATGTTGACCAATAGACCAGCCTGTGTGCAGTGGAGTGTCCCTTCCCTCTTTTCCTTCACACTGCAAATGTACACACCAAGCCAGCGACTGAATCATAATATACCGGGTATGTTTCTGCATTTTCTACACAGTCGGGTTGAAAAAAAAATGTCCTGTTTTTGTCAAATAAAAGGACTGAAATTTGGATAGAATGTTTTTTATTGTTTCTTAAAAACTGATTCACCACTGAACAGAAAAAATATTTGAGAGATTCATCAATTATTAAAATAATCATGAATGACAGCTCTACAATTAAAAATGTGCAGCTAATCCATGTTATCGAAATCGGTATCGGCCAATCTTTTTTTACATCATACATTTCAAATGCAACTCTGTTAAAGAGCCACGTATTGTGAAACAATCAAGTATTCTGCCTGTAATTCTTTGTTGTTCTAAGTGTTAAGGGAAGATTAGTTGTTGTATCCATTAAATATAACATATTTTTTTAAATCATCGGTTATCTGAAATTTTTTTCTGACAAATATCGGAATCAGATTTTTTAAAATCCATGTCTGATAGGTCCTAAGAAAAACCTAATAGACATGGTAAAGAAATTGACTGTTGTTATAAAGGGTAATGACTGTATGGATCGTACAATGTGTGTTGGATGTGCGCCTTTAGGAGATGTGGCTTAGAGAGCTACATCAGGAGGTGGATTGGGACAAGATAACTTACAACTCAAAGCAAAAATAGAAATTACATCAATCATTGTAAGCCAAGCTACCGCTATGTTTGGTGAATTTTCTTTTTTTAAGCTTTCACTTACCTTGAGTTCTTTCTCTAAGCGGTCCACCTCAGCGCCCAGGGTGTCAATGATGTTCTCACCGTGTTTCAGCATGAAGTTCTCCAGATCTTCCGGCGTTTTCACCTGTTGAATGTCCTGCAATCGTACCCACACCGATGATCATCGAACCTCAGCTTTTCAATCGTGCGAGTGCACCCAACGTGACAAATACAACGTGATAAGTGTTGGACTTACATTGAGGATTTGGTCAATGTCTTGCTTTTCCAGATACGAGCGCGTCACTACTCGGCCATCAAAGTCGACTTCTGCCTTAAAGCGCACTTTGCTCAGTCCCATGTCGGTGGCTTTCACATCATGGATGGCTCTGGACATGAAGTTTAAAAAGAAGAAAAAATTGGCAAGAGGCTCTGAGATGGATGGACTGCCACAATAAACGATGATATCATCTGCATAAAGATGAAAACTATCCATATCATGACCTAAATTATTAATATGAAGAGAGAATAGAAGTGGGACTAAAATGCAGCCCTGGGGGATGTCATTACAAACATCGGGCCATGTATGAACTTAACACATTAAGATCGGTAGTTCACAAACCAACCCATAATGTGCTCCCACAAACCAATGCAGGAGGGCTTCCAATTTATGAGAAAACGATCAACTGTTTGAAAAGCCTTCGGCAGATCATTTGCGAGCCTGTGCTTACTCATAGCGGGCTTGCTGCCGGAAACCTATTAAGGTAGGGCTGATTTTATTGTAGCTTGAATGCGGCTTCCTTTTCTTGAAATTGTTAGCTGCTCTTCTGTTGGATCATAAACCGTTTTAACCACACTTTTTTCAATTTTTTTTTTTTTTTTTTTAGTATTTTAGCTGATGGAGTTACTTTTTTTATCCACCATATCAGAAGGTGGTTGAATATACAACAGAGGCACAGGTGGGTGCACCTGATTTTAGAAATCAAATTTATTTTCAGACTGATGATCAATAAAACATTTTTTCCCAGACTTTATCTGCGGCCCGTTATTAAAAATCCCACAGCCCAGGGGGTGGAGAATGCTGCTCTTGATATTTTGATACAAAATGAAACAGCTGCTGACCTCACAGCGGGGTCGTTCTCCAAGAACTCTGTGAGTTTCTGCACGCGCTCCGCCTGTATGGAGCGTCCCAGTAGTGCCTCCGTGTTGGTGTAGATAAGGAAGGCCGAGACTGTGCCAAGCAGCGTTCCCACTCCCAGCGAGCCCAGACTGTCGTAGTATGGATTACCTGCGGAAAACCCAAGACACGACACAGGAATGAAGTCAGAGAGGGAATTAGAGATCAAAGCTCATACGTGTGAAAACAACTAACTGCGCATCAGCTCCTGAGGGTCATGAGGTTGATAAATGAGAATTAAATCAAAAGTGATTATTAGATCTGATATTATACATACACTCACATTCCAGGGTTCAACTTATTATAATTCGTATGAACTGTGTTAATGTGAGAATGACTTCCCATTTACCTGTGAGCGACGTGAGTCCCATGCAGCCCGCAGCCATAATGACACCAAGCACGGCAGCGGTATCCTCAAGTAGCACCACGTTGGTGCTCGGGTCTCGGCTCTGCATTACTGTGCACAAAATATGCCTTTAGTTTAATTCATTACTATCTTTTTTATTTTGTTGGTGGGGGGGGGGGTGGTGTCCCTTTACAATTCAAATTAGGCTGCGATAGCCAGATTTATTTCAGACATAGGGAGGTAAAATGTCTTCAGAGAAAGGATATATGTACTTTGCACTAAGTTGTTTGGCTCTATTTTGGTAATGTATATTAACGAATGAAATATGCCATTTTGGTTCAGCCTTGGGAGACTTCTGCACCAGACTGCCATTTTTCTAGTTACTGTTAGCAAATGTAGGACAAATCAGACAAATATCAGGCATACATACCGTCATTCATTTATACACCATGTCCCAATCAGTCATGTATTAGACAAATGTAACTAATTAATTACGTCAGTGAATAGGTAAGGTCACAATGTTATGTGCGGTCACAATTTGTTGTTCGCACAATTCAGTCTGCCTTGGTTCCTGTTGCTTGCTGGAATGTCAATTAGTCCTTATAACGTGTTTGGTCATTTTTAATAGTCTTCTGAACGTGTTCAAGGAAGGTCTCCCCCTAGAAATTGATCGTCTGAAGTTGAATACATTTACAGAAATACGGGACTTGAATTGCTACGTACCATATTCATAAAAGGAGAGTCCGTGGTTTTGGGCGCTTCTCTTTATCTCATTGATGGCTACCAGTAGGGTGGCTGTTGATGGCACAACAAACAAAATGAAACAAAACCAAACATGGAGCAGAGAATTTCAGTACAGTGAACCCCCGCATATTTGTGGTTTGATATTCACCTTTTTGCAGATGTTTTTTTTGCTGAAAAACGTCCCCTATTCGCAATCTATGCACTCAGGCCAAAACAATAAAAGTATTACTTTGGCACCATCCGATGGCCACCTCAAGTTGGGGTTAGGTTTAATTTATCCATGGCACTTTTTTTTTCATCTACCTGAGAGATGTCCCGTTTCATTAGTGGTCTTTGAATGCACCTTGAGAAAAGTTCGTTTTTGCAGCTACAAACAGATTGGTGTTAACACTTTGTCTATATTCCTTTAACATTTATCATTGTATGTCTGAGTTTTGCTTTGCTGAATATTTTTGTCTGTGTTATTGCAGATCACAGTAAATACATCAGCCCAAAGCAATAAAGTGGTACCTCTACTTATGAAATTACTGTAATCAGTTCCGGAAGAAATTTCTTCACGAGAAAATGTTGAAAGTAGAGACGTTTTACATGTAAATGCCCTAATACGTTCCAAGACCCCCAAAATTCAGACATAAATGTTTTCTAAAGCATAAAAATGCATCAAAATATGTCACAAATACATGTTACAAACTGGATTATTGCACAATAAATGAGAGTTGTGCATAATGTAAAAAACAAAAAATAAAGAATATAAAGATGGTCATTTAACTTTTAACTGTGTCCTCATCGTTTTTTGGTCTCTTTAGTTCATGTTCTCTCTCAGAAGTGGTTTTTGCCTAGCAATTTGTCAAGAACTGAGCAAGGGACGTCTGCGTTTGTGGGTTCTCACTTAGTGGCAGGTTTGGTTCCTATCCTACAAGAATAGCAGGGGTTCACTGTCATTTGAACATCTGTGACATACCTCCTTCAGACACCAGAGAACCTGCCAAAATGCAGTATGCCTGTCATATAAAGAAAGCACAGATCTTTATTTCCCTTTTTGTATTACTTGTATGAGAGGTAGGGAGTCTGACTGGACATTCACCCATAATAGAGACTCAATAGGCTCCGGGTGCAGCAGTCCCATGATGCCATGATACCAGGAGAGACCGGCACCCATCATGAAAATGCCCACGCCGCTAATGAGGGAGGCGATGTAGCGCATGTTGGAGAAGCCGTACCTGAAGGAGCAATCACACGCACACTCTTTGTAGTTTGATGCTCTGTGACCACCTCTACATCCTCTCATCATGACAGAGACATATAGAAGGCTTACGGATGCCCAGCGTCAGGGTTCCGCACCGACTGACTGATGCCCAGAGCCAGCAGAGCCTGATTGCAGGTGTCTGCTAAGGAATGGATGGCTTCGGAAAACATGCTCGCCGAACCTGTGTAGACCCATGCCAGCAGCTTGAAAAAGAAGTTCAGCCCATTTCTGCACACGAAACACAAGAAAAAAAAAGGTCAGTGGACAAAAAATGAAAAACAAACTGGCAAAAGTCATCTTTGACTTCAAATGTTGAATCAGAAAAATCTAATTTACAATTTTATTAGGTTTTTCCCCTCTGCTTTTAGAAAAAGCAAATTACATTATTTAGATCGTTTGTTTTATCGTCTATAATCCTCTGGCTCTTTGCACAAAAGGAAAAAATGTCCTCCTGAAAAATAAACCTAAGTTAATATATAAAATCACCCAGCCCTTTACTAACATATTGTTTGTAATTTTTGTTGGGGCAGAACGAGGGTTAGTGTTTCTACAGAGGAACCTCCAAGGTCAAACACACCAAAAGTCAAGCAAACTGAGTTCACATCAAGTGTGACATCGCATTAGTTTAGAGAGCATCTAAAGAACTAATAACAATCTGCAGAGTTGAGCCTTTTTTTCCCCATTGCACTCATTGAAAACTTCATGTGACTGCACGTGTCCTCTAACGCAATCATCTTAATTGAGTACACCACAAGACCTCATGAGACACAAGTTTCCCAATCTTTTTTTTTAAACTTTTCACTAGATTAACTACAAAGCGCTAAAAGCAAATACCACACATTAATTCATAGTCAGAAATATCACACATGCATTTACATCCAAAAATTTTGAATAAATAAATAAAGGAAAAAATAACGCTTCTTCACT
Organism: Hippocampus comes; assembly: GCF_001891065.2. Taxonomy (NCBI): domain Eukaryota; kingdom Metazoa; phylum Chordata; class Actinopteri; order Syngnathiformes; family Syngnathidae; genus Hippocampus; species Hippocampus comes. Next base: position 1,757,564 of record NW_017805275.1, read on the forward strand.
TACATACAAATGGCGACCATGACCACTTTGCCAGGACCCTGTAAAAATGTTGTCCTTTTGCCTGATCGAGGCTTTAGGAGAACAGAAGTAAAATATTAAGTTGATAAGGTTAGAATTTGCTGTTCAACTAGATACACAAAACATACTGAAATTGAGTTTGTCCCTCTCTAGGTCACTACAATACAAAAATACTGATACCTCTTTGTGATTCAGTGTCTACATCACCCTCAATCAACAATGACATTCATTTGTAAAAGCAAAATTATTGAGAGAACTCTTAAAGGTCAACTGTGAAGTAATATTAGAATATCCCAAACGAAATATTTTTGTCACATGCAAAGTAATTAAACAAAATATATTAAATGAAGCATGAGAAAATAATTTCTATTCAGTAAATTAGACAAAGTACTCATTTTCCGGAAGTGAGATCCTGATGAGTGTCAAACCTGCACGTGACGTCACTTTGAGACAACAATAGCTGGGCTCACTATGGAAAGTGTACAAAGCCACTCGGAAATTGATTTGGAAAGCGACGCTTCAAACTTAGCTGAGGGTGTTGAAGAGGAGGTTGTTGGACTATACCGTATGTGTACGAGGCAGATGCTCAGGATGCGGAAAATGTGCCTGAACGGCCGGACATGGAGTGGAGACGGTGCGGTCCGGAACGGTAATCTATAGTGACTGCGGTTATTAACCTTATTGTTTGCAATTCGATGCTGTGCTGTAAATTGCGCATGATGAGATTACCTTGTCTGTCCATGTATTCCCGCTAGCACTGAGAGCGCAAATCATAGTGGGTTTGTGTCCTACATTGTCATCGCTAAGGTAGTTCTGTTGTGTTGTCGGCCACTCAGTACATTACATCGGCAATATTGTTAGTTGTAAACCATTACAGTGGATTTCATCCATGCACTCATTTAATTTGAATGTTTTCATACAGAATTACATCCATGTAACATGTATAAGACTGTATTCTTTTCTTTTGGCCACTCAACTGTTTGCCTGAATGTGTCCAGTGCACCGCCAGGCAGCGTCAAGGTATTTCGCTGATTAACTCGAGAACAATAGCAAAGAGCAGCTCACGGGACATTCAACAATACTTTACAAAGGCTGACAGGCGACTCCGCATTCTGTAAAAATGATGTCACTCGCCGGAGATTGCTGGACAAAAGCATTTTCGCTGTTTAGCGTGTTGCTATGGGTCTAACTACGAACCTGTGTGGGTTGCGTAAAAATTTGTTTCAGCCCTCAGTATTACTCAAAAGATGCTGGGCCAAATTTACTTCACAACTGACCTTTAAAATGGACCTTATTAGATTTTGAAAGTGTACAATTACTGTAAAAGTCCAGTGAAGGTAAACATTGGTACCCTTGTGTTTCCCCAGAAGTCTTTGTATTCCTTCAACAGCTGCTGACTACGAAAGATATCTGGAGGATAAGAAAAGAAGAGAGGAAACGATTTAGAGAAGACCATTTTCATTTCACATGAATTTGTATTGTCGAGAGCATCGCTCCAAAGTACTGGAAGTTCCATGGCCTCTTTTATGTCATAATTGGTGTTTTCTTTATTCTAATGAGAAGCTGTGTGTGGGAATTTTGAAATTAACAATTCTAAATGGTTATAAATAATACGTATTTACGATAAGAAATATAATGTAACAGTTTTGACCATCCACTACCAAAATAATAGGTGCAACTAAAAGTAGCCAGTTTTCCAATGATGTTCATTGTTATTCTTTTTGTGTCATGTGAGAACTTAAAAAGTATGTCATGTTTTTCGAAATGATTTATTCTCGGTAGTATCACACTGTTTTACTAAAATGTTCAGACTAGGAATACTTTACTGTTTCCATGAGGAGTCTTCGAAAGACTACAGTGCAGGAAAGCAAAGAGTCAAAATAGCAGTTTTACAGCCACGCACACCCACATTTAGCCTACAATGGGGGGGGATCCACATAATCACTACATTTGGTTGAAGTCTGATAAAACTAATATACATATTGTGCAAAGAGAGCAGTTAAGTCCAGCATGTGTTAAGTGTATATTATAAACACTGTAAACAGGAAATACACAACCAAGTATAATCCTACTTTCTTGGTACTCTCTCTCCACTTCCTTCCGTAGATTCCTCTCCCTGGCCAGAGCTTCTTGGCTGCCCCACACATCCAATGCTCTAAATAGGCCGAGAGATAAATAAATGAATCAGAGCAACATCATTAATGAATAACAACTTTATCCAAAAGGATAAACACTGACTTTGCCTCCACATCCGAGCGCAGGAACACGGTGAAGGCCTCGGTGTCATCGTGGGGGCTGCGCCTTCGGATCTTGCGAAGGTGCTCCAGGTCACTGCAAGCCCGCGAGACATGACGAAAATGCAGAAACGCTTGTGTGAGATAACGATGCTTCTTGTTAGTTGCTAATCGCAGCGGAACGGTCACTCGTTAACACAAAAGGAATGTGGATTGCTGAACATGAACTCACCTCGGTTTGAGACAGAACTCATTCATGGCTCGGACGGCCGTGATGAAATTATTCTGTGTGTACTTTGCGCCATATTCGCGCTTCTTCAGGACAGCCCGGACTGAATTCAGAACGAGAGACATTGTGCAGGTTTACATTTTCACGGGTTTGTTTGCTGGGAAGAATGAAACAAAAACTATTAAACCAGAATTTGTGGATGGATAAAGCACAAGAGTTCGGACATGTGCAGGAAGTGGCTATCCATTAACGTACAACGGGCGCAGATCCATATTCAGATTGTTCAGCATGAGCACAAGACTAATGCATGTTTGCAAGCACTACAGGTTAATGCAGGGTTTCACAAACAGCATGGCGAGAAATCAATAAATCTTTCGAGCACAACAACGTGGTGGTAAGGGGCTTTTGAATTATTTTATTATTTGTTTACCATTTATTTGCATATAGTCAGTTTGACTCAGGTATAAGAAGCAACAAGTATGAACGTTGCAGCCTGCAAACGCTGCCTGTTCTTTGTCAATGTTTTTTTTTCAATTTTATTGTTTAAACGCAAGACGGTTAAACACCGACAAATATCTCACCTTGAATGAAAAGCATCATAAAGAGGGATAATTTTTTAAGTGCGCCATCTTTCATGGCGTGCTAATTGAGATATATACACATTGACATAAATATACGGTGCAATATACGGTACATATATCATCATTGTCCATAAAAAAAAAAAAAAAAAAAACAGGACCATTTTTGTTGTTTGACCAAAAGGTAATAGAATCCAAAAACTGACTAAATGAACACATCATGATACTACGACTGATATAATATATACCGGCTCTCAGTTGATTACATTCTGTTACACACAGCATATGAATATGTTTTGAAAAATGCATCAAAGTATCTAATTAAAGGGTACTAAACTGTTTTGAACGTTATAAGAGTACTGTATAAGTGGAATGTTGAATGGCTTTAAATGGAAAAATCAGACAGATAGTAGATTTCACTTTACCTTTCACTTGAATGGTCTCTGCTTTGGTGAGCCCCTTAAGTGGAGAACCTATTAGAGTAATAAATACAAAAGTAGCACACGGTGTCCATTCTGTCTCATTACAAGTTAAAAACGTATTAAAAAAAAAGACTGAAAAAAAAAAGTATTTCAAAAGACAGATTTGTTAAGATATAAAAGCAACTGCTGTTAATCATATTTGTTTTACACATCAATTATCAAAGTTTTTAATCACATCGCATTTGTACTTTTCACATTTTGAAGACTTGGGCCTGTTATACTAGTATATTGCTCTTAACAGTGTAAAAAAATGAGAACCAGTGATGTCACCTGGTGTGTTTATGTTGGGTTTTGCAGCCACTTTTTCAGCTGGATCCGACGGCAATCTTGGAGGTCCATCTTTCCTGTTTCCAAAGGTAGAGTAGAAGTGGACCTTGACCACTGCCAGCGAAGCAGCTCGACAGTCCAGGGGTCTGGACCACGAGTTACACATGCCCACTGTTTGCCAACCTGCCAGACGTAAACATTAAGAAGCAAATCGATCAAAGTTCCAAGTAATCACGACAGGTTCTTCAGCCTGTGTATGTGGGTGTGCGTGTGTGCGCGCGCGTGTGCGTGGGGTGGCGGCTCACCAAGGCACGGCTGAGGGAACCTCGATCTGTGACTCCAGGACACCCTGCAGAAGACCTGCCACGGTCTGTGGGCCATGTTGGAGAGCATCCTGGCTGTCAACGCGGACCAACTGACAAACGTCACACCAAACCAAATCAAATATGCTAGTTAACAGCAGCTCCCGCATGCCATCTTAAACTCATTCAAACAGATTAACTCCCGAGTCCTCACCACTCCGGGCATGACACCGTCGAGAAACGGAGCCAAATCGACCACGCACAAATACCGCTGATATCGATTCTTGGATACTTCACTTGAATTATATATGGTCGTTTGTGATAAGGTCAAAAACTGTTTTTGCCGGTTGTGCTAACGCTGCTTCAGTCGGCTAACAAGCTAGCATCTTGAGACGTTTGTTAATTTAGTCAACTCACATCGCCAAAGTGGCCGAATTAGCACGTATAATCGGATGTTTGACAAAAGCCCTACCGCTCTACGGTGAGTTTTGTTCGGCATAGTCTGTGCCCATTTTCGCGAACCTATGGACAAACTGGAAGCGCTACAAACATAATGAACACGTGACCCGTGACGCTAGTCACGGAAGACTAATCCTCTCGTGAGAACGACGCTGAAATCGAGTAAGATAACGTCACTTACCGCGAGATTTGCTAACCAACGTCATATGACGATAATTAACGAACGTTTTTTAATCTTTTTCCCCGAAGCCATATTTTTGGATAATGTGTGATCAATTTAAACAATAAATTATTAAAATATATAAAGTGAGAAATTACAATAAAATCCACTCAAACGTTTCTGCACAGCAATTCGCTTCGTAACCGTGATATTGCATTATTTCTACCTCTCCGAATGTGTCAAAGGATCATGTGAGGACATTGAGGCGCTAACGTTTTAGTAAAGGGGAGGTTTAGTTTATACATTTGTGAGGTTTTCAAGAAAAACGGGCTGCAAAATATCAAATATTTCGACTTGTCCAGCTCAAGCATTAACAGTACAGTACTTTATGTAAGATATTTAGTGCAGTGCAGAGGTCGTGGGTTTGAATCCTTCCAGTGTGGAGTTTGCATGCCCCCCGTGCCTGAGTGGGTTTTCTCTGGGTACTCAGATTTCCTCCCACATCCCAAAAAACATGAAGAGTAGGATGAGAGAACACTAATTTCTCCCTATGCGTGACTGTGAATGGTTGTTTGTCTATGTGTGCCCTGCGATTGGCTGGCAGCCAGTTCAGGGTGCGCCTACTGCCCAAAGACAGTTGGGATAGGCTCCAGCACACCGACGAACCTCGTGAGGATTTTATTTGTATACAGTACATCATATGTTCATATTTAGCTGTTTGGCGCAACCTTGTTTAGAGTCATAGGCATCTTATACACACACGCACGCACGCACGCACACGCACACGCACACGCACACACACACACACACACACAGATTAGTTTGCAGAATAGAAAGTAACAGGTTTGCAAATCAAATCAATACTAATGTTCATCGTGTTCGGTTCATTTTTATATTTCAGAAAACATTCATTGTTTGATAGATCATTTCTTTACTTATCCAAACTAACAAATGTGTGGGATATTTGGCTTTCAGGTGAAATTTTAGGAAGGACCGAAAATACATTAACTTATTCTGGTAAATTTAGTTGGACCTTAAAAAAAAACAACAAAAAAAATGTTCAATGCATGCTCAACCATTCAGTTTTTCATTTTGTTCTCCAAAATGGATCCCGAGTGTCCATAATCAGCTCTGCAATGCAATGAAAAAGACCACACCCGAACAGTCTCACTTATCTTATTTATTTAGAAAAAAGGTAAATATTTTATTATCGACTTTAGAAATTTAAAAATCCAATCTTTTCCAGCAGATACCGATCAGTTGAAAGTCACATGACCCCCCCTGCCCCCCTGATTTTTGATCAGATTGGGACAACCCGAACGTTTTTATAACAATTATTGTACTTGGTTGTACAACCGCATAGCTCAACTTGAGACTGCAGTTTCCACACCCCTGGTTTAGGTGTGACAGTAGTTCTGGTTTATTTATCCTATGTCAACACATGTAAACTTAAACACAATGGACCAGGGAGTCGAAGTTTAGATGGTTGCTACAACACATGTTGTTTTGAAACATTCAATAAAACCAGGAGAATCCCCAAAACACATATGAACAAAGAATGAATGTTTATTTATTCTTTCCAACAGTACAGTTGATGTGTCATGACTTGTACGTAATTGGTACTAGATGGGTTCCTTTGCGGGGAGCAGTGTTTTGACAAATGACTCACTTCGGATCAAACATAAAATAAGGTCGAGGTCTTTGGCCTTCCCATGCAATCACGCCATCCATGACTGAAAATAGAGTCCATTGTAATTACCACTCAATCATTAAGACCCACAGTACAATTTGAGAAAGCTACAACTCGGTCTTGGTAAAAGGCAGAAAAAAAAGAATGTGCACAACAAGGGCCATTTAAATGAGTAAAAATGAGTGTCGTTTTATGAAGCAATTCATCAGATGGACTTTCTTGTGGAACGAACGTGTATTTGAGCCCCAGCTTTGTCCCGTTAACGCATGGTGACAAGCTCCTCAGCAGAGGTCGGGTGAATGGCAACAGTCTTATCAAAATCTGCTTTGGTCGCGCCAAGCTTGACAGCCACAGCGAAACCCTGCAGCATCTCATCACAGCCCAGACCCTGCATGTGCAGACCAACAATCTGGGGGAGAAAACGGAGAACATTAGCCTGTTTAACACCTACACTAACCTGGCAATTTCACTCAAAACATTATGCAATTGGCTATTGGCACGCGTTGCTGAAATACAGCTAGGTCTTTTGAAGGTTTGGAAAACTGCGTTATTCCACAGTGTTGACATGACTTGCCCAAAATAACCATTTTCTTTAGCATTAGCAAGCTATTGTTAAAATTAAATGCCAATGAAGTCAGTCCGAATCGTGGCTAGTACGTGTACCTGTAGTCACAAAGTGCATAAAAGCTAAACAGGCGATTATTCCGTTAATTTCTTCCACACTGTTGTTAATAACAACTGTGGTGGGGGACATTTTTCAGAAAATATGAAAAATTGAACCTAAGACTGATTTTATAATTCATTTCATTTCAGGGATGGAATGAAATGATCTGTTTAACAAACAAAGTAGCCGAGTTTAGCAGAGGTGGCCAGCATCCTGAGGAGGTGTTGAACTCTTTCAATGCCAGCCGTTTAAAACAAACAAACAAACACAAAAAACAAAAACCTTGAGTGCCAGCCAATTCAGAGCATTCTGATTGATCTTTCAGGGCTTACTGATTAATGTTTTTTATGACTATGTAAACATATAATGAAATGAAACATTAGGCTCCCTTCTTTCATTACCAAAATGAGCTTGTTTCTACCTTATTCCATTTTTTTAGTCATCAGAAGTAAAACATGGTTCGTTTCACCAAAACCACCTATTCTGTTAAAAAAAAAAAAGCAGAAAACAAGCTTTTTGTGAAAAACTATATTTTATACACAACACGGAGTTTGATGCTAATAATTTTTGCATGCGTGTGTGGATGTACATTACACCACCGCTTCTACTTTATTTGCGTGTCAAAAAACATGAAATTGTCAATTAGAAACTGCATTTTGTATTTCTTGGGTAGTTTGTGTGATACTAAAATTGATATGATGAGCTGAAACTTTTGTAGATGATGGATATGCAAAGAACACAGAAATCAGGAAGGGGGCAAATACAGGGTGTTCCAAAAGTCTTGGGCACATTTTGACATTGAATATCTCGGAAACTATTAAGGATATAAAAACGCATCTGGTAAATTCAGAAAGCTTGTAATCTCAATTTTTACATGGAATGTTCAAAGATGTTCAATGTCAGCACCATTGGTCACACGACACACATCAAGCCGATCGTCAAATTCTTGCCAAACGCGTCCCAGCATCGCATTGTCAATGGTTGCAACAGCTTCTGTTATTCGTGCCTTCATCTTAAAGTATAAGCACCCATCCGTTATGACTTTATCATGCCATCTCACGATGGATTCCTCTCTGGTGGCTCCTTTCCGAATTTTCTGCGAAATGCACGTTGAACAACAGTCCATGATTCAGTTTTTGCAAATTCAAGCACACAAAACGCCTTTTCTGGTTGAGTGAACGCCATTAATGGGTCTGAAAATACATTTTAAAAATCCATAGCCTTACGAAAAACTTCATGTAATTAGCTTTAAAATGGCACGACTTTTATCTTACTACCATTCATAGTTCAGGAGATATGGGGACTTCAAATGTGCCCAAGACTTTTGGAACACCCTGTACTATTTCACAGTACTGTACCCTCCGTTATTTGCTGAAGAACTCACCTTTGCACTTGTTTTGTGCTTAGGACAAAGCCTTGTCTTAAATAAAAATATTGCTTTGGCACCATGGTGTCAAAAAACAATGTTGAAGTGAGGGGAGGGGCTTGATTTAGTCAGACTATAGTCCTGCCTAATCTAGACAAGTAGTGCTTTTCCACCCAAAATCATTTGAATTTGAGACTTTCTGAACCAGGTCACTCCTACCTTCTCCTCCTTGCCCACACACACCATCTTCATGATGCAAGAAGTCTTGCGGGTGGTGATGGCGTGATACAGTGGCGTGAAGGAGGTCTTGTAGATCTTCACGTTCTCTTTGCCTTTGCTTATTATTGCCTCCTCTGTGAGGGGGCGGGGGGGTCGGGTGCGTGACCAGTGGATGTGGCACTGCAGAAGGCCTTTCCAACTCACCTTCTGTGAGGCCCACTGTGCCAATGGGTGGGTGGCTGAACACCACCGTGGGAATGTTGGAATAGTCCAACTTGGAATCCTTCTTGCCCTCAAACAGTCTGTGCGCCAGCTTCCTGCCAGCAGCGATGGCAACTGAAAAGAAACAAAAACGTACAGTTGACTGCACAATACATTTTTTTTCCCATGCATTTTTTACAGTATGCTTTTTGCCCTTACTGAAATTAACCTACTTGACAAACAGAACAGCTTTTGTAACCATCACAACTAGGGGTGGGGTTAGAGGATGACTACTAAAGAAAAAAAAAAAACAAAACAAGTATGACCTGTGAGGCGCATGGAGGCCCCTATCAAGACAGTATAAGCATTAATTGTATTTTTGCTTGTGGAGTAGGTTTGGGCGATGATGGAAAAAACCAATCATGATTATTTTGATCAATATTGAAATCATGATTAATAAATGGTATTATTATCCACTGATAGTATGATTTTCTTTTTACAGGCATTTTCGATCCCCTGTGTCATTCATGTTTTTTTAGGGCTTGACTCTTCCTAGTCCTTGTTCTTCATGGGCAATAATTGGAAATGTATTTATTTTACTTAAGTTTTTATAGAGGTCTGTGTCAGGGAATTCACCCGAACATCTTGAACTTTGAATGAAAATACTCGACTCAACTCAGGAACGGATTGTCTTTTGCTGATCAGCAACTGGGGTGAAGTTCCTTGAAGGCAACACAAGTCGTGTTTCCTCTCAGATCGAAACCCCACCTTCGCACCCCCGCTGACCACTTTTTATTCACAGGATATGCAAAATACAAGTATCATATCAGAAAAACATTCCTCCTCATTTGCATGTCGCACTTCTCAGTCCAACCCACCAACATGACCCTCAGTGGACACCTGGAGGCCAAAACATCTTCCGGTGCAAACAATGGATACCTTGTTAATACGATGGGTAGATTTCACATGAATTAAGACACTGTAACAAACAGGAGGACATCTGGTCATGCTGCCCTCCCGAAGTTGGACCTTCCTGCCTGTCTTATCAGTTAATGAGGCCCTAGCTTCCTTCAGCTCAAGTTGTCCCTTTTTTCTGTGTGCTCCACTGTGTACAAATTGTGAGAATACTGTATAGCATTCGAGGTCAACCAATCATACACTGAAATGAAACTTTGAAACATGATAATATTAAGTTTGTCTTTCTCCATCAGTCTGCTGTGAAAGTGTCTGATTCATTGTGGATTTTCCATTTTTATGTTTTCATTAAATTGATCATTGATATAATACTTGCAACCAGAGTTGTGGTTATTTCTATCGAAGTGATTGTCCGGGTCAAGGTTATTTTCAAGATCAAATGTCTTGTGTTCAACATATTGGAATGTTTATTTCTTCATTGAGCAAGATTGATATATTTTAATGTTGTTTATAATTCGTCATTAATAGATTTTTTTTATGAGATTTTTTTTGTTGAGTTTTACAGTTAATTCGAGATGGGGTGACAATTCACATCTTAAAACACCTGACGGAGGGTAGAATGACACGTCACACGCTTGCCGGAAGCAACAAAGGGTGCCGGAATTTGCTGAGACATTGTTAATAATAATAACCACTTCTGTTCGATTAGAATGTTTTTCTGATCATGAAAAGCCAGGTTTGCAATCACGATTATTTTAAGTCCTATTGTGCAGGCCGCATTTCATCACCAAGGCGCCAAAATTTATCTTGTCAAATATTGTGCAGATCTGCGTATGTGGCACATCGCCAAACAAGACCAAAAAAAATAAAATAAATTGTGTATATATAAATCTGTTTTTCAAAGTTATTTTAAAACGTCTGTTTGCCAACTCAGAGAAGCAAACACACCGTATACATAACAGACTTTTTTTTCCCACCAACTGACAGGTAAATGGGAACTAAATAAATAAATGCATTTTAAATATCTGTTCAGTTACAGAACATTATACGATACACTTAAGTCAAGTACAACTGTATTGTCAAATGCGCTGTATGTGCAACATACAGCACAGATGCAGCAAGTATAAATGATTATAATGGTCCTATATATACGACAACATGGCGGCAAAGTACTATGGTTCTATGAGACAGGGTTATGTCCTGTCTAAAAGAAGCTCCTCGCCTTACTTGAACATAGTTCCTTGGCACCAAGATGCCACCAAAGCAATATCCTTTAATATTAAACAGGGCTTTGGCCTGAGCACCAAAACAAGGAATAGTTGAAAATTTCAACCAAAAAAAATGGAGGATTCCAAGACGATTTTGTAAGTAGACAAATGCAAATAAATACACTTCACTTGCCACTGACAGAGAGGTTCAGGTAAGCAGTGTAATTATTGTTCACTCCACTTCTTTAACAATGTCATTACATAATGTACATACACGTCACGTTCTTACCAGGCGTGAGAAGAGCTCTGCCGCAAACATCTCCGACGGCGTAGATTCCCGGTCGACTGGTGTTTTGGTATTCATCCACCACGATGTGGCCATGTTCATCTGTGTCTACACCCTGACAACACACACACACACACATACACACACACACACACACACACAGACACACACACACACACACACACACACACACACACACACACACACACACCAAACTGTAAGAAAGGACTTGTTTTCAACAGACGTTCCCTTAAATTCAGCTGTGCAAATAATAATGACAGCAGAATGAATAGTCAGTCAGGCCTTTTGGAACGATATTGCCCGAGGGGTATTAATTTAAAATTGTTTATTTTTGTGACTGTAGTTTGCAGTTTTAGTCATCAATTACACACTGTTCTGCATTCACGGTAAACAGTACCTGTACTATTCTTTCTGTTAATGAACAATCCAACAGCGGAATGCTACCTTTGTTAATGAACCACTAATAGAGGTGTGCACCGAGTAAACAGGCATTCAGCTGCCATTTTAATTAATCCACTATCACACCAGATTTTCCTGTTAAAATAGTGCAAGCCTTTCCCATTCACACTGTGTGAACAACATGCACCAAATTAAAATTCCCTAGAAATAAAAAGGGTGAAAGCTGAGAGATAATCAAAAAAACAAAGTAATGAATTTGAGCACCGGAACACTGATTTAATATATCACAGATAGTCATTTTCTAGATGCCCTGCACCTTCCCAGTCAGTCAGCATGATAGGGGACGACATCAGAGCAATGTGATTGGTTACTTTCTAAGTGCAGTGACGTTTCCAGCCATTATGCCAACTTCCTTGACCTCGCAAAATAAGTCCAAAAGTTTGGGAGGGAAAAATACTGTACGGGCAAAGGAATAATTATTATGTAGTATTACAGAAAAAAGCAATTTCAAAACAGAATGGTAGAGTAACAAGATTTTTTTAGGTACCTTATTTTCCGCACGAAAAGACGCACTGGATTATGAGACGCACCTTCAAAGAATGGCTATTTTGTAAAAAATTTTCATATATTAGACGCTTCGCACTAAAAGGTGCAATCTACAATGCGTCAGCTAGATGGTGCTACGCTCCTTCCATTGAACTCGAGAGGCGTCCGTTCAACTTGAAAGGCGTTCATGACCGCCTCTAAAAAATGTAAATTAACTATTACTGTACTTAAATGAAACTACAAAAATTGAAAATAATGCATCAAAACAGAAAATCAAGCGAGGAAATCACAAAATAAATTGTATATCCCCCTACAGAATTTATTTTGTGATTTCCTCGCTTGATTTTCTTCGTGGTTTCATTGAAGTAAGAATTAATTTACGTTTTTCGTAGGCGGCCATGAACGCCTCTCGAGTGGAACGGAAGAAAGCACGGAGACAGACAAAGACATACAGTTCCTGTACTTGCTGAGACTGTGAAAACCATTAATAAAGTCTGCGTTTAAAAAAATAATAAAACCACAACCACAGCTCTCATTTTTTTCAACAAACTCAGGTGTGTCTTTGTCCATCTCCGTCCCTTCTTTTCTTCCGGTCAACTCAAGAGGCGTTCATGACCGCCTCCGAAAAACCTATTGGCATTTCCTTTATCGTAGCTCCAAGAGTACAAACAGATAAGATAAAATAAGAAAACCTTTAATAGTCTCACAATGGAGAAATTCCCACTTCACAGCCGCAAAGTTATGAGAGGAAGAAGTAGAAGAACAAAATAAATAGGAGCTGCTGTAAAGGCAGCCACTCTCGCTGCGCCATCTAGAAGTCAAAATAACACAACAAGATGTCAGTCGTAGTAAATTATTCCTTTGTTGTGTATTCACAAATGATGAAATCACAAGATAAATTCTGTAGGGGGGGGCAATAGAATTTATTTTGTTATATCCTCGCTTGCTTTTCAGTTTTGATGTATTATTTTCAAATTTTGTAGTTTCATTGAAGTAATCGTTAGTTTACGTTTTGCGGTGGCGGTCTTGAACGCCTCTCGAGTCGAACGGAAGAAAGCACGGAGATAGACAAAGACGTACCTGTATTTGTTGAGACTGTTTTAAAAAATTAACACCACAGAGCTCTCCTTTTTTCGGAGCTGCAACGCAAACTTATTTAATAAAGCAGCGACACAGTTCACTGAACCAACAGCAAGTTATAACATTGGAAGCATGTCTCCAGGAAGGATCCATCTTGGAGTCGTATTACCTTAATGACCATACAAAAGACGCACCGGATTTTAAGGCGCTCGGTGAGCTTTTAAGAAAATTGAAGACTTTTTGGTGCGCCCAATAGTGCAGAAAATACGGTAATGTGTTTATGAAATTTTGTGGAACCACTGAAGTTTAATGCCCTCATACATTTCTACAGTGCCCTACACTTCTGTCAACGTAGTTTTTAAAATGTTCTTTTTTTTTTTAAGATACTAGTGGTTATTTTTACACTTTGATGACAGCTGAGGATGTTACATTGTTCCTTGAAATATAAGATAACCTTTATTAGTCCCACACTGGGGAAATTTGCATTCTACAGCAGCAAGATGGGGGGAGCTAAAGTGTTTCATTTGCACAAAATAAATGTTTCAGAAGAACTGTACACAGTTCAATATAAGTGCAATATAAATAAAGCATTAGCAATATATTTGAAGAAAATAATAAATAATAAATAGCAATAGCATAGAAAACACAGCGTAAGGTGACTGGTTTTATGATAGCTACAGTTTGACTCTGGAAAAGATTAGATTTCAATTATGTCCAATGGAAAGAAATTAGGTTGACCAGAAGAACAGATTGTGTTTAACCTCAAAGGTTTCAGTGAATTATGTCTTTGACATTCAGTAACATGCATCATCTTATTTAAAATAACTCCATCTTTTTACCTCCCATGTGGATAACACACAACAAACCATCTTAAATGCAATTGGGCAACTGGAATGAAAGCGACCAAGACAATTGACATTGAGTAGCACATACCATCTCGCCAATATTTAGTCCAGAGATGTTGGGCTTCCTGCCGATTGCCCACAGAACACAGTCCACTTCTGAAATAGTGCTGATCTTGCCAGTGTCATTAGTGACAAACGTCACCTCCAGCCCCGTGTCGGTTTTGCGCACCGATGTCACCCGAGCGTTCTTCTGCAAATCCACGCCAGAGTTCTGTAGCTCTTTGGTGCAGTTTATGCTGATAAAGCTGTCAAAGTTCCTCAAAACCTACAAAACAAGTAAATATTAAGAATGTCTATAGTGCCTTGACTTAGGTGTTGAATGTGTTATTTGACCATGCTCATAAGTCAGAACACATGTATCTAGACTCATTTTTCTCCAATGACATGAGTGGAAATTCCATTACACAATTCTGTTCCAGCCCCACAAAAACGCACCAGTGATAATCTGTGTTTTTAGTAAGAAAAATAACAATTGCAGCAGTGCCACCGTTGGTACGCAAATGAATCACTGCCCAAGGACAGTTCAGTTGCATTTAACTTTGTCGTCCCATACATTTGGATTTAATCGTTAAAATTTGGGGGCTGACTTCCCCTTTAAGAACTGTTTGTTTTTTAACTTATTTAGCGAGACTGTCCATGTAGCTTTTACATGCACTACATTTTAATTTGGAGTGACGCTGATGGTTTAGTAAATTTGTTAGCATGTTCTTTGTGCTATAGTTGTCTAAATAACTCTTAATATGTTACGTGAACATACCAGGCACATTCACAGTTCGTTGTTTAAGCGTCATGTAACTTTAGCATATCGTATACTTATTCAGCCTGTTGTCCTCTAGTTTTATTTTTATTTTAAATTGCCTTTCAAGATGACATGTATGTTTTTGGTGTTGGATTTTATCAAATAAACTTCCCCAAAAATGTGACTTATACTCTAGTGCGACTTATATATGTTTTTTCCTTCTTAATTATGCATTTTTTGTCTGGTGCGATTTATAATCCGGAGCGACGTGTAATCCGAGAAATATGGTACTTTATTTCTTTGAAATTGACATTTTAATTTGTCGTAGATGGCAAATGTTTTTCATGAACTGTAATGTATCAACTTCTCTGATTAACATTTTTTGTCCACAGTCTCGGATAATTTAGTTTTACTGTATTTTTTTCCCCCCTGTCATATTTCAACTCAATTCCTGTAAACCTTGGAGTGTTGGTCATGACAGTGGTACTTGGAGAGCGACAAATTTTTTTTTTTTTTGCCTTGAAAAATTCAGAAGTCAGGTCACTCATAAATTGAGATGCCACTTTGTACTCTAATAAGCAAACCTGCACAACTCAAAAGTGCATTTAATTTCCACTCATCTTCTTACCTCACCCTGCCGTATGATTAGGGAGGTTTTCGAGCCCAGGTTCGTGAGGATGCCCGCCATCTCCACAGCAATGTAACCGGCACCCACGACAACACTACGCCTGTTGACCAAGTAAAATTGCTCATTTCTGTAGACATTTCTTTTCGCATAGCATCAAAAATAAGTGCAGAATTAAATGCTTACTTTGGAAGGCTTTCAAGCTCAAAAAAGCCATCACTGGTGATTCCCAGACTTGCTCCTGCATTTATCAAAGAGCAAATTATACCCACAGTTGAGCTTGAGCTAGTCTTATGATAATGAGCCATCCATCTATCCATCCATCAAGCAGAGCAAAACAGGTCACTCATGCACCAAGCTGATTACAGATTAAAGTCCATGTTGCATTTTAGAGGGTCCCACCTGGAATCTCAGCATCAGTCAGCACAGAAGGCTGCCCCCCAGTGGCGATGAGGATGTGAGGCGCTGTGTACTTCCTGCCATTGACCTCTAATGTTGGCTCTGGATCACTAGTGAACCTGGCACGACCTTCAATGGTTTGGATTTTAGCCTATCCAAGATGAAACGTGACATTTATTATTACCGGTAGTTGAGAGATTTTTTTTTTTTTAATTTGGATAACCCTCTGGAGGGTTTGCACACTTCGTAAACTGATTTGTAATTACCTTATCAAGATTGTTGCGATAAATTTGATTCAGGCGTCTGATGTAAGCATCCCTTTTTGTTTTCAATGTTCTGAAAACACAGAGGGTGATAATATATCAAGCATTTAAAATTCTATTTGGACTCCTTCACAGTTCAATTATTATTATTTTTTTGTCTCCACTTTCAAAACAATACTTAGGTTACCCAATACAGAGGAAGAACTTTTTTTTTTTTGCAAGAATTATCAATACAAGGTATTTAATTCAATATTTCATATGCAGAATAAGAATTAATTAGTAAAAATTATAAATCTCCATCAATTTCAGGTTGGGGGCGGGGGGTGTACCATGTTGGGCAATATTACCCTCTGCCGGTGATTGAAATTAATGTCAACTATTGGCACAAACATGTGACCAAACCCACAAAACAGGTTAGCAGCATTGCTGAGTGTGCTGCAGGTTGTAGACATGGTTTGAACCTGAACTTGCTAAAATAGTGTTCAAAGTACTATCTCATCAACCCCCAGCATACATAGGGAGTTTGTTAAGGTTCCAGGTTTGGTCACATGACATTTACAATGTTCGTGCATATTCTATACTTGTGCTTAACGTTACTTTCCTTACAAAGCTTTGCTTTTAGAAACACACAATATGAAATCAGTCCAGCCTCTGTGATATGCAAGCCATCCCAATGAACGTTGTTTTGAACACACCTCCCTGAAGCCTGCCTTTCATTAGTACAACCCTGACAAAGCTTAGTGACGCAACAAGAGCGACAATGCATGCTGCTATGACTTTGCATTTCCTCCATTCATAACCGTAACAAGTTTCCCAACAAAATGGCAACACAGAAATCACTTACTCCCAACTGAAATTAACTTTTTCAACATTGAAGCCGTAATCAGCGTGGTCGTGAAGAAATTCTGCATGCACCGCCGCATTCCACATCACCTGGGAAGGAGAAGGAAAGAGCCTTAAGATTTAAGTTGAATTTGACTTTACAGTTTTGAGCAGAGATAATAGTGGTGTTTCTACAAGTAGAGAAAAAAAAGGCTTACCTTCTTTGGGACACAGCCAACGTTGACCTGAAAAAAAATGAAGAGTACATAGTCTCTGTTAAATTTGACAATAGCACAAGTGTAAAATATATATTATTTTAAATATGGTAATAATGTACAATGTCTGTTTGCATTAGACCAAAAACATTACAGGTTTTGTACCAAAACTGTAAACATGCTTCTTTATAGTTACAAATCTGTGTTCATGTTTTTATGATATTATTCAGTTTAGTTTTTTAAAATACATTTTTGGAACACGGCAGAAGTCACACAAGAGCAAAATTTCCTCTTCATAACTTCGCTTGTCATAAGCCACGATATTAGGTACACATGCAGAACCTAATATTTCCAAACACCTATTTCTCAAGGCTAACATATTGAGAAATTAAAGACACTTCTCTTCAGTAACTAACTGAATTTTACAGTGTATAATTTTCCTCATAGGATTAATAAAGTGACTAAATTGTGTTTGGTTTTGTGGCCGCTAAATTTGGAAAACACAAACATATATGTGCCTCATTCTTAATAATTAAGACCATAAAATACTTTACTTCAATAATTCAACTAAAATAGTGAAAGGTATGTATAATAGTGTACAACATTCTACTTTATTGAGATAACCTGTATAGAATAGAAGTTTGGGAACCCTTACTACTGTGTATAAGATAAGATGATTCTTTATTGATTGCCAGAGTGGAAATTGAAGCATTCTAGCACAAGAGTAGGAATTTTCAAAATGTGGCATGTGAACTCCCTTTACTGGTACAGTACTTGAAATAATCATTGTTGAATTGCTTATGTATACTTCAGTTTTAATTCCGCAGTACAATTTGATTTCATTCTTTAAGAGCTCTTTGTACAACGCACAATTCAGTGCCTTAAAATAATAGGAATATATTTTTTTTTTAGGAATTAATTAACACTTAGGCCAACAATGATACTGTTTTTAATCTTGGTCATGACAGTGGTACAATATTGCTAAACTCTGTATTTAAAAAAAATAGTGGAAGGGTGTACAATTTTGGAGAACCAAAGAGGATAAAACAGCACAGCAGAATGTTACAAAATACAAAATATATACAAAAAATACACCAAAAAAATTACACTGTACTAAGACTTTCTGTAGAAAATATTTCAGATTTTTTTAATGTGTGTGTGTGTATATATGGTGAATGGTAAAATCACTTTGTTCGTTTTGGAGAACAGGGACTCGAATGTAAATGTTTTTAACAATTGAAATTAGAACATTTGAAAAACAACACAGTCGACCCATACTTCACTCCTGTCTATCAGTCAGAACTCGGTGTTTATCTCATATATACTTAACGGTCGACCAGGGAAGCTTCCGGAGGCTTCGCGTCCACGCTGGTGACTGTCACGCGTGGCATGTCAGGTGTTTGCAGTTGTTACTCACGCAGGTACCTCCAAGTTTATGACTCTCGATCACGGCTGCGTTTGCGCCGAGCTCCGCCGCCCTCCGAGCCCCCGCCAGACCTCCGGAACCTCCGCCGACCACCAGGAAGTCGAACCGGGTCACCTCGCTTGTGGATGCTGTCATTTTGCGACGGAACACACCGAAAGACGAGAAAAGTCTGGTGACGGACGAGGAGATGATGGAAAGGAAAGGGGGTTGAGTGCCAGTTAGGCGGGTTATTATCGCCATAACCAGGAAGCTGGGTGTGCGACAAACGAGGGAGTGGGAGGGTCAAGTCAAAGCCAGTGGCTGCTGTGTCATTATGAAATACAACAATGGTGTGTAAATCCCAGAAGTTCCCTACAATGGTCACGGCGAGGCTCCCTTAACAACAAGTGAAAACACGAGTGGGGAAACTTGAAATGTTCAAGTCTCCAATGCGCTTTAATGCATAAACGTGAAGTTATGACTGTCTTTACAAACAGCTTATTTCTATCATTCGAGCGTCATTTTGTGTGAAAAGAGATAATTACTAACTAGTCACTCTAAATAATGAGTCAATGTGTCAGCTGTGTTTGAAAATACAGTAGAGTACGTGTGTTGCTGATTTAATCGTCTTCCGGTTGAGAAATGGTTGCAACCAATCAGATCGTTTACGTGACTTTTTTGAAACGTCGTGAATATCTAGCGTAAGTATGAAGACACGATACGCAAGGTTTACGTGCATTTCCGAAAGCAAAACACCGATGCTAGTTAACGCACGACTGTCGCATCCTAGCTCCAGCAATAACAAAATTCCGGTTTTGACTTTCAAAGTTAAATGCATCTTTACTCATATCATAAAACACTTTCATGTCGCATATCACCAAAGATCTTACTCCCTTTATTATGTGAAGTTGTATTTTTAGTAATGGAGAAATAGATACACGTACGCGCTCAAGCGCGTTTCATTTAAAGCACGTTTTATTTCTTATTTTGAAGGTATTTGAACGTTTCCGGAATAATTTTAGCACGCCAGCTCACGCAAAGCAAATAGGTGACTGACTCGCTCACATAAGAATCTTTTTTGTTCACATCCAGCTCAAAACAATGATCACTATTTTCCGCTAACGTGTTTACAAAACACTGCACAAAGGTACGTAAACAGCATGTACACACCTCGCGAACAAACCGTTAGACTACAGGGGTGTGTTTTCTCCAGCCCCTTTTGCATCGCAACCTTGCTGTTTGGGCCTTTCCTGTGGATTCAGAATAAACGACTCTCGCTAGCCCCGGACAAAATTTAAAGATACAGCTTATATTACATTGCATAAAATCGTTCACCATGTTTAGGCGTGATGGCTCGTGTTTACAGATGTTTGTACTTGCTCTGGAATCTAGACATCTCAAATAACTAATGTCGGGGGGAAGGGCTCTGGAGGGACTGCTCTGTCGTCAAAAACCTTCGTTAACAACGTGTTACACTTTCTAATACCACTCTCTATACAGTGGCACCAGAAAGCGGAGACATGTGGACGCTGGTGTGAAGCTGCGGAAGTGGGGGGAGCTGCTACTGCCAGGTGACCAGTCATTATGAAGCCTGTCAAGTGTCAGAGCTTTCCTTCCAGCATGAACACCAGACAACCACATGGTTACTTGGTTCGTACGCCAAAATTTCTTGACACTATGCATTGTGGCAAGTGTGGATTTGCTACGTCGGATGTGGACTTATTCAAAAGGCACATGCTTGACCACACTGGGTCCAAACTGTTCTGTATTTACTGCCAAAAATCCGTATTGAACAAGGCAGAGCTAAACTCTCACCTGGAGGAACACATCAAGTCGACTCTCTCATGCCCGCACTGTGGACAGCGCTACATGCGGAAGATGAACCTTTTAAAACACATTGAGTACGTGCATAGTAAAAACATTAGTCAAGCACTCAAAAAGGTTGGTGGAAGCAAAGATCCCCTGGTCTCCAATGCCTTACCAAGTGTACAGAGTGCAGTGCACTCAATGCGACCACCAGTTCAAGTAAATGTGCCAGCCCTCAGCACACCCAGTGTCAGTCTTGTTAAAGACGGGCAGCAAGGTAGAACGATGAACACGATGCTTCCTATTTCTTCAAAAGTTGTTCCAGATAGTGTTGTTCATCACAACAGGGCATTAACAGTGTCACTCCCAGAGGAAATAAGTATACCTGCTGGGTGCTTAGTTGAGCTCGTGGAAGTAAAAACCGTCAATGGGTCAAAGGAGCTAAAGCTGAGGCTGGTGTCACAACAAGAAAACGAGGCCGGAATGAAAGACACAAGAACAACAGTACAACAAAATCTCACAGCGGGCAAGACTTTAGCGTGCAAATTAAACCCCCCAAATGCAGTAAAGTCACCAAATATGGGAATGTGCGTGGTGAACAGAAAGCTGTTGGAAACAAAGATGGCGGCTCAGCAATGCTCTGCTGTTAAACCTGTCAGCGCGTCTAAAAGCCTGATGTCAAATCAAGCAAGCAAAGTGAAACTCACACTGAAAAGGACGTCACAGGAAGTCATTAACTTAGACAGTCCGACCAAGGTTTCCAAAACTGTCTGCAATCCTGTGCGAGAAAGGAATGAAATTGTATCGACGTGGAGCGAACTTGTCCATGATCGAGCGAAAGCAAACAACGTTCTTTTGACCCGTGAGACAAGAATGCTGACCTCTCACCTGCAGTCGGTAATAATGGGCTCATCTGCATATCAACAAATAACGGATCAAAGTCTCAAAAGTATTCCAGATCAGTGCAAGAGTATTCACCCCTCAAAGGCAGACAAAGCAGGACGTTCTGTCCTCGACAGACTCACCACTGTTAAATCTGAACCTGGCATGGATTACCTCAAGGATAACACTGGCTCCAAAGTCAAGGATACACCTAAAGTCATGAACACTCCAGCAGGTGTCAACCAACAAGGTCACAAACCCACTTCCTTGAATGTTACTTCAGGTGCAGCTGTCCGAGTGACGCCTTCAAAGGTCAATCTTTGCCAGGAGAGCGATACTCCTCATTTGTCTTTTCCCAGTACTGCCACAGGGCAGAGGACGGTCCATGCATCCCCATCGCTCAAAATGCCCACGGTGCCTTGCCGCTCCAAGTCAGACATTCCAGTTTGGCCTCAGGTTGCCCGCCCAAGCAAGGAGACGTCTGAGAGAGACACACCAAAGCCTGAAGGCTTCCCAGTCATCTCCTCCGTGTTTTCCCTGAGCGAACAACAAGGAAACACTGAGGGCGCCATGCAGCCACTGGTCATGGCACTGCGGGGCATTGTGATGGACAAAAGCAGCACAACTGAGAAGGTGACGCCAAATGTAAACCGGATGTGCGGATCCGTGAAAGAAGAAAGCAAAATCGAACTTATTCAGCAACAGCCATCCAACACGGTGGCGAATGTGGACAAGGATGATGTCATGGTGGAGAAAACCAGATCGACGCAGACGGACAATTGCAGCCACGACCCAGCCTTGAAATCCGAAAATGCCGAGCCTGTTTCTGCCAACGTGTCAGACGTGTCTGCATTTGATGTAAATCGTCAGTATGACATTGGACTTATTCAAAAGGCACATGCTTGACCACACTGGGTCCAAACTGTTCTGTATTTACTGCCAAAAATCCGTATTGAACAAGGCAGAGCTAAACTCTCACCTGGAGGAACACATCAAGTCGACTCTCTCATGCCCGCACTGTGGACAGCGCTACATGCGGAAGATGAACCTTTTAAAACACATTGAGTACGTGCATAGTAAAAACATTAGTCAAGCACTCAAAAAGGTTGGTGGAAGCAAAGATCCCCTGGTCTCCAATGCCTTACCAAGTGTACAGAGTGCAGTGCACTCAATGCGACCACCAGTTCAAGTAAATGTGCCAGCCCTCAGCACACCCAGTGTCAGTCTTGTTAAAGACGGGCAGCAAGGTAGAACGATGAACACGATGCTTCCTATTTCTTCAAAAGTTGTTCCAGATAGTGTTGTTCATCACAACAGGGCATTAACAGTGTCACTCCCAGAGGAAATAAGTATACCTGCTGGGTGCTTAGTTGAGCTCGTGGAAGTAAAAACCGTCAATGGGTCAAAGGAGCTAAAGCTGAGGCTGGTGTCACAACAAGAAAACGAGGCCGGAATGAAAGACACAAGAACAACAGTACAACAAAATCTCACAGCGGGCAAGACTTTAGCGTGCAAATTAAACCCCCCAAATGCAGTAAAGTCACCAAATATGGGAATGTGCGTGGTGAACAGAAAGCTGTTGGAAACAAAGATGGCGGCTCAGCAATGCTCTGCTGTTAAACCTGTCAGCGCGTCTAAAAGCCTGATGTCAAATCAAGCAAGCAAAGTGAAACTCACACTGAAAAGGACGTCACAGGAAGTCATTAACTTAGACAGTCCGACCAAGGTTTCCAAAACTGTCTGCAATCCTGTGCGAGAAAGGAATGAAATTGTATCGACGTGGAGCGAACTTGTCCATGATCGAGCGAAAGCAAACAACGTTCTTTTGACCCGTGAGACAAGAATGCTGACCTCTCACCTGCAGTCGGTAATAATGGGCTCATCTGCATATCAACAAATAACGGATCAAAGTCTCAAAAGTATTCCAGATCAGTGCAAGAGTATTCACCCCTCAAAGGCAGACAAAGCAGGACGTTCTGTCCTCGACAGACTCACCACTGTTAAATCTGAACCTGGCATGGATTACCTCAAGGATAACACTGGCTCCAAAGTCAAGGATACACCTAAAGTCATGAACACTCCAGCAGGTGTCAACCAACAAGGTCACAAACCCACTTCCTTGAATGTTACTTCAGGTGCAGCTGTCCGAGTGACGCCTTCAAAGGTCAATCTTTGCCAGGAGAGCGATACTCCTCATTTGTCTTTTCCCAGTACTGCCACAGGGCAGAGGACGGTCCATGCATCCCCATCGCTCAAAATGCCCACGGTGCCTTGCCGCTCCAAGTCAGATATTCCAGTTTGGCCTCAGGTTGCCCGCCCAAGCAAGGAGACGTCTGAGAGAGACACACCAAAGCCTGAAGGCTTCCCAGTCATCTCCTCCGTGTTTTCCCTGAGCGAACAACAAGGAAACACTGAGGGCGCCATGCAGCCACTGGTCATGGCACTGCGGGGCATTGTGATGGACAAAAGCAGCACAACTGAGAAGGTGACGCCAAATGTAAACCGGATGTGCGGATCCGTGAAAGAAGAAAGCAAAATCGAACTTATTCAGCAACAGCCATCCAACACGGTGGCGAATGTGGACAAGGATGATGTCATGGTGGAGAAAACCAGATCGACGCAGACGGACAATTGCAGCCACGACCCAGCCTTGAAATCCGAAAATGCCGAGCCTGTTTCTGCCAACGTGTCAGATGTGTCTGCATTTGATGTAAATCGTCAGTATGACATCTCCAAATTTTTGACTGTCTCGTTGACAAGAGTGGACGAACGCGGCATGTGTATGAACAGCGAGAAGGGACCCAAACCCCCAGCTCGTCAATGTGACACTCCGATACCTGTCCGTGACGCCGGACGGTTGATGCCACTCAAGGTGGAGCAGCTGGTGACGTGGCCGTGCCCAAACCAACCCGTGGTGGTGCTCAATCACCCGAAGCCACGGGTCCCAATACAAGAACCGGTCAATGCTGTCGCAAACACTGGAATCCCCGAAAAGGCCCCAAAGTGCCAAATTTTAAAGATGAGACTTTGCAAAGTGATAGGGCAGAAATATGAGGTTACAGGCTGCACTGTCAGGTTCTTCCAATGAGGTGTTCACAACATTCACTTTAGATAAGTCTTCACTTCCATTGGTCAGAATTTGTGATATTAGAAAAAGGGACCAAATAAAATTATTTTCCCACGATTAATGTGATGTCTAACCTGTTCTAGAGTTTTTAGTCACAGCCGAGTCTCAAGGGAGATTTTAAAAAGACTGAATTTTGCAGGATCCCAATTTACAAAACTACAACTAGATTCTTTCGCCATATTTCACCACAACGCAATCCTTTCCAATTCTCAGTTTTGTCTTCGCCGGTGTTTCCCCTCTATCCATGCTGTTCACGTGATTGGTTACTAAAGAGTTTCTTTTTTGCGATTTTGTTGGAGCTTATCTGTTGGTTGGTGGTTGCGTCACATCACTGCAAAGACTGAGAAACATTTGATCACATCAAACACATTTGATATTCTAAAGCAGCCAAGTCTTGTGCTGTTAGACGTGATTTCAATAATGTCAGGAAAAGTCTGAGAACAGCTGAAATTTATTGGGGGTTTATCCCAGGTACTTTAAATGGTGGCAGATGTGTGCTGACTCACATTAACATGAATTAGAAAGTGATTGGAACACATCCACAGGTATAAGAGGGTGTGCAAACTTGTGCAACCTCATCTCAATTGATTGTTTTTACTCTCCTCTAAAAGCTGTCAAGTATGTTTTCAATGGAGTTGTACAGGTTGCTGTGCACATTAATGGTAGACAAAAGCTTTGAAATGATTTACCTTGATCCCGTTGCTGCATCGCCAAAAACTTGTGGTATTTCAACAGGGGTGTGTAAACTTTTTATATCCACTGTTTACATGGGAACTGTACATTTGTCATTTGTGCAAAGTGTTGCGATGAAGATTTTCACTTGATATTTTATAATAGAAAATGACAAAACAACTCCACATTTTTGTTTCCTTGACTGCTGAATGATTTTTCTTCACAGTCTGCTTACATGTTTCTGTTTGGAAAGCACGAACAAAGCTACAACAGAGTTTGTAACTGGCAACAATGAGAAGTACAGACAGTACTCTGAATCTTTTCTAGTAGCAAATATATCATAATTGTAACATTTGTTTGGGATGAATGAATGATGCGCAACATCGGGAAAGTAATACATTCTGACGGACATCCACGTGCCAGTGACTTTTTTTTGTTTTTGTTTTTTGTAGTTTTCACTACGGTTTGGAACGATCCAGATCCTTGCTCAATCTACAAAAATCGATTTCCATACTTCTTTATTATTTATTGATTTTTATCCATAGAGTGTTAAGAATTGTCAACCCTCCAGATCGAGACTTTGCAATTGACCTATGCCACTAGTAAACAAAAGAAAGAAATGAATGTCTGTTTTTGTCTATGGTGTACCAGTCCCAATTTGAGAGAGACTGCCACAGCATGTCATGTACAAACAGTTCTAAGAAAGATCCTTCCAGAGTTGTTGTTGTTTTTTAAATGCAGAAAGAACCATGGTTTACGTATATCAATAAAAACTGTTATACAGCACATCTGATGCATTTTGAGCTATATCATGAACAATAATGCTGCAAGCACAAATGATTCAGCAGGCCCATCTCTCACCTGACTAATGATTTAAGGGAAAGATTTAAATGTAGCTTCACACTAATGGAACCTAAACTTTTTTATCATGTTGTTTTTGGGACGCTTTTCTTCTGTACAGTTTCAAAGTTGTTAAATTTACCGTGTCGATGTCAACAATCTACTTCCCCGTCTGACACTCTACTTTCCCATCTGGGTCGCGAATAACATGTTGATATCAACACTGTGAATACACTTATAAAATACATAAGCATGATTATACTTAGCAAAGCTGATCGTTCGTGCGTGCGTGCGTGCGTGCGTGTGTGTGTGCGCACGCGCGTGCGTGCTAAACCTAAAACATTATTACTTCTCTCACATGTAATGACAGGCTTAACCACCTATTACCTCAAACACATAAAACATAACTGAGATACATGCTTCATGGGCAAAACTCCTTTGAAATGAATCATTTGTTTCTGAATACATGAGCAAGATTGGAGATATGTAAATGATTAAATGTTACCATAACCAACCATACCATTACATTCCTCACACTTGTATTGATAAGCACAACCCTTTGTAATATTCAAAACACACGAAACATATTTGTGAGAATATGGTCATGGGCTAACCCTCTAAACATGAGAAAAGCTGCTTCTGGATACATATGTTGGCAAAATGATGATCTCTAGTGTCTAATTCTGAAATTATCATTCTAATCTGTCTACTGTGGTTCTCTCCATTTCCCTCTAGTGGTTCAACATAAAATGTCTGGTTCCCTCGACAGGTGAAACTGTTGTGCCTTATTTTGAAAAAGTCTAAATCAAGTACTGTAGAGCTCTCATTACTGGTTAAACCTAATCTAGAAGGGCCTAAATCAAGGATGGTGAACTCTCATGTTTGAACTTTTAGAATTGCAAATTTTCTTGCCAATTATAAGTGTTCGTTTTACACTCCAGAGTTCTTTCCTCTTGCGTTATGTCACCACTCCAGTTGTCACCTTTATGTCTGTTATATCAGTTTGTTTCATTTTTTTTCTTATATTGAGGTTTTGAAAGCCTTGTCTTCAAAAATTACATTATTTGTGAATGTTAGTGTAAATACTAAATAAACATTTCTTATTTTGGTGATACTTTTTTTTGAAAAGGATGCACCACCGGCTTTGTTTTTATAATGAACATTTCAAGTTAGATTTCTTGACCAAGAACAGCACTGATAGATGTGTAGGCGGGAGGAGAATATTAGGAATGCTGTTCTGGAAAGCATTTATTAATATGTGTGTCCTGGATGTCTATTTAATGCAATGCCAATGTCTTGATTTTGTTGACTAAGAAGTGACCACGCTTAAAAATCATTTCAGCTTTCAGTTGATCTACGTGTGTGTGTGTGTGTGTGTGTGTGTGTGTGCGTGTGTGTGTGTGTGTGTGTGTGTTGTGTGTGTGTGTGTGTGTGTGTGTGTGTGCGTGTGTGCGTGCGTGTGCGTGTGTGCGCGCGCGCGTGCTTTCAATTAACATATCCTAATTTTCTTTTTATTTATACAGTATAGGCACTGACTTGGCAACAGTGTTAGGGACACCTTCCGATATAAGTCAAAACAATCTGCCCCATTATCTAGATTTGTACCAATAGGGGTCATCCTTGGCCCATGAGCCACCGATCTTCATAGTTCAATGGAAATTGAAGATTCTGCTTTATTTTGTATGACGATGTCCGACAGGTGTTAATTTAACAATACTGTATACCGGTTGTCGTTTCCAGGTGTGCCTAATAAAAGTGCCCATTAAGTGTCATTAAAGAAAAAAGACAACTTCAAATTCTCCTGATTACTTTTGTCCTTGCAGGAAAAATGTTCTTAAGCACTGTAACAGTGTTGTGACAAAACTGCCAAGCTGTCATGACTGAAAAAAGAAGAAAAAGAAAAGTTGAACCGTTTTTCAAAGTGTTTTCATAATTTTGAATTTTTGTTGCTCATTGTTCCCTATCGTATTTGTTTTTACTTCTTGTTTTTATATTACTCTCTTGTATTAAAACGGTGACCATGATGATCACAAGCAGAGTTTTAGGTTGTCGTGGAGTTTTTGAATGTAAAACAAAAATTAGCAAATGAAATAAAAGACATGAGACACCACTGATGCAACATGCGCAGTTGCCATAGTGCTTGAGATCAGTTTGGATCTTCTCATGACTCGAGATGGATCCTGCAGTAAAGCCATCTCGTTCAAACTGTTTTTGCCGGAAAAAAACCTCATGAAAATATTGGATTTTACACTGCGAATGAAATTTCAGTGTATGTCATGACCCAGCTTATTAGCAATATGGAGTATTAAATGCAATATAGTAATAACTTCAGCTATAACCAGAATAGCTCTGTACTTGTAATTTCTCAAGAACGCTGTGATGACTTCTCACCAGCAGACGGTGCTGAAGCTACAGTGTATTGCAACGGGCGCCTACTGCCGGAAGACAGCTGGGATAGGCTCCAACACGCCTGCGAACCTCATGAGGATCAGCGGATTCGAAAATGAATGGATGGATGGACGTTATGCAGCCCTAAATTAAATGTAGTTCTAATTAAGAATTCAGTAACTGGCACGCGAGTGATTTAGTATGAATATATTTGTATTGACTGTATCTGTGAGTGAAGGCAAATGTTTTACATTTGAAAAAAAATCTTGCGGCACACCATTAAATAGAAATCTTAAAAAAAAAGTGGACACACACAGGCTAATTATCTGTCTTCTGCCATATAGTGGAAGAACATTTTAGTGTTCGGCCTGTCACTCACTCTACTGGCATAGATGTATGAACAAAATTCTTTTCGGCCCAATTAAGTAAAATTGGTTAATATCCAAGCACAGTGGTTGGCAAACACTGTTGAGGGACAATCCCTTGCTTGTTTACAGCAACTTTAGCTGGAAGAGTCATGATTCTTAAGTTTTGCTCTTTCAACAGTCATGGCTTTGGATCAACGCTCTGAATTGCTCCCAGCCAATCCCTGCAACACTCTGCAAACAGATTGCAGTGATTAACGTCCAAGAGAGGGAACATATTTAAAAGCAACATTAGAAATGAGGTTGCAGACGACCTCTGCCACCTCCCTCACCCACCACGTACTCTCTCTCAAGGCACATCTAATGCAAGAGAGTAAAAAGGAGATCTGAGGGTGAGTCTGTTCACAATACATGCTTCCTTCTCTCCTGGATAATTGTAATCTCCTGCGGTGTGACACAGTCAACAGATGGCCCCGGAGACCCGCTGGAGCATCATGTTCAGTCAGCATGACGCTTCTCTCACATCCACACTGCTTTCATTCTCGCAGCACAGTGTGCAGACAAGCTCTTGTTTTCACTCTCCTTCAGTCTAATTATATTCAACATAGCTTTTTCTGTGGCAGAGCCTTATGGAACAAACAAGTGATATGAATAGAACACCAGTAAGCTTACAATATAGTCTTGAGATAGTAAATGAGATACATGTATATCCATTCATTTTCTATCGCGCTTGTCCTCATTAGTCTCGGTGCGCTTAGAGCCTATCTCAGTGGAGTGGGCGAGAAGCGGGGTACACCATGGAGTGGTCACAGGCCAATTACAGGGCACATGTGGAGATACAAGCATTCACACTCACACTTATGAGCAAATAAGTAACCTATTTATCTCTCCATTTTCCGCCGCTTATCCGGGGTCGGGTCGCGGGGGCAGCAGCTTTAGAAGAGAAACCCAGAATTCCCTCTCCCCAGCCACTTCTTTCAGCTCTTCCCGGCGGATCCTGAGGCGTTCCCAGGAGAGGAGCTTTTTAACCACATCGGTGACTTCAACCACAGAGACAGGAGAGCCCACCTCAGAGTCCTCAGACTCTGGTTCCTCCAAGGAAGGCGTGTTGGTGGAGTTGAGGAGGTCTTCGAAGTACTCTGCCCACCAACTCACAACGTCCCGAGACTAGGTCAGCAGCGCCCCATCCCCACTGTACACAGTGTTATTGGTGCACTGCTTTCCCCTCCTGAGACGCCGGATGGTGGACCAGAATTTCCTCGAAGCCGTCCGGAAGTCGGCTTCCATGGCCTCACCGAATTCTTCCCACGCCCGAGTTTTTGCCTCGGCGACCACCGAAGCTGCGTTCCGCGTAGCCAGGCGATAACCATCAGCTGCCTCTGGGGGCCCGATAGGACTCCTTCTTCAGCTAGACGGCATCCCTTACTGCTGGTGTCCACCAGCAGATACGGGGGTTGCCGCCACGACAGACACCAACCAGCTTACAGCCACAACTCAGATTAGCCGCCTCAACAATAGAGGCACGGAACATGGTCCACTCGCACTCAATGTCCCCCGCCACCCCTGGGACATGAGAAAAGCTCTGCCAGAGGTGGGAGTTGAAACTCCTTCTGACAGGGGATTCCGCCAGACGCTCCCAACAAACCCTCACAATACGTTTGGGTCTGCCAGGTCGGACCGGCATCTTCCCCACCATCGGAGCTTGCTCACCACCAGGTGGTGATCAGTTGACAGCGCCGTCCCTCTCTTTACCCGAGCGTCCAAAACATGCGGCCGCAAATCCGATGATCCAACCACAAAGTCAATCATCGAACTGCGGCCAAGGGTGTCCTGGTGCCAAGTGCACATATGGACACCCTTATGTTTGAACAAGGTGTTCGTTATGGACAATCCGTGACAAGCACAGAAGTCCAATAACAAAACACCACTCGAGTTCTGATCGGGGGGGCCGTTCCTCCCAAGCACGCCCTTCCAGGTCTCAGTGTCACTGACCACGTGAGTGTTGAAGTCCCCCAGCAGAACAAGGGAGTCCCCAGCAGGAGTACACTCCAGCACACCCTCCAAGGACTCCAAAAAGGGTGGGTACGCTGAGCTGCTGTTAGGTGGATATGCACAAACAACAGTCAGGACCCGTCCCCCCCACCGGAAGGCAAAGGGAGGCAACCCTCTCGTCTACCGTTGTGAACCCCAATGAACAGGCACTGAGCCGGCGGGCAATGAGTACTGTATTCCCACACCTTCTCTACGCCTCTCACCATGGGCAACTCCAGAGTGGAAGAGAGTCCAACCCCACTTGAGAGAACTGGTACCAGAACCCAGGCTGTGTGTGGAGGCAAGTCCGACTATATCCAGTCGTAACTTCTCGACCTCGCACACCTGCTCGGGCTCCTTCCCTGCAAGAGAAGAGACATTTCACGTCCCTAGAGCAAGCTTCTGTAGCCGTGGATCGGACCGACATGGTCCCCGCCTTTGGCTGCCGCCCAGCTCACACTGCACCCGACCCCTTTGGCCCCTCCCATGGGTGGTGAGCCCATGAGAAGGGGGACCCACGTTGCCTCCTCGGGCCGAGCCCAGCCGGGCCCCATGGGTGTAGGCACGGCCACCACGCGCTCGCAAACGAGCCCCACCTCCAGGTCTGGCTCCAGAGGGGGGCCCCGATGACCCGCGTCCGGGCAAGGGAAACTGAGATCCATTAATTTTATTCGTCATGAGGGGTCTTTGAGCCGTGCTTTGTCTGGTCCCTCACCCAGGACCTGTTTGCCATGGGTGACCCTGCCAGAGGCATAAAGCCCCAGACAACATAGCTCCTTGGATCATTGGGACACACAAACCCCTCCACCACGGTAAGGTGACGACTCACGGAGGGGAAGTAACCTATTTATTTTAAGTGAAATGAAGAAAGAACGACTGTCATTATAAAAAATAAAATTAAAATGACATATTTATTTTATTTATGAATTTTCAAAAAGGTTGTTTGATTTCTAATTTAAAAAAATTCATTTCCAATCAGGTATTGGCAAAATCAATTCAGTGCGGCTGTCATTATCTTCTAAAGTGTCAGCATATAGAGCAACATGTATCAAAAATTCTGTACATATATTGTCATGGCTGTTACACGCATGTTCCTTAATGTGGGGTGGTGTGCCTGGTAGGGTGGTGTGCAATGCCAGTGAGTCTGTGTGAGTTTCTGGGTGAGAGCTGTGACCCACATCAGCTCCCGCTTAAGTGTGCTCATTGCATTTGTGTTCTGCTGGCGAATTACACTGGTCAACACATTTTTTCAATGTTTTTTTTTTTTTTTAACCAGAGATAAAAGTGAACTTTTGAAGATAAGATTTTTTTTCTAATTCTAAATCTGCCCTCTTTTTTTCTCTAGTAGCTCAGGTTTTCACAACAACAATAATAATACTCGTCATAATAATAATAATAATAATATGTACTACGGTAATATATTTTATTAGATGAAAGGTGAGTTTCAACAACAGGTGGATTTTTTTTCTGGAACGCCTTTGCTCCAAATTCTAATGCACGGTAAAATTTGTGTTGCGCAAGCTTTTAAAGGTTAAACTTAATAACCAAAAATTTTAATACAGCATCTCAAAAATCTGATGTGATAGAAAAAAAGTAAGGATATTTTTTTTAAACCAGCGTCAAAAATATAGATTAACAGCCACATAAAGCCATCTCGAGTGGCTTGAGAAGTGGCTGGAAAGTACCTTAACAACTCTGGCTCTCCTTTCCCATATTTGAGATCAACAGTCAGTATACTGTAAAAAAACATCAAAATGATCAGTTAAATAAATCACAGGGAAGCTCACAATGAATTGCACTTTCTCGGGGGAATTCTGTACTGTACTATAATGTAAAAATAATAAATATGAAACAATTCTTTGTCCTACATCAGGGGTGTCAAAGTCAAATGGACGGAGGGCCAGATGAAAAATTTTGCTGCAAGCCGAGGGCCGGACTGATTGAATGTTCATTGAAAATTTTAAAAATAACCAAATATAGTTTATTGAACCAAATTTAATTGACTGAAAACCTAACAAATACATTCCAATATGGTCAGATAAATAAAGCAACATTTTCTTATGGCTATGTCAGTAAACTTTAATTTTCAACAGGCACAAAAAAATTACCTTTGTATAAAAATACCCATAACATGAATGAAAGAAGCCGGTATTATTCAAGGCACTATCAATTGTCCATATTTTCTCTTTTAGCAAAAGTAGGCTAAAATTACTTCAAAGAAAAACAAATAATAGGACAATAATTTTCGATCATTTACTCGAATACAATATTTTTAAAACATAATTGGATTGAAATACAATAAAATAAAGTGCAAAAATGTATAAACCAAAAACAACACTTTCTTCAAGAAGTAACAAGCAGCGAAAGCAAATATACTTTAATTGTTAAACTTGAACTGAGCAAAAACTCTTCATATGTGATTGCACAGTATATTATAAGTAATATTCACTTCTTTGAGGCTGAGGCTGATACTCGGTGGTGTCT